>NC_136905.1:9316822-9916822 GCF_949606895.1 Notothenia rossii
ATCAGTCGAGCGAGAGAAAGGAAACATGCTACTTAAAAAGAATAGGTGAGCGGGATGCTGCAACATGAGGGACTCTGTTTCTCCTTTTGTCACTTTCATAAAAGTAACATCACGCGTGTCTCTTTTATTTCAGACCTACAATTGTCATGGACGAAGAAAAGTGGTAAGTTTGTTTATTAAGTTTGAAATATTTGCATGAGTTTTCTGCTTGGATTTCTGCCTGGGCGTGGTCAAACCACAAGAATGCATACTGTGGCACCAACAACTAATTATAACATATTTCAATTGATTTTCTTTGTTGAGAAAATGACCTTTGTATACATATATGTGTACTTTGTGTAATACGTTGTGACTGCATTAAGCTTTATCTGGTAAAAAGAACACAATGCATTCTTCTACTTCTTGATAAATGCGTCACATGTACAGTAATATTATTAAACCATATCATGCACTTCTTAGTTTTTTATGCCTTTCTTTTAACACTTCTAGTCCTTAGTGATACAAGTTATTTATGCTGCAGTCAGTGGGTGTTTCTCAATGTTGAGGAGGCTTGCTTGGTAAGACAAGTCCCTCCGAGTCACTTACTTCAGAAGCGAGGCAAGAATCCTTCCTAGCCTCGGAAAACGAAGAATTTTGGAACAGGCTTACGCAGCGTCCACACGGCGGCGTGCGTTGAAGCTTGCCGGTGAGCTTGTCTGAAACTCGACCAACAACCAATCACATTAATCTCCCGCCCCGGACACACAAGCACACGGTTTGATTGGCTAGAGCTTCTACTGGCATATGATTTGATTGGCTGACGCTTCCGCCGAAGCTTCAAAAGTTGAACATTGCTCAACTTTTGAATCGAGCAACGCGAGCAAAGCGAAGCAACGCTCCCACAATGCAGTTCGGCAGTTTGTGGACGGGCCGTAACAGAGCGTCCACACAGCAGCGTGCGTTGACGCTTGGCGGTGGGCGTGTCTGAAGCTTGGGGAGTCAACGCGAGCAACGCGACCAACAACCAATCACATGAATCTCCCGCCCCCGACATACAAAGCAAAATGCTAGCATTCCATGCTAGCTATATATACTGTCTATGCCTGCTAGCTGCCCATTCAATGTTTAAACGAGGTACACTGGATATAAAGTCCCCAAACAGGCAAAAACCTACCAGTTTCACCCACTATCTCCGCCACCTCCCTCCATGCCTGGCTCCTCCGGTTTGTATCCCGGTAGATGAACAGAGACTGATCATACAGCACCGGGTGATTCACTGCTCACAGCATACACGCGGTTTGATTGGCTAGCAGTTGTACTGGCAGATTTTCATAAACGGGATTTGATTGGCTGACGCTTCCATCGAAGCTTCAAAAGTTGAACATGGTTCAACTTTTGACGCGAGCAACGCGTAGCTACGCTCCCCACAATGCAGTTCGGCGAAGCGTGACGTCACCCCATTCAAATTGAATGGGGAACAGTCCTTCGGCGGCACTCGATGACATAGTATGCTTGAAATAGTGGCTCTGGAGCAGCTTTACTCGACATTGAGACACACCCACGGTATTCATCCTGCTCTGTAAAACTGAGACTGTGCTTTTGTTGAGCGCAGATCCCCAAACGCTCCCCCCTCAGTCCTTTTCCCTCCCAACTCCTCACTTTTCTCTCCTCCCCACTCGTTTTAAGTCCCACTCCTCCCTGTCTGGAGCTCTTCAGTTTGCCTCATCCCTCTCCCCCATTCGAGGATCTCATTTTCTTCCTAACAAGCTGCACTTTTCCATTTGTTGCATCAGTGACACGAGAAACTATGCAAATATACGTTTTAGCTTTAGTGTGAAATATAGTAGTTGAAAAACAATTAATACGTTTTTTGTTAATTTTCTCCTTTTGAACTTTTTTTTGTATTTTCTTTATCTTCTTATAATTCAAAGATTTATTATACCACTTATTTAGTTTAAGTTGTTTTGCTTTTCTATATTCTCATAGTGGCATATATTTTATGTATTTATTATTATTATTATTGTTTGTTATTTCTGTTATTGTTTATTTTTCAAACTTTATCCATTTAACTATATATTTACATAAAGTAAAACAACACTATTTCTCCATGTATAAAGGAATGTACACATCTATGAGAATTGCATAACCATGAATTACAATATCTTTTATGATAATCAAATAAAACATCTTGCCAAAAAGTTACAATTTAGCAAAAAACAATGTATTGGGTCTAACAATGAATACCTTTCTCTATCTCCTCCCTAGCCAATCCATCTTCTCAGCGGTGGCCTACTACATGAAGCACCTCGGGGTGAAAACCAGAGCAGTGGACAGTAAGAAGTCCAGAGGAGGTTTCTTCAGGAGTAAACTGGTAAAGGTAAAATAAAATCAACTCTGTGGAATAATAACATCTCCTTTCTGTCAGTGAAACCAGATTAAGCGGACAATACATGCACTCCCCTGTCCTCATACGGCCCGCTTGGGGAAGCGTTTGTGTTTCTGGAGCCCTGACATTTTACTTATTGTCTTTCCAGAACAAGAGGGATGAATCCTCAAAGGCTAAACCCAGAGGAGTGTTTCCGGGGATCCCCAGCTGGATCGCAGGCAACAGTAAGTATCTGCTTTTGGTGTCTTATTGAAGAGACATCACACAATGAGCTATATTGTACTGTTCAGTGGCGAGCCGTCAGGGCCCTCTAGAAAAAAAATATAGTTTTAGTTATATTTTTCATTAGTTTTACCAACATAACTTGATTTAGTTGTATTAAAATAACATTACCAAAGAAATAAATCCTTCGAATCTGCCTGTTGATTTTCTGTTTGAATGTGAAGGGTTAAATGAAAGAAGCTCCTCTCTGCGAGGTGAAGATCGGAGCTGATTGGTGTAAATTCACAGAGGGCCCAGCTATAGTAACTGAACGAGAGAGTAATGTCAAATGACAGTACAATTGACCAATCATATCTTCCCTCTAAATGGGTGGGTGTTATTACCGCGGAATTTATGACAAGTTCCGCCCGCTGTGAAGCTTTTCTTGTTTCCATAGCAACAACAACTTCCTGTCAACAGCGTAAACTCGCCTTCAAAATAAAAGCATGCCAAATTACACTTAAGACACACAACTGCAACGAAAGTAACAAACACAATGCAATATCCTTTTCAATTTCAAAGAACACAAGTTGGGTTATTTACAGGTGTTGTTTTGTGTGGTAGAGGGTCGCTTTCATTGATGCGTTTTGCACCCCGGGCCGTTGTTTTTATATTCCGCTGAAGTATACGCTGTGACGTAATAACTCTTCTTTTTTTTCGAGGGAAGGGATGGGAGTCAGAGGGCCTAGGTATAAAAGTCACGGCTCCCCACTGATACTGTTACATTTTTTGTGTGTAATATTTCAAATTGAGTAACATTTAAAAGTATGTATCACTGGCCTTTGAAATAAATATATGTTTTATCTTTGAATTTGGATATTGGATTTGAGAACATTGTCCTGACCTTCTTTCCTGTTACAGCTGAAGTCAAACCTAAAACGGAGGCTGAAGGTACTAAACGTCCAGAACTTGTATCTGTAGGATGGTCACATCCCTACTAATCAACCCATCTGCGTCTGCATGTCCCAAATTAAACCTGGGAGTCCTGGGTGGGGTACTGTGTAGATGAGTCTGTGTTTCAGGGTGGTTGTTTGACGAGTTAGCTGTCTTGTTATTTTTGTAATCACCAGAAAAAACCTCCCGCATGGCGCACGTATCTCGTCTCCAGGGTTGTGGGTGTTTCTCTGAACTAACCCTCTCATTTACCACAGAGGCCTGATTGCACCATACTCATCCTGTTTGTTTGTCTGTCTCACAAAAACCCTTTCTCACTCACTGACGTGCTTTTGGTTCATCATTCCTCTTTTGGTACAGCTCTGTTAAACCTGTCGCCCTCCTCCTCTCTCTTCAGCGGAAAAGGAGAAGGTGAATCCGGAGCGTAAGGGTCTGGGTCCCGGCAGAGGGTCCGTGACTGACTCTGCAATGCCTTCAGCCCCCAGCAGGAAGTCTGTTTCCACTGGAAGCCCCTCCTCCCTGCCTGGGCTGGAGGTCAATGATGGGTCAGGCAACAACGTCAGCATCATCAACAACCCTGAGTCTTCTCATGGGGACGGTAAGCCTGCTTTGACTAGACTGTGTTGTATGTGTTGATTTCATTTTGTATAATTAGCTGATCATTTGAGGAGCAAGACTAAAGTCAATAATAGGGCTGTATAATGGCACATCAAGTCAAAGTCAACTTTATGTCAATCGTTCAGTTTGTTTGAACAGACACAGAGATCCAAATACCGTTTCCCACAATCCCGAATACAAAATCAAATATATATCTTTGAGAAATTCACATTAGTGCAAAACTGTCCAAAGCAGCATAAAAATCCTATGCTAACATTCTCCCGATAATGCTCACATGTATAACATATGTATAATAATAATAATAACCATGTTCATTATTTTAGCTTGAATTGTTAGCATGCACCTAATGCATCATTTCATTTAGAGTATTCGGTTAGACCGGCTTTCTTAAAATGTTTTAGTTTATTAGTCGCTGACCGTTTATCATAAAAATGAACATTAAAAAAAGTCTATGACTTGCCCGATGGCACACTCAACTGTTTTAATGAATATTATGTTTCTGCACATAAAGAGTATGTCAGGAATGCATGGTATCATCTTTGAGGTATGGAAATAGGAATTTGTTTGTCATGTACAAATATTGAAATGTAAAAAAACAGAAATGTCGAAATAAAAAAAATGTTAAAACCTAAGACAATTACATTTTAAGTGACCAAAAGAATGAAATGAAAGCAATGTAGCCTCACAGAAATAGACATATATCAGTGTGCTAGAGAAAAAATGTAATACAAAGACAATAAATATATAATAAAACCAAATAAGAACGTTATCCTACTTCATATTTACAAATGCCTTTCATTATTCTACTGAAAAATACATTGACAGTCTCTCAGGGTTATGACGAAAAGCCATCATCTTAAATTATACATTACATATTATTTAATTAGTTACAAACTTTTTACAAGTAAAAAAATAATCTAAACAGATATTGAAGACATACATATTTTCACTTAATAGACAAAAGAACAAACTCTTGTGTTTTCTCGCCTCCTTTTCTTACCTCCCAGGTCTCTCAAGCAATCGCTTAGAGCCTCCATGCCAGTCGGATGGGGGGGACGTGTCCCCTGTCGGGCTCGGGGGAGGGCTGACAGTCGGGGAGCCCCTCTCCCCCATGGACACTTCCACAGAGGATAATGTGGAGAAAGAAAGGTGAGGAGGGTGGTGATAGCATCCAGGGGGAGGGGGGGGGGTCTAACTGCAGTGTAGGGTCTCATAACATAACAACAGGTTAAAAGATCAGATAATGAGACTGGAAGGTGTAAAGACTGTAAAGACATATAATACCGAAGGGGTGGGGGGGGGGGGGGGGGTGACCCCGTGTGCTCGTGCTGAGGGAGCGTGGTAAAACTCCCGCAGCAGTCTGTCCCTGCCGTGTGCTTTTTGTCGTGCTGCCTGTTGCCCGCTAGCTAACAGAGCCTGCAGGTGTGAGAAGGACCCTCGCCAGGTGGACTCGGACCCCATGTTCCCTTCCTCTGCCTTCCCTCTCCCTCATGCCCTCTCCCCTCTTTTCTCCTCATCATGGCACGTCTGCTCTCTTCCCTAACACCTCTGTCCTGTTTCTGTGTGCGTCCTGTTGTGCATCTCCTCATGTTTACAACAGAGCTTCGTTGTTGCATATAAAGGCATTGTCTGTGCAGATCCCACTTCAGGTTTGTCTGGTGATTTCTTCTCGACTTTATAACGGATTATATAGCCTTGACTACAGATGAGGCTTTCTTTGTTGCAGCTTTCTATCCAGTGAAAGGTCTGCCATTTTAGATATCAAACTGTATTTTGTCTAAAGCTTTGCACAAATAAACAAAAAAACAAGTTAAGATTGACGTATAAGTCGACAGCAAGATTTAAGACAAGGTAGCTAATCTTCACACCTTGCTGCCATTCAGTTAATGCACTGAACAAAAATAGAAACGCAACACTTTTGTGTGTCCCATTTTTCATGAGATGAACTCAAAGATCTAAAACATTTTCTACATACACAAAATAACCATTTCTCTCAAATATTGTTCACAAATCTGAAGAAATCTGTGATAGTGAGCACTTCTCCTTTGCCGAGATAATCCATCCCACCTCACAGGTGTGGCATATCAAGATGCTGATTAGACAGCATGATTATTGCACAGGTGTGCCTTAGGCTGGCCACAATAAAAGGCCACTCTGAATTGTGCAGTTTTGCTTTATTGGGGGGGTCTGGGGGGGTCCGAAAACCAGTCAGGTTTAACCCTAACCCTAACATGTCACCCACTGACATGTTAATTAGGGTTAGGGTTAAACCCTAACACATTTTTTAATGTGTCAGTGGGTGACATGCTAGGGTTAGGGTTAGGGTTAAACCTGACTGGTTTTCAGACCCCCCCAGACCCCCCCAATAAAGCAAAACTGCACAATTCAGAGTGGCCTTTTATTGTGGCCAGCCTAAGGCACACCTGTGCAATAATTATGCTGTCTAATCAGCATCTTGATATGCCACACCTGTGAGGTGGGATGGATTATCTCGGCAAAGGAGAAGTGCTCACTATCACAGATTTTTTCAGATTTCTGAACAATATTTGAGAGAAATGGTTATTTTGTGTATGTAGAAAATGTTTTAGATCTTTGAGTTCATCTCATGAAAAATGGGAGCAAAAATAAAAGTGTTGCATTTATATTTTTGTTCAGTGTAGTCCGACATCGACACTAACTTGTTTGTATTGCTCGCCCGTGTGCTTTCCAAGGTGTCTCCGTCTGTCGTGGCCAGGGCCCGTCCTTTGTCCTGCTTGTCTCCACAGTGTGTGCGGTTACATGTTTTGCCGGGGGGCTTCGGCGTCGCATTTGGCATGCTACTACTGACAGAGGTTACAACCAGTTTAGTACATGATGTTGGGGTGTGCATGTTATGGTTGCTGCTGTGATAAGAGGTTGTGAGAGGCGGCTGTGTAACGATGTGGTGTCCCGTGTTTTTACAGACGCAAGACAAGGTGGGTTTCAGCGCCTTGACTGAGTCACATGGACACGCTTCAGGCCTTATACAGAACACACTTACAGACTAAAAACAACAACACATACATGCATGCACTCCTGATACACAACATAAACACACTAAGTGGCAAGTATCGACGTGTGAAGGAATCGGAGTAAGCTTGATTGTTGAGATCAGTTGGATTATTTGTAGTGGATGTGAATGCACGGTGTGGAGGAATGTTAATATGAGTGACCAGTTAAAGGAACGCCTAGTACAGTTATTATGTCAAAGCAAGGCATGGCTTCCTTCCTAACATACTCTTGTACTTAGTTCAGTGTTACTCATGTAGAAAGTGTTGGTAATGCAGTCCTGCCATGCCTACAGTATATGAAGCATACTCTATCCAGTATATGCATGTCATATTTCATGCATATTCATTTGTCACTCATCTTCTCTCTTTTCTATCTTTTATTGATATGATTTTTTTCTTTCTCCATTATCAACATCTCTTTTTTGTGTAAATCTTCTTTGGCTGTACCTAAAATAATGTTTCCTCCTCTTTACCCTCATGATTAACACAAATGTCTGTGCACACTGAATGCATATGACTTTGATATTTTCTATTTGTTTCACTTTTGATTCCTCCTTCTTCCATTCTATGGCATCTTCTTTGCCTTTCCATATTGTTGTTCTTGTTCTCTCCTTGTCCTTCCTGTGGCCTCTTCTCCTTTTTTCTTCGTATCCATTTGTCCTCTCTTAAACTCCTCACCAACTTCTTCTCCTATCCCAATTCCTCCTCCCCTCTCCCTTAATGCCTCCCCCTCCCCCCCCTCTCCCTCCCTACAGTAGGAAAGTGGCTCGTAGTGAGAGTGCCCGTGTGGACCGGCACCCCTCTCGTCGTCGGGGCTCTTCCCGGGCCAAACAGTCCCGTTCCCGTAGCGATGTGGACCTGCAGCCGCCTACACCTGTCATGCTCATCCCCCACCACCTCCATCTGTAAGATGGACAAACCCCCCTCTTAATGCCTCTCTGATTGAGAGGTGCACAGCAGGGACAGACTGTCGAAAACAGAATGACAGCAGCCGTTTTAATATTCAGAATTGAAAGGCTTTTTTGTCAAATAGCTTTAGGGTAGTTTGAGCAATTTCAATCGGAATTCCCACACACAATAAACTTAAGACATAAAACCAAATAGAAATAGTGCTAGCAGTAAAATAGTGCAAGAGAAGGTTGCAAGTCACCCCCTGGTTGAAGGGAAGTGTAGAAATAAGTGAACTAGAATCAGACATTTTAATCATTTCAGGGGGAAATTGTTTTTTCATGACAGTTGATCGATTTTAGAGTAAAAAAAGGCAAGTAAAATAGAATGTATTATATAAAAATAACAAGTATTAATGTGCCATTAGATCTATGGACATACACAATGAGAGTGTAACATTTATAATTAAAGATAAATAAAATGTGCCAATATATTGAGTTCCTGGCGCATAAACTGTATAAACATTAGGGTGGTCCTTAGTGCCATGTACATTTTCGAATTCATTTATTTTAAGCTCCAACTACCGGAATTCGTTATGATAGTCAAGAAAAGTCTCCTGGTGAATTGTATTCAAATTCCAACAACATTTACCCCTCCCTCATCAACCTTGAAGTTTAGCCTCACGTAGAGTGGTCCTTAAAATGAAAGTGGGAAAGTCTAAGCTCCAACCCCCAGAATGCATTCTGTTAGTCAAGAAAACATTCACCAGGAGAGTTTTCTTGACTAATAGAATGAATTCTGGGGGTTGGAGCTTAGACTTTCCCACTTTCAATTTTAAGGACCACCCTAATAAACATGTAATATGGGATAACAGGGTTCTTACGGTCATTGAAAACCTGGAAAAGTCAGGGAAATTCAAAATACAAATTCCAGGCCCTGGCAAAGTTATGGAAAACAATAATTTCCTGTTTTAACTGTCGAGGTATTTTGCTGGTGAGAGATTTTATTTGCTTTAGCGTGTAGAAAATAGTATTTGATTTGTAGGTATTAGGTAGATTAGATAGGCACAACATGTTTCAGACCTTATTTTCCTGTTCCATGTTAAAATAAACCATTTCCAGTGGTACCGCTGAGAAAGAGTCATGTTTTTGGTCATGGAAAATTAGGTAAAGGTCATGGAGAAGTCATTTGGGGCGGTGGTGGCGAAGTCGATAGGGAGTTTGGCAACTGGAAGGTCACCAGTTCAAGTCCCGGCAAGACCAAGTGCTACCGAGGTGTCCCTGAGCAAGGCACCGTTCCCTACACTGCTCCCCGGGCGCCGTTCAAAATGGCAGCACACTGCTCCTAACACTAGGATGGGTCAAATGCAGAGAAACAATTTCCCCTCGAGGGATTAATAAAAGTCCATCTTATTTTATCTTATTTGAAAATCATTGGTGAAAAAGTGTATGAACCCTGGGATAAGATAAAAGAAAAATCTGAATATAAAATAAATACAGCAATAAGATACTGGGTATTGTTATAAAATATAAATACATGTGTATGCTCTTAAAAGAATCAGAAACAAGTGAAACAGAATCATTGGTAATAAAGAGTCGACTAACCTTTATACAGTCTATGGGACAAACTCATTCAGAACAAATAGGTAGATCCCTTTTTGAGGATATCTACACTGAATGATTTTGAAAGGGCAAATGCCCATTGCCTCCTGCCGACAAAACGTTCAGGAATCAATGTGACGGCTTGACTCATTATTCACTGCTGACCTCTGAATGCACCGACGGATAGTGAGTAACAGTTAAACAGTGAAAGGTCAGTGATGTCGCTCTTTAGGGGAACGATTATTGAGTGAGCTCAGTGTTGATCATTAAGTAAGCATGAAGTGTTTTAGCCTTTTATTAAGGGTTAGTTAACTACCTGATAATTGACTGTAGATCGACAACACGGTAGGGCTGCTCGATTATGGCAAAAATCATAATCTCGATTATTTGGGTCAATATTGTAATTGCGATTATTAAATGCGATTATTCATTGACTTTGAAAACATCCATTTATTGGAGAAAAAAATGTGAACAGTATGTTTTTAACAGTTGATTACCCTGAAATTTAAGGATAATTCAACTGAAAAAAAAAAAAAAAATTATAAAAAAAAAAAAAAAATTATATAAAAAAAAAAAAAAGTAATAATAAAAAAATAATGGTTTTATTTCGATTACGTTGTTTTCGTAATCGTTGCAAGCCATAATCGTAATCGCGATTAAAATATGATTAATTGAGCAGCCCTAGTACACGGTCATTTGTCAGAGGGGAACATCATGAAACAGTACAACAGACAGAGTAAGAAAACAGGGGTCCAGTTAAGTCAGAGATTTCAATATATCTTTGTGCTATTCTTAATCAACCTTTGCGATGAAAGCTGCTTTTTCATCATGGAGGTCCAGAGTGTGTTTGTGCAAATAATGCCCAGAAGTGAACAAGGGGAGGAGAAGCCGGAAACAGAAACACTTCAATTTAAAGTGGTGTGATTGAAAGTTATGAATCAATACAAAGATAATAAGACCATAGCTGGGCAACAGATAACCTACAGGCATTTGCACTTTTCCATTTTTTACTCGGAGCATACAAGTAGTAATTAAAATCTCCCATTTTATTTAGCCTAAATCCTCACATGTTGTCATTATAATAGGTAAATAGCTTTGCGATTTTGTAATATTGATCCTAACATGCAACTACTAGCAGCTGTTGATGTAAGCTAAACTGAGCTACAGGAAACATAACAACAAAAACAATGGTGCATAGTTTATCTGACAGATATTTTGGCGATTAATATCATTTCCCTATATTATCTAGCGTAACACATACCTGGTGTGCCTTTTTAGAAAGGAAACCAGCTATTGTTTAGGGTTAGCAACCTCCACTAGTGACACCAGAGTGTGTGTTCAATCACTTGAATTGTATTGTAGCAGTGAAATTAACCGTTCTCCTTTTCCTTCCTTAGTTTCGATGGCCCAGTTCTCCCCCCTGAGGGCTGCCACTCCCCCACCAGCCCATCCCCCCAGCTGGAGGAGCTGGAGCCCCGCCTCCTGGAGTTCGAGCAGGACCCGCCCAACTGGAGGGAGCTAGCCCCTCCTGAAGCTCTGTCCAGCCTCAGCAAGAAGGAGACCAAACGGCAGGAGGTCATTAATGGTGAGGAGAGGAGAGATGATGACAATACTAATGGAACCAGCCTCCAGTGTTGATTAGTGAGGCAGGCAGCGTCCACACATCCAAGAGTAGGCTGAAGACTTTCCTCTTTAGTACAGCGTACACTTAGGACTGGTTTAAACTCCCTTTTGTGTAATATATACCTGGCTGCTAAATCCTAAGAACTGTTACAGGATGTGTATTTTTTTGAAATTATGTAACTTTTTTATTTGTTATTATATCATAAGTTAGTACTTTTTTTTTAATGCATGTCACATATTTAACATATGTAACATTAAGCTGTCTAATAAAGGTATCCTGATTCTGATTTAAAGGGGACCTATCATGCAAAATGCACTTTTGTAGTACGTCTTTTATACATGAATATGTGTCCCCGGTGTCCCAGGGGACTGACCAAGTGTCAGAAAACACAACCCCCTCTATTTTCCTCCATACCCAAATCTCTAAAAACGGGGCTGCAACGGATCTGATAAAGACTGATCCAGATTCGAAATATCTCTGACGTCAGAAACGAGGAGCTCCGCCTATATGGGCAACTCTCCACCTATCAGGAGGAGACAGCCACGGCCATTGCCGTTCGAAAGCGCTGGAGACGCTGTAGTATATATGCCAGGCCTGTAGGTGGCGCTGTAGTCTGCCACAAGAGCAGCGAAGAAGACTTCTCTCAGATTCAGCCGTTGCAAAAACAGGGCTAAAAAAGAGCAAATAGGGCGAAATGAGGCATGGCTAAAATGCATGATCTGTTTGGTATTTTGAAAAAAAAACTTCTCAGACATGTTTTATATAGGTATGGCCCTACAATATATTATTCAAATATAGCATGGTAGGTCCACTTTAAACATCCTCATAGAGCTTTCGTTTTATGGAATTGTAATGATTGTATTCTAACTGTATTTGTGTCATTGTGCTATGTACCCACTCATTGGTATTTTATTTCACATTTATCTTCTCATTTTACTATATTCTCAGATATGTTTGTTGTTTTTACATCATCATTCATGTTTGTTGATTTGTGAAGCCCTCTGAGATAAATGTGATTTGTCATATTGGGCTGTATAAATATATTTGAATTTCATTTAATTGAATAAAACAGCTGTACAGATATATGGTTGCAGTATTATGGCAATCCCTATTTTATGTTTTCTCTTGTGTTGTGCAAACTCCCTCTCCCCTTCAGAGTTGTTTGCAACTGAGCACGCCCATGTGCGGATGCTGAGTGTCCTCCAGATGATCTTCTACAGGCCTTTGGCGAGAGAGGAGCTCCTGACCTACACCGATCTCTCCGCCATCTTCCCCAATCTGGATGAGATCATTGAAATGCACTGTGAGTGCTGCTGAAGAAGAGGCCTTTTCTCATTTGTGTTCCCATCCTCCCTGAGTCAGACATACACACCAGGAAGCTAGAGTTCTTCTCCCAGGCAAAAAGCAAACCTGTATGCAGTGAATGTAAATTAGCACCTCGAGTGTGAAGCTGCTTGTTTTGTGTACTTGTTGCCAGTGATAAAGGTAGCTAGATGTACAGCATTACAGAATATAAGAGTTGGAAAGTGAAGAATAAATCAGTATTAAATGTTTCCTTCAGAATTGTTGGTAAGGTATGAGTGCACATTTGAATTTGGCTGATCTCAAATTGACTTATGAAGACAAAGAAATAGAGATTAAAACAAAGCTGACCAAGATATAACAAACTAATAAATACATATTGAATGACTAATGTACTTAGTAAATGTAACATAGCGTGATTCATGTTTAACAGTTGGTTAAATGTAAATAATTGATTTGTTTTTCTCTGTCTGTGAATCCAGATAACTTCCTGGAGAGCCTGACCAAACTTCGATGTCAGGAAGATCACTTCATAGTGAAACACATCAGCACCACAGTGCTCAACAGAGTGAGTACTGAATGACTCTATCTCTCTTTCCCCTTTTTCTCCGTCTGTGTTTGTTGCTTTTAGGGAAAACTCCAACGGATAAGTGCAGATTTAATTTCATTTCCACATAACTTTACATTAGTTGTGCCGATTCTATGCTTCTAAATGTTCAAATGCTATTTATGTATGAAAGCAAAATATTGGCTGCAGCTTTATCACAATCTGTACTCAGTACCCTTCCAGCTCTTTCTCCATCTGCCCATCTATTCATTCCCCTCGTTTTATTACTTCTGGCTTTCACAAAACAGTGTAATTTCATGCGTGTGTGTTTTGTTTTTTCAGTTCGGAGGTACGGAGGGGGAATGGTTCCAGAAATTGACAGCCCGCTTCTGCAGTCACCAGTCGTGGGCCTTGGACCAGATCAAGAGCAGACAGAAGAAAGAGCCACGCTTCAACTCCTTCATACTGGTAGACACACACACATATATATATACAAACACACACACACACACACACACACACACACACACACACACACACACACACACACACACACACACACACACACACACACACACACACACACACACACACACGTACAAACACACACACAAACTGACTCTTAAAGGATTAACAGAAATAAACACACATGGATGTTCCCACAGATGCATGGACATGTTAGGGGTCAGATATCTGCACATATTATATAAACTCATTCTGAATGTGTGTGTGTGTGTTTCTTTCTTTCTTTCTTTCTTTCTTTCTTTCTTTCTTTCTTTCTTTCTTTCTTTCCCCAGGAGGCAGAGAGTAAGCCCCAGTGCCGCAGGCTGCAGCTGAAGGACATCATTCCCATAGAGATGCAGAGACTGACCAAATACCCGCTGCTGCTGGAGAATATTGCCAAGAACACAGGTGTGTGTGTGTGTGTGTGTGTGTGTGTGTGTGTGTGTGTGTGTGTGTGTGTGTGTGTGTGTGTGTGTGTGTGTGTGTGTGTGTGTGTGTGTGTGTGTGTGTGTGTGTGTGTGTGTGTGTGTGTGTGTGTGTGTGTGTGTGTGTGTGTGTGTGTGTGTGTGTGTGTGTGTGTGTGTGTGTGTGTGTGTGTGTGTGTGTGTGTGTGTGTGTGTGTGTGTGTGTGTGTGTGTGTGTGTGTGTGTGTGTGTGTGTGTGTGTGTGTGTGTGTGTGTGTGTGTGTGTGCCCAAGTTGCTAAATGCACAGGTGCCAGCACATCCATTCCTGTGATGTCAGCATAATTGGGCTCTGAGAGCTGAGAGCATAATGATAGTTATGCAGCTTAATTATGCTTATTAATAAAATGCGTTAAGGAGTGGACACATTACTAAATGTTTTTTTACAATATTATGCTTTCTATTGTTACGATACATTTTTCTGAAAATTGTACTGGACTTTTTTTTTTTTTATACTAGACCGACCAAGACCAATGTCACCTAAAAGCAGTTCTCCTCAACAATGTACAATAGCATCCATATATATTAAAGGTGTTTGAAGCACAGTATAATCAATGTTGTTGTATAGTTTCATGGAATATATCCTAACGCTGCTCTGTGTTTGCCATTTGCCTTTTTTGGTTTTACAAAAGAGGGAAAAGGTGAATAATACGAGTTAAAAGTGACGGATAATGATCCTTTCATAACTCCATGTCTTGTGTTCATGTAGAACGTGCAAACTAATGCATGGGTTTATATATGTTATGACAGCTATAGGATGACCTATCTGTTTGTGTGGAAGTGCAGATTAAGAGTAATGCCGACGTGTATCAGAAGAACAAAGGATAAATGCGGACTAACTTAAGCACGGCAGCAAAACATTTAAACAATCGATTACTGTCCGTCCCAGGTTCTCTGTGTCCTCTCGTGATTTATGGCTTTAGTTTGGGCTCTGCTGTGAAAGCTGTATTTTCCTCACCTTTTGTTTTTTCCCTGTCTCTCCCCAGAGGACCTGACAGAGAAGGAGAGGATCCAGCAGAGCGCAGAGTGCTGCAGAAAGATCCTCAACCATGTCAACGACGAGGTCAAAGAGATGGAGAACCTATTGGTGAGAAACACACACTCCATCACTCAACACACCGCTATGTGGTGATTGAGCACCAATTGAAGTCTAGTGAATTCATTTTGAGACGTCTTAATGTCTCTGCTTGTCTGTTTCTGTGATGTCTGTCCTCTTTCTGACCTTTTCTCTCTGTCTCCAGAATTTGAAGGACTACCAGCGCAGACTGGACACATCGGGGCTCAAACCCAGTAATGAGCTGTACACAGAATATAAGGTAACGTGTATACACTGTTCAACTTTACAGATTTTGACCTTTTTTGCTGGAAATATTCTCATTAGTCTCCCACTGGCTCTTCTAGAGCATCGACCTGACTCAGAAGAAGATGCTTTATGAAGGCCTGGTGACCTGGAAAGTCACAAAGGAGAAGGCAATTGGTAAATATACTTTGCTTGTTTACGTATTTAAAGCATGAAACCTTCGTGGGATTATCAGTTCTGCTGCAGAAAAAGGGGCAAACATTCTTTAAAGACTCTTAAATGTGAATATGATGAAGTTTAACACTTTATTAAGCCAGTCATACTAAGCTTAATTAATAATAATGATGTTTATTCATTTAAAATCCACATAGATGTTCCGCTTATCTGATTTTAAGCGACACACTTTGAGCAAAGTTTTATTTTGAATATTTCGGTTTTCAATTCCTCTTTTTTAAATGTGTAGATAAAGGATTGCTATCAAAGGAAACCCAGCTGCAGTGTGGGTTTTTTTTTTTTTAACTTATTTTTACCCATGACTTCCTTTTTTTAAATATCAGGTTCAGTTAAATAACCTATCCCCAGTTCAATCAAATTTAGTTCAACTTTATTTATTCCTTTATTGGCAAATGCACACAGCCTGGATCAACAGATGCTCACACATTAGTACGTTGCAACATATTGCTTTCACATGAAAAGCAGAACACATATTTAATACACACAGAAAACTAAAATAACCTTAAACCAGCAACTAAACACGTAAAAAAAAGTTATAAAACATTAAAGGTCCCGTGTCATGGCCATTTCTACTGATCATAATTCCATTGTTGAGGTCTACTAGAATAGATTTACATTGTGCAATTTTCCAAACTCACATCGGTTTTTCATTCAGCATCTCGCTTGTTGGAGCTCCTGCCCCCCCCCCCCCTCCCTGTGAGCCCACTGTGCTCTGATTGGTCAGCTCGCCCTCTCTGTTCTGATGAGTCCACCACCGTTACAGCGGAACATCAGTGATTATTTGTTACAATGGCGTTAGTTAGCAACCAGGAAATGACACCAGTAATGACAAACAGATGGGTTGCTGAGGGGGCTGCAGCACCCCCATCTGCGAGGCTCCACTAGCAACCGCATCAAAGGTCTAAAGTCAATCAAGGCAATATGCTTAATAAACTGGATGTGGAATTGGTCCTAACTACATTAAGAAATACATATAAATATCTGAAAAGAACAATCGAAAGTAATGAAGCATACATGTAAACAATTACCTGTGAGACATTTCTTAAAAGTCCCCGATTATACTATTTTTCATCCATATATTATAGGTCTCAGATATATACAGAACATGTCTCTGAAGTGTTTGGCTCCAAACACCAAACAGATCATTGCAGCATTACCCATAATCCCCTCTGTTTCAGCCCTGTTTCCAGAGTGCTGATTCTCTGTCTGTAGCTTTACATGCAAATGAGCTGCTGCTGGTTAAATCTTCTTTTCCTGAAACTTCCAGAATCTCTTTACACAGAGGGGACACGTGTTTATGTAGAAAATACATGAACAAGTGGATTTTTGAATAATAGCTGACTTTTAAGCGGACAGCAGAAAACGTTCCTTTTTTCACTTTTATTTCCTCCCTGTTGTTTGCTATCCTTTCCCTCGTCCTCGTCTTCCTCCTCCTCCTCCTCCTCCTCCTCTCAGAGGTGCAGTGTGTGTTGCTCGGGGATCTGCTGGTGCTCCTCCAGCGGCAGGACGACAAGATGGTCCTCAAATGTCAGAGCAAGAGCAACATCGCTGTGCAGGAGGGCAAGCAGATGCTGAGCCCCATCATCAAGCTGGACTCAGTCTTCCTGCGTGAGGTGGCCACAGGTGAGCCACACACCACACTACAGCAGTCTCACACTCAAATACTGCACTTCCAGTGTGAGATCAACCTTTCATTGGCTTTTCCTTTTTAGATCGGAAGGCCTTCTATGTGATATTTACCTGGGACAGCGGTGCTCAGATCTATGAACTGGTGGCACAGTCTATAGGAGAGAGGAAAATGTAAGGTTCCGTTAGAAACACACACATTAATCATGTTTGTTTCAGAGGGGGAATCATAACATTGGTTTGATGTGTGTTTACAGGTGGACGGATGTGATTAAAACAGCAGTGGATGATCTGAAGAAGAGTGGAGCGAGGTTGGCGCCTGCTTTAGGAAGTGTATTACCTCCCTTGAGTCCCTCCATGTATGTATCTCTCTGTGTGTGTGTGTGTGTGTGTGTGTGTGTGTGTGTGTGTGTGTGTGTGTGTGTGTGTGTGTGTGTGTGTGTGTGTGTGTGTGTGTGTGTGTGTGTGTGTGTGTGTGTGTGTGTGTGTGTGTGTGTGTGTGTGTGTGTGTGTGTGTGTGTGTGTGTGTGTGTGTGTGTGTGTGTGTGTGTGTGTGTGTGTGTGTGTGTACGTCTGTCCAAAGAGCAAGTTGTATTCACCGCCTGCCAAAGTTCACCCATCTCAAAATATCTCATTTCTTTTGTCATTTTCCCTCCGTCAGGCTGACTGCCCCTTTGAGCCCGACTGAGAACGGAGGTTTAAAAAGCAGCAGCGGTGAGAGCGCAGCCGAACACTTAATACAAAAACGCACAAATTTGTTATTGTTACACATTTCTGAAATCTGGAGCCGGCGCTAAGCCTTGTGTCTCTCTGCAGATCGAGATAAGGACAGCTTGACGGATGACAAGTCTGCGGACCCGAGGCACAGGCTGATTGATTTCCTGTCAGACAAAGGCTTCGACTTGATAGGCCACTCCAACAGCGATCAGGAGAAGATGGCCAACAGTGCTTTGGATGAAGGTGAATGAGGGTCTTCTTCTATAGATGATTTTTATATAACTGTCTGTGCTTTCTTCCATAGCAGCGTGTCTGTCTTTTTAATGAAACCGCTAAATGTGTCTCCTGTTAGTCATGTCGCTGAAAAGGCTGCTGGTCGGCAGCATCAGCCTTTCAGAAGACTCGCAGCCCGACGAGGAAAACGGAGAGGAGCAATCAGAGAGGCAGGAAACGGATAACTGCCAGTCCACAGGTAGGTTTGGAGTTTTTAAAAAAGGAGGTTTAACAATGTGGAAAATACAGTCATTCAACTTCTGGCAACAAGTCAAAGTGAGAAGTTTAGTAAAAGTGAACCAACAACGTCATGAAATCAAAACTTTGGCTAAGTCCCTCCACAAAGAATCGTGTAAAAATTCAATAAAACATGACTTATAGAAAACAAATCTTATAAATCATCAAAAGGGAGCAGCCCTATAAAATGGATGAAATAAACAAATTGAGAATGTAATAATAATAATAATAATTGAAACACCGTGTTCATTTCTGCATTATTAGTGTGCTGAATGAATCATCTGCATTCCCCCGATGTAAATGATGTTACTCATCAAGCTCATTCGTTTGACATGTTATCTGTTTGTTGTCAGTAACCATGCACCGCTTCTCAAAGTGTCGTTGTTACATTTTCTTTCCTATTTGACAATTTCCTATTTAATGAGAGATGTGAGATTGGTTATTTGTAAAAAAAAAAAAAGTCCATTCCAAGCATCATGTGAAATGTTTTGCTGTGTAGGATTCATCCTTGATTGTCTCTATAATTGCTCAGACTTCTAAGTTTCTCTTCCCCTTCTCCATTATGAACAAAACAAAATAAACAAACCTTTTTTTCAAACCTGCCTGGAATTGGCCGCGTACAAAGAGATCATGAATAGTGCTCGTTTGCATTCGCACAAATAATTGTTTTGTATAATGGCAGAATCAAAGATGAGACCATTTCGCCACAACAAGACAGACACGCTATAAATATAAGGAGTTTAGGAAAGACGCTCTGTTTTCTTTTAAAGAATTGAGGTAAGGGATAATGTGCAGCGAGGCGGTCATTATGGGGAAAGAATACCCGACAGGCAGATCAGGCGCCCGACGCGTAGCATGCAGTTTGCTTTTCGGCCAACCTGTATACAGTTAAATCGACCAAACTTCTTTCTGCAGATTTGAGCGTCCTTAACAACGGTCAATAAGTCCTTAACAACGGTCAATAAGTCCTTGACAGCGGTCTGTCTGTTCTGGATTAACAACGTGTCACGTGTTCTGAATGGACCAATCAGAATAGAGTATTCAACTAAGCCATGTAATCATGCCATTTAAAAGTCATCTTAATTAAGTCTTTGAATCCACAGAAGAAAGCCAGGCCTCGGACAGGGGAGCGGAGGAAAAGGAGAACGGTGACTCTTTTGGAAAAAAAGGTGCCGGGACGAAGGGCGAGGAGGAGAGGAGCATCACCGCCCCCCTGGTGCTGTCCCAGGAGAGGATGGAGGAGGTCTGCAGGAGGCTCCACAGCCTGGAGAAACAGCTAACGAGACTACAGGTGATTGGAGGCAGAGATGAGAATATAGAGAAACGCTGGGAGTATGACAGGGGCAGATGAAGATGAGACGCATAACAGAAGATGGGGGCCGACTGGAAAGAGACACACAGTTGGGCATCGAGGGTTTCACTGAGGATAACTTAAGTAAGGAGCGAGCCGCGCTATACTTTGGACAAATGGGGCCAAAATGGCACCAAAATGGCACAATAGAGAAACTAGAGAATAGAAAACCGTTTAACCACTGCTGTTATTGCTCGGCTGAAAATTGCCTTGTGAAATTGGACTTCTCAGAAAGCGGCTATTATGTCCAACGCTTGCAATGGGATGTGTCAGAGAAGGGGCGAGGGAGACGAAGAGAGGATGTTAAGAGGAGGTGTGTGTGTGTGTGTGTGTGTGTGTGTGTGTGTGTGTGTGTGTGTGTGTGTGTGTGTGTGTGTGTGTGTGTGTGTGTGTGTGTGTGTGTGTGTGTGTGTGTGTGTGTGTGTGTGTGTGTGTGTGTGTGTGTGTGTGTGTGTGTGTGTGTGTGTGTGTGTGTGTGTGTGTTTCTGAGAGAGTGTGAGTGAGAGAGAGAGTATGTGTGTGAGAGAGAGAAAGTGAGAGTGAGAGAGTGTGTGTGTGTGAGAGAGAGAGAGACTCTGTCCTCAGTTCTCAGTTCTCAGTTCCTAAGGTGATATTGATTTTGTGTGTTGCAGACTGTCGAAGAGGAACACCACCGGCTGCAGGAGGCCCTTTCCAAGTTCTCACTGGGGGGGGGGAACTTCCAGTGAGACACCATCACGCCACCTGCTGGCCACTAGGTGGGAACACTGAGCTTAGTATCAGAATTATTTCCGTTTAAAAAAAATAGGGCTGTCCTCGACTGGAGAAGTTCTTAGTCAAAAAAGACTCATACAATGTTGACTACTATGATCAGTTGATTTATGTTTGTAAAACTGAGTTCCTTCCCAAAATAATTATTCAAAAGTACACATTTAAATATATTTTTCTGAAAGATGTGTTGATTTATGTTTCATACGTTTCTTGGAAATAAGTTGTTCAAATATGACGAAGCAACTAAAGATATCAAAACATACAAACAACATGTAAAACATCCATGAGAAGGTTATAATATTTGAAATATCACGTACATTTCTGGATTATATTATTATCTGGATTACTAAACCTTTCAGCTGTGAGTAAAACTATTGATTAGATTCATTTTAAAAAAAAAATTCTAACCAAAAGACACAGAAGATGGGACTCTTTTCAGCCCTAAATACGATAGGGTTGCTTTTGTGTAGCCTAAGTCATGCAAAGTAGATCAAATGATCTACAGCTGTAAAAACTCAGGATGACCGATTAGCGAATCTAATGGCTAAATCAAACTGAAACTGTAAAAGGGCCAACATAGGGTTATCACACTTAGGAAAGGAATTCCCCTGTTAATTATTCCCCTTGTTTATCACCAGCCTCATTAACTGTACATGTTGTTATCTCACATTGAAATGTTCTTGGTCTTTCCTTCTCTTTAGATTTTTACTGGTGCTGGTTTGGAGTGCAGAGTGACTTTCAGAGGCTTCCCTGGCAATTCCTAAACCCTCGTAGGCCATGCGTGGACCCTGCTGCATCATGGGGCTTTGTGCACAGTGCAGGGGCTCACTGATGAAACATGGGAGGGAGTGTGCATGTGTATGTGTGTCTGTTTGCATGCATGCTTGGTAGAGAGGTAAACAAAGAAAAAAAAAAAGACAAACGGGACATCCTACTTTGAGGTTGTTTTTGCAGAGAGGTGCCAACAAAAAAAAAGAAGCAATATTGTGCTATGAGAGATGCTGCCTAACAAACTGTAGTGATTGCGATCTGCTGTAACACACATACGCACACCAGAGACATGCACGCTAGAAAATAATTTACTTTATTGCCAATAGCAGATGTGCAGCAAAGGATATTCCTATGATTACCCGCCTGGTTATCTATGAGCAGGTGGAGGCCTTGAGGGGCCAATGTAGCGTTTGAAGATGTATTGAAATACTACTGCTGACATATAGTGTTATTTCTAGTCTATGCCAAAGCTCCACAGAGATGCACTTTTTTTATAATCAAACCAAGTTAAGGCCACACTGTTTCCGCGCATTGTATTCACTCTATTCAGTACAGATCGGGCTTCATGTAGGCAGCCCTTATTATTGAAAATATTGCATGCAGGAACGTGTGTGTATGTGTGTTACAAAGTTTTTTTTAATTAAGGATGTGCTTGTTTGGGGGGTTCTTACTGCCATTAGGTCACATAGAAACATTTATAAATAGTGGCGCTATAGGTAATCATGCTGTTGATAATGGAGACTTGTTTGTATTTACCGCTTTTATTTATTCCTCTGGGGTCGGTTGGGTCAGCGAGTTGTGTTACAGCACTGTGCTGAAATAATAAAAAAGATGGAGAGATGTTTCAAAACGGAGAAGGAAAACCTAGAATGTATAAGTAGAGAGTGATGAAGGGAGATGTAGAACTGAGTTTGGAGGTTGCTTTGGTTTGTTAGAATCCAGCTTGATGGTCATGAGAAGATGTACACACACACACACACACACACACACACACACACACACACACACACACACACACACACACACACACACACACACACACACACACACACACACACACACACACACACACACACACACACACTGAAGTGCTACAGAAGTCATTTGGTGGCAGCATCACTTCTGCAGATTTCCCCCTGATAGATGTACAGCTCCTGACCCAAGACACAGACCTGCCACGGGGTTATAAATTGTATTACACGACGTTAGATTCACATGTTATTAGCAAAAGAGTATCTTTCCTGGTGGCAATATTTCTATTGAACCCGAGCTCTGTCTCTGTATTTTATTCAGCAGTCGATTGTAATTATTATTATTATGATGATATATGTTCTGAGTAGTGGCATAACTGTGGGCCGTGCACACAGGACCAAAGACGTAAAACAAAGCAACATTAGATCCTCATACCAGCTGTAATTCTCTTCATGACACGCTTCATTGTGCAGCAGTAAGTCACTTAATGCCAAGGAGTGATCGCTCAAGTTAAGCAAAGAATTTCCAAAAACATATAGAAGAATAAAGCATTGGTTGTCAGTTAAAATACATTCTCTATTATTTAAAGTAGATACTAAGATGAAGAATTTTAGACTGTGCTAGCCTTATGACCACTCTGTGGCTTTTATTTTACACTTCTATGACTTTGGTCAGCAACAAAACATAAAATACATTATTCTCACCTTGTTATTGAACACTTGGGACCAGCAGCAGAGGAACAGGACAATGCAATGAGAAAGTGAAGCCAGATGAGGACACAAAGGAAGGTTTGGAGGAAGGAAAACACACTCTCACCAGCTGTGTTCATGACCACTTCCTGATCTGTTGCCACAACAACAAACCCTTTGACCCCGCTAAACCACAATGCAAACTGTCGGGGCCATTACTCACTTTAACGTCACAAGATGCTGAATATACACATTTGTGTTACTGCCATCTCCGCCTTGTCTTCTTGTAAAATGTACATAGATGTTAGCTTGAATGAACATTTTAGAAAAAGCATAAACTAGCCCCCTTCTTATTGTTTAATAAGCTTATTAGCTTCATACACACCCTCACTTGTGATAGCATGATCACCTTTTTCCTACCGCACAGTTTTAACATATGTTGTCGTGTCTTTCACTTGATTTACTTAAACGGGTCGGGGAGGTTTTGTTACTGTTTTTCAAACAAGCTTTTTGTAATCAATGACTATGCATTTGGCCATGACGGTGAGAGAGACAGGACTTGTCTGTAACTTGTCTATGCATGAATGGATTCAAAAAAGATGGTGGTCTAGGGGTGCACGCTAAAGTGTGAACCCGCTCTGCTGTTAAAGCTCACCAATGCGATACTGTAATACAGATCATCTCGAGCAGATGTTTTACGATCAAACTGCAGAGAACGACTGCTACAGGCACTTCTCGCTCTCTCAGATGCTTTCCCTCATGCATTCTATATACAAATACCTAGATGTATAGACAAATGTATTTATAGAGTGGTGCCTTGTCCCGATGATCACGTTGTCTTTGAACACAATCCCTGTGGCTCTGTTTGCACCGTCTTTCCCGCGAGAGGCGATGTCAGAACGAGCGTTAATGATTGAATATTGATAATCCCATGACTCTGTTTGTGTCCGCCTCCATCCCACAGTGGGGTCTGCGCTCAGTGAAGACCCTGCTCCTTGTCATACAGGCGTCTGCCATCATGTCTATCTATAAACAATGAATATGCAAGAACTATACTGTGTATTTGGGTTTTTGATTTTTTTTTTATTGTGTATGAGGCTCTTTAATGATGTGTTCTTAAAGACATTTGTGGTACGTTCTGTTTTTAAATTCTTCACTTTTTTAATAAACTGGGGAAATAAATTCCTGTTTTGTCATTTTATATAGCTATTAGCCAATTAAAATAATGTATGTATGTATGTATGTATGTGGTTCGAAATTAGTTTGGTTTTACTCTTTATAAACACATAAGGAGCCTATGCTGATTTCATAAACCATATTTATCTTTGATAATATACAGCGTGTGTATATTAACCCTCCTGTTGTTTTCGGGTCAAATCAGACCGATTTACTACTTTCATCAATCATAACTTTTTTGTTTTACATTCAATTGCATTAACCCTTTAACTGCCAGACCAAGAAAAAAGCATTTTCTTATCAAATGGGCCACAAATAACCACAAACACATTTTTTTTTTTGACTGACCACACAGTTTTGTTTTTAAAGTATTAGCCTATACCAACTGGTCGAGCTGGCCTTTTATGGTAATAGTGCCTTTTCAAGAATCATCATATACGGTACAGTATTTGTATGCATCAAACTCAAATACAACACAAACTCAAATACATTTCTTTCTTTTATGGAAAATGAGCAATCAGATATATTCATAAAAGATAATAAATTATAATTGTAAAAAAAGTAAAAATGGAAAAAAGTAATGTAAAGTGTTTTTCATGATAAAAAAAATACTTGCTCATCTATATATATGCTGCATTGGCCTAACAAGAAACCACTGGCCTAACAGCACATGTCTGTATCCTGTGTTGGCCTAACTTGCTAATCTGTGTGCAACTTTGGGCTGAATGCCATGCATGAAAGGTGCTATATAAATTATTATCACTCTTTCACTCTGAGACTCATAAGGCACTATAGATCTAGTACTATTACCATGAATCAAGCTATTTATTTACCATATTTTATTGAAAAACATCTCTGAAAAAGTCATATTGCTAGTTTACCATAACAGACCTAATCGACCGATTGGTTTAGCATATTTTCCAAAAAATAATTACACCCTTGTTAAAACTTTTTTAGTGCATCAAGTTATCTAGTTATGTTCAGTCAGTATTCAGTCAGCTGGTTTCTCCAAAATTACCTACCCGGCCACCTTTAAGGCTTTATGATATCCTTCACAGTAGACAATAGCTGATCACCACTTTCATTGAATTTTGGATGATTTAGTCAACTTTGCAACACCCATGGTGTTCCTGGTCAAAAATGACCGCCATAAAGAAAAGGAATTAGTAACCATCCGGATTAGATAAAACACACACACACACACACACACACACACACACTCACACTCACACTCACACTCACACTCACACTCACACTCACACTCACACTCACACACACACACACACACACACACAGAACAATTTGATACATTTCCCTCTCTTATGTGCCCATCCCCCCACATGGACCACACCTAGCACACGCAATACATGTTCAGTGTCTATTCTTTGTATGTTTACTGCAGTTTTTCATGTATACCAGTAGTCTGATACAATATTTACAGTTTGAAAAGGGTGTTAAAGGAAATTTGGTGATGATTAATGGGTTTTGTGTTAATGTAATAGCAGTTAAAACAGGAGCGGTCAACTTTGACCGCGAACACCAAAGTAATGGGGGGGGGGGGGGGGGGGGGGAAACGAAGACAATTGGACGGAAATCTTGGTTCTTCATGAAGAAAGTAACATGATACAATCTATTTTTGAAAGCATGCAGAGATAACTTTTATGCAAATGTGGGACAATCCAAATTCATTCAAGCATAAATCCTGACTGAGAGAAAAACAAGACACAAGCTGTGCAGACAATATCAGCGGAGACTTGGATCAGTGTTTAAAGAACTCTCTCTAAAGTATTTCAGTACATTTTGTTATCTTTGGATCACACATTACTTAATACGATGGGGATAATAACACTCTTTCTCCTCTGCAGCTTTGTAGGTAAGTTGAATAAAGTTATTTTCAAATACAGTAGGTAACTAAAATACTTTTTAAAGTTGTTACCAGTGTTTATTTTATTTATAATTATATAAATGCAATGATCCTTTGGGTCTTGTGGAAAATAGACATTCCTGTAAACTAAAGCTACTATAATTATATGTATTTAGGTCATTTCTTAGACTTTTTTTTACATTTAGCTTGTGTGAGTCATGCTTCACTGAACCACATCTCCTGTCAAAGCAGATGGCTGTTGCATGTTTGCTCTGTTAGCTTAAATACATTTACTGCTCATTTTTTTCTTTTTTCATTGTCATGTTTAAAAACCATGTAATATGTGTTTGATATATGCAATCATAATGAAATAATTAAGCAGACAAAACCAAACCCACAAATGCATCAAACAACACAATACTATTTGCTTCTTCAACAGTGGGTACTGCTCAGAGTAAGTTGACTTTAGATCGGGACCAGCCCTATTTGAGGAAGCAAGTCTCTCACGAAGCTAAACTGGAGTGCTGCTACAACACCGGGGATAAGTCATTGAATGTCACATGGGTCAAGCAAACCACCAACCAAAGCATACACACTGTGCGTCTATCAGAAGGAGTGACAGAAGGAGTGCCTAAAGAAGTCGCACCGGGCAAATCCTGCGGCACCCTGACCTTTTATCCCCTCCGTCTGTGCCACTCTGGGCTGTACCGCTGTAAGCTCAGGGGCAACAATGTGAACGTCCTGTCACACGGCACCTACCTGCAGATCTACAGTGAGTTCATGTGTGTGGGTAGAGCAAGCTCTAAGCACTGCTAACAACCTCATAAACTGTAAATCCTGTTAACGTGAGTGTATCCAAAAGCAGTGTGAGTGGAGGAATCCTTGCATATCGCAGCTTGGTTCATCTTTACACCTTTAGGAGGGTCTCGTTACAGACTCACTTTATATAGCACACAGATCAGATCAAGTTGTCTTTCAAGCTAATGTGCAGACTCGAGGCATTTGTCACACTGAAAACCCTCAACATCTCATTAAACACACACAACCAGTATATTCTTCCTTGAAATATGCACATTTATTAATAAAAAATACTCTCACATAACAAACCAACAATTCTTTATGCATTTATTTTATTATAAGACTGTTTTCTTTAAGTACAGTTATATCAACCCAGCTCCTAATACATCTCCTTACTTAGTGTTACGTGATAATCTGATTATTTTAAACACTCTTGCTTTCAAATGTGCACTCCCACTTGCTATAAAGACATGTAAGTACTTGTTTGTTTCACCTTTGAACCCTGTGTGTTGACCCAGAGCCGATGGAGAAGACAATCAATCTGAGTGAGACCACCAAAAACACGATC
Organism: Notothenia rossii; assembly: GCF_949606895.1. Classification (NCBI taxonomy): domain Eukaryota; kingdom Metazoa; phylum Chordata; class Actinopteri; order Perciformes; family Nototheniidae; genus Notothenia; species Notothenia rossii. The sequence continues at coordinate 9,344,244 of NC_136905.1, forward strand.
CTGACAGCCGAGGGAGTCTTACTGCTACTGTTTGTGCTTTTGCCCTCTATCTCCCTTCTCTCCAAGGTAGGATAAGATCACTTTAAAAGACTCACTCTTTTGCCAAAGATTGCTAAAAAAAGTAACAAATAAAAAGTTATTCTAACACAAATTCCTATTATAGAATAACATTTAGAGTAAGATTCATTCAATCAAAACTAGAAAAGAAAAGTGATATTGTGCATGACATTAAATAGGTCAGAAGGTTACTTTTATATAGCCGACTGCATATCTCCATACACTTATCTCTCAACTACCCATGACTCACAGCGTTTACGTTGAAGCAATGATACATTTCCAAGATGTCTCAATAATGGTTTGTCATACAGTTCAACACACCGGAAATGAATGTAATCTGTAAAACTGTTCCTACACACCTATACGTTTCTTAAATGGATTAATATTTTTTTTCACTCCAGAGGACGTTGCACAATTTCACACATTTACCAACTTCTGGTTTCACCTCACAGTCAAAGAGGCTAAATGTACTGGAGAAGAATAAAATTACGAAGGAAGAGGAAAACATATATCAGGTAAGTGAATCCGATCAACGTTAAATCGCTTGTGAGAAATACATGTGCTAGTCACATTGCTAAAAGCAGCAACAAAGACATGAGTGTACATGTACTCTTTTCCCAATCAATTTGCCATGAATGCGATGCATTTTTGTTCACGTGTTTGTACTTAATATCCGTGTTCCCATACGCCAGGGGCTAAATCTGGACGAATGCTGGTCCACATATGATCAGCTTGAACGTCCCCAGACACATGGCCAGTACCAGGATGTGGGCAACTTAAAGGGGAAAGAGGAGGAGGAGGAGGAGGAGGAGATCCAGCTGGAAAAACCCTGAAGGAAATTGGAAAGATAAAGAAAGGGAGAGTGTTGAGTCTATTTTCAGTGCTGACCTACAACTCTGTGATATCTTAATATCATCTTCATTCTTTACCGTACCGCACTCATTTGGAGTTTTGTACAGAGCGTGAAGTTACAGTTTTAGCATCTGATAACGTATCTTTTAAGCAGCTTGTTTATTTGAGATTGAACAGATTTTTGAACTGGAAAGCAGTTGATTTATCAGTCTCGCCAATGGCACCACTCAGTCAATGTTGGCCAGGATTATAGAAATATGAAAGTCAGATGTTCAACATGATTGTAAAGATATCTATTTTCTACAAATGATTTAAAGTGCTACTAATAGCAATATAAATGTGTCTTCCACTCCTTCATTTATCAAACATTGTATTCTAATGAAGTTCAAGAAAACTGAGTCTAGAAAATAAGGGTATATGTCTCTGGAATCTGCCTTTTGTATGTATAATAAACACTGCAGTGGGAAGTAATAATACTCAACATGGACAAAAAGTGTTCAGACTTTGAAAACCAGGCAACTTCTTCTTTTGAGAAATATTTTATGATATGAATGAAAGCTTCAAAATAGCTTCTGAGTGGAGCTGGTGCTGAGATAGTTTTGTTATAAGCTTCTTAATGTTCATTTTAAAACAATATAACATATTTCTTGCATTTTATTGAATGGCTTTATGATGTGTGACAATGTATTTGCTTCTTGCATTTCTTGAAGTGCTTAAAAAATAAAGTTGTGATAAAACAAAATACTCTTGATATACAAAGTATTCTTTGAATTGTCTTCATAATAAATACATACTTCATCTGTTTCTAATCTGCTCTCCACATGAATGGATTACTTTTACTTTGCAAAGTAAAAGGGGCGGGTACTAGTTGATTTTTGAGTGTCGTGATTGGCTACTGCATACTGACGCAGCCTTCTATTGGCTCTATTTTTGGAGTGGGCGGGACCTAGGCTCTCGCAGGCAGGTATGTAGGAGAGATGAGAGAGGCGGTGCGTAAACAGAGTAGGCGAAGATGGCGTCGAGCAAGACGAGTGGTGGGAGTAGCAGATTGGAGAAAAGTGTGAATGGAAGACGCTCGTCCAAATTTAAAGGTCCAGTGGGTGAGTTTTATCGTCACACTGGACGCTTCATTAACCTCTGTTCCCCTTTTTGACCCTCCTAAACTCTCACCCCCCCGCTAGTTTCTGTTAGCATTTAGCTGGCCTCCGATAGCCGAATTGAACAGCTAGGATTTAAGCCGCTGGGTCTGTCAGCTGCTTAGGTCCTGTGATTGTTTTACGAGCTTAAACCGAGGAGACTGATGAGATCTCATTAATTCTGGCTGTTTGTTTACAGAAGCTTTGCTAAAAGAAGTCACCGGTTGAAGTCATTCTCTGGCGTCCCCATAGTGACAAGCATCCTCCGGTCATAGCAACGTTACGTGTACCTTAGAAATAACTGTGACGTCATTGCTGTTGTAGTAGACTACAAATATGTGGCTCCATGCTGTGTTATTATAGTCACGTTATGTGCCCCTTATTTTGATCCGTTGACACCTTTATATATACAGTCTATGGTTGACACTGACCACCTGATCAGGTACCAGTCATAAACAGAGGTGAGGGGTGCAGTGTAGTGTATGCAGGGGCGGGAGAAGTACTCAGATCTTGCACAAGTCAAAGTAGAAGTACCAGAGAGTAGAAGTACTCTGATACAAATATAATTCCTACATTCAAAATCTTACTCAACTAAAAGTATTGGCATCATTTTGGCCCATTTCTGAATGATACAGATTATATGTTTTGATTATAATTATTGATGATGTTTACCATAGCTTGTAAGGGTGGAACTATTTTTTATTATTTTATTTACTGCTGGGTAGTTTGTGAATTTAGTCCAGTAACTAAAGTATTATTCAAGCGTTGATTTTGTTTTATATCATTAATCCATATCTGCAGTAATTTAAGGTATTAAATAAGGGTAGTGTAATAAAAGTACACTAGTTACCTCTGAATTGTAGTGGTGTGAAAGTACGAAGTTGCAGGAAATGGAGATACTCAGTGAAGTACCTCACAATTATGCTTAAGTAGAGTATTTGGGTTAATGCACTTAGTTACTTTACACCACTGAGTGTATACATTCACCTCCCTGAGTGTGTTATAAGGAAGTACTGTGTAGTTAATCGATTTTGCGTTCTGATTGGGTCAGTTCAGGTTGTGTGACATAATGGAAACACATGGTTACGAACAGAAAAAGATTGGCTGATTTGCAGGATGCTGTTTGCCCGAAGGCACTGTGGATCTGCTGTTATGACTAAACAAACTGCCTCTGTTGCCCTGCTCTCCTGTTAACGAGGCCACTGTCTTACCGTGACTAAAACAATCCAGCCATTAACAAACCACCACCACTTTAAAAAGGCTTCCTTAGCTTTGGAAGTGTTGATGCCTTTAACACAATAACATATTACTGTGCCTGCCTATTTTTGAATGGTACGTTTATAACTGCCTCATGCCTCAATAATGGGATTAAAAGAGTTGACCTAACATTACTTCTTTTATCAGACTCAAAGATCAGATGTGTAACTTTCTTTTACTTTAATACATTGTGTTAGAGTCCTGAAGGGAAGCCCTATGTGTCCCGTTTGGAGGGGGAGTGGAGGCTCATTGTTGCTCGTTTCCTGTTGTTCACTTTGGCGCTGTGTGTTTGAAGGTGCTCTGTCTGGGAGAAGGGTCAATGGCTTCCTAAACACGACACCACAGAGCCCCTGCTGTTGGCCCTTCCTCTTGCCCGTGGACGGCTCAAAGCGTTCTATTTTTAAAGCCTGCTTCCTAGACCAAATATTTCAGTATCATATACCTGTGCAAGTTAGAAAAAATACTGACCAGGTTTTCTTTTACTTTTAGAAGAAATTGACATTGAAATGTTTGCGTTTTGACTTTAACAATGGCCGGTGTAAACTTACAACCCATTTGGACTCCTTCTAGTTGCAATGATAAATGAGCTCATTGTGCTGTGACAGTGTTTCCCAACCCTACAGCCACTGGGTTTTCATATCCTTTCACTTACATGGACCCCAACCTAACATTTCCCACATGTATGTCTTGAATCTGTCTGCTCAGGCTTGATAAAGAGAAACACAAGAGGGCCATGAGTTAGCAACGGCCTAGACGAGATCAACACAGTAAATCATACTGACAGTTAGAAGTAGCTCAAATGTAGTGTGTTTCCACTTCATGGTACGGGTCTCTGCCGCTTGGCTCCCTCTTTTCTTGGTTTTCCACTAGGGGTAGAATCCGAGCGAGCAGAGCCTATACCAAAATGTGACATAAAAACACTTCAGTCCACCCATTGGTCAGAAAGAATGATCCCCTGTGTGTCATGACATCCTGCTCAATTTCCATCAGCAAACTAGCGTCAATTTGGCCAAACCACCCCGAAAACTTACCCTTAGGCGCATTCACACCGCAGTACCTTTCACACAAAGGTTCATGAGAACTTAGTTCATGAGAACTCTTTAGGGGTACAGATCGCGTTCACACCGAAATAAGTTCCTGGGGAAGGATTAGGCAAATGAAGCCGCTGACGTCACTTCTTCTTCTTCTGCTTTGGGTTTACTGGCAGGCCGCAAACAACTTCACGGCGTATACTGCCACCCGAAGTCCGCAGAGTTGGGGACTGGCTTCAGTAGAAGCTGCTGGGACTCCCAGCAGCTTCTACTGAAGCCTTCCGATTAAATCGCCAGAACGCCGACACCTCCTCATCTCCACCGCTCCCATGTGTTGGTTTGTGTTGCCATAAGTTAGTCTCTCTGCGTTTCTGCGCTGGGCTAATGCTAATAATGCTAATGCAAGGATAATAATATGGCGGCTTCACAACACTTTTTTAGAGTTTTACGGTGCGTGGTTCGCATTCCACCCAGCCAATCGGACATGGGAACCTTTTTCTCCAACGAAAGTACCTGGTCTGTAGCAGGGACAGAAAAGGGGGTAAAAAGGTTCTCATGAACTAATCTTAGTTCCGGCTCTTTTTGGTGTGAACGCGACATTTCGGAACTATATCGGAATTAAAGTGGGAAAAGTACTGCGGTGTGAACGTGGCCTTTGAGTACATGCAGTGTCCTCTGTTCGGTTATCCATCAGAGGATTCATACAGTCTCCCTTTTCTACACAGAAGTGTTCAAGCTGTATCACTACGGCAACACGCTGACCACCCCACCTACACTGAGTCAGGACTCTGCAGTGAAAATCAAAATTCTGTGAGGCGTGTCAAACAAGAACAACTGGTTGATTGCATTTCTAATTGCTGAAGTTCTACGTTTGGCAGCAGTTGCAAAACAGAAGTATTCTAATATATGCATTGGAGAGTAGTAAAAGGAACTAAAGAGATGATATGAAAAGGTATTGGTGTTACCATCTACGTTTCAGGATTTATTGGAAAATATGATATAATGATGATGATTAAAAATGCTTTCTCGACAGGACTGTGAAACTGTCAGCTATATATTTCAATGACGGGAAATGTGAAAATACAATTCTACCCCATTTGACAAGTTCGATTGCATACCTGCATCAAAGTATACATAAAGACAATCCTTTAATACAGAGTACAAGTTCTTTACAGATGTGCAGATTGTTTCACGATAAAAGTGAGAAAGCAGCCGAACATGCCAAGTTTAATCCCAAGAAATTCCCTCATGGTCCTCCGCACCAAGACCAGTGCTGTTCTGAGGGTCACGGCCTAACTTTTGACCAACTTCACGTTGCCACCACTGTACCATCCTTGAAAAACATCATTTCTTGAGCTTTGACAATTTTAAGCCTTTTAAAAGTATATGCTTTTTTTATAAATGTTTACATGGATTGATCTGACCCCCCCCCCCCCCACCACCCCTTAGAGGAATTCATCCACAAGAAAGCACACTGGACGCTGCACTAGGTCAGAAACCATTTGGACAAAATGTCCTCTCCATTAAAGGCAGCTCATTGTGGAATAGCCTCCCAAGTGAGATGCGGGATTGTCCCACTCTCAATAGCGTCAAAGGTCAACTCAAAGAATGGTTGAGAAACAAACAGACATGCGACCACCGCTAAATGCACTTTAACACAGGGGTATCTCCTCTGGCTCTTTATCTGTCGTTGCTGCTATAGTGTACTGCCATGTGGTAAACACTTGTGTATGCTGCTCTTGCTCTTTCTGCATATCATGTATTTTGTTTTTGCTATGTTTGTAAAATGTAATTTTCTTAAATGTTCTATGTGAGGGACTGCGGGTGGAAATTAACTCAAAGCTAAATCTGGTACCGTTACGCTTGACACATTTGAATGTTTTAAGTGTTCATTACTGTGCATTGTCCCTACCAAATAAACGATTAAATAAATAATAAAATAAATAACTGCCTCATACTTCAACGAGCAACAATAGCAGCCACATTCTGTTCACAGCTGGTTGTAAGAGCAACACGTGGGACTTTGGTGTCGGTGACGTGTCCCTGTGTTCCTGGGTGTGTTTGTGTATCTCTGTATGGGTCAGGGGTCATTTCTCAGTTCTCCGGAATAGTTTTTTTTTTATCTGTGATTTCATCCAAGAAATCCAAACTAAAGGTCATGTTTTCCCTCTTGACTGAACTCCCTAAAATACATTGTATCCCTCTATTTCGGTTGTGTACAAGATGTCCTTGTTCTGCTTTGTTAAACATTAGCATGTCTTTACTCACACAGCACATGCATGGTGCTTCATAAACATTGCTCAACAGACAAAGTCTAACATGTAATTGTAATGTAAACTTGGTGAATAGCGAGTAATATGATAAGCAATCATTTGATGAACACAATTGTTCTTATTGAGTTATTGTTTAATGCTAGGCTTGTGACAGTTCCATGTTTTAGATACGATTATATTATATTCAAGTTCATTGTCATTGCACAGAGTAAAAGTAGTAGTGAAAGTAAGACAATGAAATGCAGAATTAAACCAGAAGTGCAAAAGTAAGGACATTTCTCCTTTATTTGTTTATTATTGTCATTTGTTTTACTTTTAGACAGAATAAATGGAGGAATTCAAAGACATCGTGCGCTCTAATCTTCTAAGGCCAACATTATTTTTATTAAATCGATGTATTGTTACTATTTAGTTGTACTGCTATTTGTTTGGAATGAAGCAAAGCAATAAAAGTAAAAACCCACAATTTAAAAAATGTGTTATCATTTTTATAATCTTAGGTTGTGTTCCTTCCACTGTCTCTCCGTACATGATCTGCCAATTAGGTTAAAGGTCACAGGGCGTCGCAAGATGAACATCCAATAGGAAGAAAGCCCACTGTCACAAGGACAGAGTGATCTGGGAAGGGGCTGTCTGTGGCTTTTAAAAGAACCATGTGAGGGCCAAGCACACAGGAAAGCAAATGACAACTCATTGCCTCTGAGTAGAGTTGGTTATGACAGTCTGACAAACAGAGGCTGACAGGAGAAGAGCCACATCTGACCGTAAAGATGAGGCAGTGACAGGCGCACAGAGGAAGAACAATCAGACAACAACTACCTTCCTCTCTTTCCTTCTCCCCATGCTGTCATTGCTTTCATGGAAGACAGGGGACAGCGAAGGACAGAGGCTTGAACTCAAAGCTGGTAAACACTTTCACTTTTGTCTCTTCCAGCTTTTACTGCAGTTGCTCTCCATACCATCATTGAAATACCAGCATCAGCCTGTGGGTACTTTTTGGCACTGCATGCGGGCCCTGCAGGACTCACTATATATCTTTATGTGTCGCTGGTGTTGGTGGTAGTGCATGACTTATTAATGCCTGCTCTCATCCATCTTTAATGTGGAGAGACAAGGAGCAGCTTAATGACTGCAGGGGGATTACAGTGACCACTTGTGTCAGTACCACAAGAAGGATGATGCTGAAACACATGGCTCCATACTGACAGTTATATGTAGGTAGTCGGAACAATTGCTGATGCACGACAGACGATACGGACAGCAGGTGAGATATGTTTTTGTTGTGGCAGCTTTATTGTTTGAATATAATCTTACATCAACGTCTTCACTAGTCTAAGGCATGTTGAACTCTCTCTGAGGAAGCTCTCTATTAAATTGTAGTGGTTCATATAACTCCTATCATTTGATATACTCCCTGCAGTTGGTCATCGTAATGTGGCTTCATTATCATTAAGCAACTTTCAGAGGAGCTTCTGCTGATCCAGGGCTTCATAAAGTTCACTCCTTGCTCACTCTGTCAACATAAGGCCTATTAGCTTTCCCATCCGAGAGTCCTACCCCCTGCTCTAATTAGGAATGCAATTTTGAATGTTGGCTGCTCGCCCATGGGCTGCTATAGCCGGTCCTGCAGCAAAGCGTTTGGATGGCTGCCGCTTGACCAAAGGCACTCGTTGTGTCCCTTTAAGCCACATACGGCTGATGCTGTTCATGCACTCGGCTCAATGTGTATTATTTATAGACGTTCTTTGTTCCTCTTGGCGTTTTATTCTGATGAAATTAGAAGATTTCTTTGCACATACTGTTTCCTGTGTTGTGGGGTTGAGAACATCCAGTGCCTAATCCGCTGAGTCTTAGAGAAATCTTAATATTGAGCAACAAGCCCAGGACTGTATAAGTGTGGGATTGTCATTAGCTGCTGAATTACTTTTGAAAGTGACGCATGAAAAGTACTGTAGACTTCCTTCATCGATCCTCCATGATTTATGTGTGTTGTTAAAGATAGCGTAATATCCGTGAGACTCGCATTTACTCGTATTGTGTTCCTTTCTTAACACATCTGTAATCTTTGAAACTCTAGGATAACATCCACCCATAAATGTACGGAGTTACAAATATAGTTATTCAGGCCTCCATCTATTATCTACCAATCAGAGGGTCAGGGGGTTCAATCCCATCCCCCCGCAGTCAACTTGTTGAAATGTACTACGGCAAGATACCTTACCCCAAATTGCTGTACATCTCTGTTTGGTTTGGAACACTCTATAGTGTGGAGACATATGAAGACAGCTCAGGATTCCAGTAAATGTCCTTTTGGATAAACACAACATTAAAATGATCTGAGCCCCCAATGATTCAAAGACAGACAAAGTAACTACACATCTCAAATCAAACCTTGTCTTGTGATGTTTACAGTTAGGTTGGGGCGCTATATTTCTAGCTTTTTCAAATGAAGGGATGGCTTTGAAGCAGTAATGCGCTCACTATGGATAATTACTTCAAACAACGCCACTATTAAACATCTTAACTACTGTATAGCAAAATGTACATTCTGTTTCCGTGATGACTTTTCCTCCGAGTCATGGGATGAGCTTACTGTACGTGTTTTCTTCGCATGATCGAATCGATGTGAAATGAGGCCTTGAGCTGCTTTATTAAGCGTCGCCAGAATACATAGAACTTAATGTTGGAATGAAAAGTGTATCCCCGCTACAGTGCTGATCTGTGCAGTCCGCTCATTTGGTTCTGCTGATTTGTTTCAGTTTATTTCAATACCCCAGGGCCAATACATGTCTCCTACATTCAATGGTACATTAAGCGTGCTCTAGATGGCTACATTACACACACAAATACACACGGGGGGGGGGTTTCCTGGTTGCAGGTAACTCTAACTATTTGGCCCGTGATTATATAAATGGAAACGGGTTACTTGAATACAGATATTTGAATATGCGAAAGAACTGCATGTTTCTATGTTTTCATTCATTTCTGGAATGTGAGGCCCAGCTCTGTAGCTCGCGGGGTTAAAGTCGGGTGTGTCCAGATGATGAGGCATGTTTTCCTGCAGAGGGGAAGAAACAGGCAGCTCCTCACTCCAGTAGCTGAGTGCTGAATGCAAAAGCGAACAGTGTTCAAGTTTTCCAACTTCAAAATTTGTTTTGAATAAATCTTTGTGATATGATTCACTTATCCCTTGCTTATATTTGATATGTAGCCAATGAGAAACGTGCCAAAAAAGGGCGTCTAGTGGAGTGAGAAGCACAGAAAGGTCAGTCACGGTGATTCCTGTGTGCAGGAAGTCGTCTGGCTGATGAATGTTTCTCTCCAGATGGCAGGCAGTTGTGATTCCTCTTCACAAACTGAAATGGCCTCTCCCATTACTCTTTCCGAATGGCATGGAATAGCAGAATAATTGCGCGATAAGGGCTCCCATTATTTCTTTGACCCCCCGAAACAATATTTCACTTTCGTAGAATCTTTGTACTATTTCCACCTCCACATCCCAAGATGCTGCTTTGTTGATCTGTAAAAACCACTGTGCTGTTTTTAATTTCATATTTGTATTCGTAATGCTTTATTGAAATCGCCTAAGTTAAAGTTTTAACAGCAGAAGTTTGAAGAGAGGTGTTTGCTATTATCAAGGACACCTGCTGTCATTTGGGATGTTTATTAGAGTTAATCATTTAACTGAACTGATGGTTATTTTCTATGATCTCTCGATACATGTGCGTCAGTCAGCCTTGCTAGATAATTAGGTAACACCCATTCTTAAAAAAACGAATATTCTCTTTCCCCTTGTTCGCTTCTCGCCTAAAATTCCCACTTTCTCATCTATTCAGAAAGCACTGCTGCCTCTGTCTCTTTGGGTTGTAACCTCTGTGTGTCCAGCAGCTCCTCTTCCCCCCGTCTCTCAGCGTGCCGTCACCCTATACAGTAAATACCAGCTTGTTCTCCGGCTCATGTGTTGTGGAAACAGAGGTCTCCGGTGACTTGACAGCAGATCTCAGTCCATCAGGGACACAGAACCAGATCCTTGTTATGCTGCATTAGGACAGGGGTATTGGCACACTTGATGAACACGCTCCGCTGTGTGTTTCCAGCTGTACACACCTCCCTTTGGGACTCTTATGCAAGTGTGTTTGTGTTTTTATTCAGTGTATGACTAATCAGTGGTTGTTCTCATCAGCATGACGTCAGCGGAGGGCCTCTCCTCCTGCTTCATGCATGTCTGAACAGGTCTTGGTGGATTTTGGCTGCTTAGCCCAACATTACATCGTTTAATTTCAAGGCTTGCTTAACACGTTTCAATCAATGAGCTTCTGTACGCCAGGCTACTGGGGATTAGTTAATAGAAGTAAGAGAACATTAGGATATATCCAATGATATCCTACCTTTTTTACAGTGTCTACATGATAATGGAGAGTGGGGGTGTGGTGCAGAATAAGCATCAGGGTGCTACTTTGTATGCTTGCAAGACCAGCTGACAGTCGAGTTTAACAACTATAGGCAAAAAGGTCTTTAATTTAACAAATGCATAGGGGTCAGCAAGGTGGAATATTTGATGGTGAGATCAGAGATTGTTATGGGACACAAGCCCCTATGTCAGTAATCTGCTAAGTGAACACTTTCCCACCAGAATACATAAAGAAACACATTAATAATCCTTGAAATGATTACTATGCATTTGACTTACATCGTTACATTAGTGCGCCGCAATTAATCAAAGTTTGATCAAAGTTGCAAAAGGGACTGGATATTAGTGCAATATCAAAATCACAATAGGGCTGCACGATTTTGGGAAAAAAATCGAATTGCGATTTTTCGGACAAATATTGCGATTCGATTTGCGATATTTGTTTTTAAGCGACCCAACGGACGTAAAATGCGGCCATATCTCCAGCTAGGAAGTTCGCATCAACGTGCTCCCGTCTCTAGCACCCCCCGCAGCCCGAGTTACGAGTGAAAGAACTAAACTTACATGAAACTTCCGTTGGGTTGCTTTAAAGTCAAGCTTCAGTTTAAGATTCACCCTGTAACAGAAACAAGTGATGGAGCATTACTAACCTGACTCAGACGATTTGATTCACCAAACCATCCAGGAGAGCTCCATTGGAAGCCATTTGGAAAGGGCAGGCACTTTCAAAAATACTTGGCAGGTGATTGGATCAATCTGTCCTTCTATCATGGGCCACTTCTGATTGGTTAACAATGGCTGCTACATGTGGAGCACAGCACTTCTGATTGGTGTGGATGACTGACACACAAGAAAAAAAAAAAAAAAGTTAAAAAAAATCGCAGGCTTTGCGATTTGATAATCGCATCATTTCAAATCGCGATTTCGATTTAAAATCGATTAATCGTTCAGCCCTAAATCTCAGTAAACACATTAATTGGTCAAATATGTGAAAATATAATTCCTGAATTTTGTATATTTTTAGGAATTATATTATATAGACTTATTATAAAATCCATGTTTGGTACAGATCTTTAAAAAACACAGCACGATCTTTTTAATATATTTTTCATTGATAATCTTTCAAAAATGATAATTCCCTCCAACTTCGCGAGTCATGTGGCAATTGTTATGCCATTTAAAAAAAAAAAAAAAAAAAAAAAAAAAAAAACATATTCGCAATTAACACATTTTTCCCCTAAACCTACGTTAAAAAGTATTTATTTTAGTTTTCACCCTTTGACCTCTTCTTTCTGTCCCTGTTTTTAGTGATGGACACCAAAGCAGTGTTTTCGGCGCTGCACAGCGTCTGCGATGAGAACGCAGAGTTCTTCTCCGGAGGATCCAAAGGCTCGCAGGGCGATGCGGCGCGGCGCCTGGTGGACACCATGAAGCTCATCAAGGACCACGCTCGCAGTCTGGAGCCCATTATCTCCGGCTTCACTCAAGTTTACCATCACTTTGACTTTGACCCACACATACCCGCCAACGGCTATCGCTCACTGGTCAAGGTAAGCAGTGGCATGTTTTGTGTGCTTAAGTCTTGGATCTGTGTTTTTACATCTCCACCCAGTGCAGCTGTGAGAATAATAAGCCCCCCTGCCGCAATACATCCTTATCAATATTCTCTCCACACTGTGGGGAAACTGCTTGATATCGCTTTGTTTCAAGGTGAGCCCATTTGTTTTACAGATTGATTTTATGTTGAAAATCAGGTTAGATAAATTCCTCCAGCTGCAGAATATCTACCCCCTACTGTACCCCACTGTACTTCGTCTTCTACACGTATCGACGAAACATCATGACCTTCGGTGGCTGCAGCCCACCGCATTGAATGAGTCTACCAGAGCAGAAAATGAATGCTGCTCTGTGTTCTTACCTCTTGGTTTCCACATATATAATCCTACTCATTCCCAAAGTGCTACTCAGACTAATCTGCAAGACCATTTTTAAAGCTTCAAGCCTTTCACATGCTTTCTTTCAGGCACGCTACCATACATAGTTTATTTTCCTTCAAGCTTAACCAACAGAAACCTAATTACAATTTCAGCAAACCCAGAAGACATGGCTCTTTAATGATTGCACAACTTAAAGAACTATGATTTGCTTTGTTGAAAAGCAAAAACGACATGGGTCGATTTTAGTATAGGAATATTAACCTTGACTTCATCATTCATTATTCAAAGAAACGTACACATAGAATTTCAGCGTAAAAATGCCATCCTTTTACATCATCATTTATTTAGTTTCTTATAGTTTCTTTTTACATTTTTTAATTTTATTTTCAGGTGGGACAACACAACAAAACTTAATAAAACCCACAAAATAATAACAGCAAGTAACGACACAAACAGCAACAGTAGCAACCTAGTACTCTTATTCTTATGGTTTAACTTAACTGACATTGCCATGCTGGTTTATTTTGGCATAAGGAGAGTGTAGCATCTTGGGGGTAACGGCCCGTCCACACACAGGCATGAAAAAAATCTTTCAAAGCTTCGCCCATTCACTTAAATGGGGTGACGTAGAAGATTTTTAATCTTCGCCGAACTGCATTGTGGGGAGCTGAGCATGGCTTTGCAAGCATCGTGAGCATCAAAAGTTGAGCAATGTTCAACTTATGATGCTCCCGATGCTTTCGAAGCTGGCATCGGCCAATCAAATCCTGTTTATGCAAATCCCGCCAGTCGCGTTGCTCGCAAAAAATCGCCAAGCTTCAGACACGCCCACCTCCAAGATTTTTCAAGATTTTTTTCATGCCTGTGTGGACGGGCCGTAAGACTTGCTATTTTTCCTCCATTTTAACGTTACAATCTTCCTCATTTTGTAGGTTGTGCGCTGCTGCCTTCTCCACATCATCCAGAAAGGGCGCTACATCACCGCCAACCGCCGCAGCATCTTCTTTCGAGTGGCACACAACGCGGGGGAGATGGAGGCGTACTGCAACGCCCTGTGCCAGCTGCGCGCCCTGCTCTACCTGGCTCAGCGCATGCTGCACGACAACAGCCATGGAAACCTCTTTTTCAAGGATGAGAGCGGCCTCAGTGAGACCTTTGTCCGCGAATACACATCCATGCACAAGGGCTGCTTCTATGGCCGATGCCTCGGCTTCCAGGTGAGAAAAGCCGCATGGTGCAGGGGAAGCTGGCAAGAGTGACGAATGGGGAGGCTTAGAAGCAGCAGTGCCTCAGGCTGGATGAACTAGAATTGGCTTTTTATGTGAAGAAAAGTAGGACACTCGGAAGAAAGAGAGGCAGGAAGTACTTCAATGTTCACAAAGTAGGAACTGCAGGTAATTCACTTTTAGAAGGATATATATTATAAAGACAACAATACAAAAGGAGCTGACAACAATAGAAATAAAACGTCATGAAAAACCACTTCAATCCAATTCTGGCTTACCACCTACAGACAAGCACCTGAATGCACCATCTACAGCTCTGACAAATATACTCTTATGTTACTGCCTTTGTTAGGTTATGTAGCTATCAATTTTTTTTTAAATAATATGAGAGTAACAAGCTCCCAAGTCTGCCATTGCCTGTCAATCAAAAGGATATTCTGTTTGGAAAAAGAACAAACCTGTGGATGTGTGATTTATTTAAAAGAAAATGCCAGGGGCTGCATTGTACCCAGACTAAAGCGAATTGACCCCGATCAGAGAGCTGTCAGAACTGTCATTTGTAAAGCCAGGAAAGATTTGCAGATCTACAAAATGACTCATGCTGCCTAAACCTGCAGTTAAACTAAAGTGAGTGAATCATTTAAGATGGACAGAGGGAAGGCTCTTCTTCACAAGAGTCTCTGTTGATCCTAAAGACAGAGGCTAAGCCCTCAGCAAAAAGACGAAGTGGAAAACAAGTGATGAAACCTCCCTCTGCATCAATTCATTATGTCTAAAACTCTTCTGATATCCCGTCGTCTCTGCTCAAATGAAAGCAGTTTTTAGTCTAGAGTACATCTTAAATAGATTATGTAATATAATGAATAATCTGTCTCTGTTTTTATCCGTCCCTCCAGTTCAGCCCAGCCATCCGGCCGTGTCTCCAGACCATCGCTATCGGCCTCGTGGCCTTTGGAGAAAACTACAAACGCCATCAGTCAGGAATAGGTCAGCATCAAGCCGTCTGCAGGGGGCCCCCCCTCCCATCACCCAGTCACTGTATTCTCATTCCTCCATCGTACTCGTCCGCACGCCTCTTCCACATTGCTCCATGGCCCCTGACTGTGTTTCCTTTTTGATGTTGTGTGCTTGGATTGTAGAGGCCCTTTCATCCTCTTGAGTCTCGAGGCCGAACTGGGGGGGCTTCTTCTATATTTCAGAATGTTTTGAACGTGCACAAAGTTATGTACAGAGATAGAAGTACATACAGATATTTTAACTGCAAACACACGTAAATATTTAACATTTCAAAAAGGACTCTGATGGTCTCTTGTGTTTTGTGCTGCACCACAGTGGAGGCAGGAGGTATTGCACCATATGGTGAGTTTGCTGGAACCCCCCCCCCCACCCCCCACCACCCACCCCTTCACGATAGTCCTCTGCAGTAACAAAGACTATGTGAATAAGTTGTTTCTATCCTAGAGCTCCTACTCTGCAGTAGCTGTCCTGTGTCTGTAGTTTAATTAAAGAGTGGTACAGTTTGAAAGTGCTTCTCCTTTCCTTTAGTGCCATGCCATATCATCTTCTGTTTTAAAATTAGCAGCAGCACGGTAGACTTCCGTGTGGCAGTAACATTATATGGCTGTGCGTACCCCAAAGCAAATGTACTGTGAGTTTGACCACAGTTCTCATCTTTCTTCTGCATTCTCAGCAAGTTAGTTTTGTGAAGTTGTTTGATATGCTTTCACCTTTTAATGTTCCTTCTTTCCTGCCTTACTTTCTCCTGGTTCCATTTCATCCTCATGAATTATTCTGCGCTTTTGCCTGCAAACACTTCCATTTTCACTCACTCCCACGTCCGGCATCCACATCCTTCTTTTATTTCCATTGACTTTGAACTCTAAACCCCCTTTCTTCTCTTGCATTACCCCGTCTCCTTTCTCTTATTGTTATCCCCTCCTCATTGTGCGTCCTCTTCCTCCCGTCCTCAGGTGTAGCAGCCAGCTCTTTATTCACCTCAGGGAAGTACGCCATCGACCCAGAGCTGAGAGGGGCGGAGTTTGAACGCATCACCCAGAACCTGGACGTCCATTTCTGGAAGAGCTTCTGGAACATTACTGAGACCGAAGTCCTGTCGGTGAGTGGACTGATAATGCTTCTTTACACACACACACACACACACACACACACACACACACACACACACACACACACACACACACACACACACACACACACACACACACACACACACACACACACACACACACACACACACACACACACACACACACACACACACACACACACACACACACACACACACACACACACACACACACACACACCAACCATGTATACATCGCTTCAGGGGACATTACATTGACTTACATGCATTTCCTGGAGACTCGTCCTAACCTTAACCATAACCAACACATGACTAACCCTAACCAAGTCTTCACCCTAAAATGAATGATTCCCCTTATGGGGACCTCCAATATGTCCCCATAAGGGATGCGAGTCCCAACACGTGACTGTGTAAACAGATTTAGGTCCCCACAAGGATAGTAATGCTAAGACACACCCACACACACTCTCTCCATCTGTAATCTACCCATGTTGTCCCTAACCCATGCACACAGAAAAGCGCATTGCCCTGTTTTTAATTTAAAAACTCTCTCAGGAATATTTTACTTTCCTCCAGTAGTAGTACCCTTCCATCGTTATGCCTTTGGCCTATAGGCTGTTAGTAATAACAGAGTGGAATTCAATTTATTCAATGGGGTTCATGATTTATTCATGCAGTTATTCTGTCTCTCCATTGACCCCACTCGCTCTGTAACTTGCACTCCACTCTTTCTGTCTCTATTTTAACACGGATATCTTTCTTCTTTTTTCTTCTTCATCCTCTCTCTTCCTCCAGAGACTTGCCAGTATGACATCCACTCAAGTTAAGGTGAACCGGGCTCTCTCTGTGCCCCCCGTGCCCTTTGACCTCCCTCTGGCGGCCAATCAAGGGGCCTCTGTAACCATAGCTCCTCCGTCAGCGCACATCGGCAGCGCTCCAGTTCAGATGAGGCTCATCTCCTATGACTTGCGTGAAGGACAGGTAAGACATTCATTATTCCACTCACACTTTAGTGGCAGAGTTGAAAAAGCAATAAAAAGAACTTCTTATTGTCACATCTTATGCAAAACCAGAATATCTCAGTCTTTGCTGTGCACTTAAACTACTTCCTGGTTGGCTGTCTTAGTGTTAGGTATTTGTTGCATGACCTAGTTTGTGACAGTTTTCCTCCACTGGCTCTTTTTAAACCACTTTGCATTTACCAGTCATGCAAATAGAAATATTCTAACGATATGTAAAATCATATCTGGTATTTCTTTCTCCGCCCAGGAGTAAACGACAGCCTGACTCATCCTCATGGACTTAATCCCCTTGATTATCTCTCTCTCTATATGTTTCTGTCACAGGATTCACACTCACTTCTTTTCCTCCCTTATTTATTCTCTCAGGAGACTCCCTCTCTCCCTCAAAGCTTGCACTCCTTTTGTTGTAACTATATAAGCTATCAACACTCTATAGAGAGGCGAAGTCCCTCCCTTTCCGGGGGGGCTCAATGGGACCTTATTTCGGAAAAAGTATGTATTGAAGTCAATGGAGAGAGAAAGATTATCTTTTGATCCTGTTTGAATTGTGCCACGAATTACACATATGACGTTTGTCAGTTTAAAAGATAATTTTGGAAGTCAAAACCGCTCAATGAACTACATCTCCCATCTCGCACCACACACCAAGACGGCGTCACGTTGGCACATTACACTTCTTTCTTTCAGAATGAGGCGGAAAGTATTAAAAGAGGTGAAAATCACTCCAAGTCTGTGCATGTTGAGAGCTGTACATACACACAAGGGGAGTTAGTCGGTTCCGTAAGAGCCAGCATGCGGGACCGGGATTCTGGGATTTGTAGTCTTTCTAGTTGCATATTTTTAATAGTCTTATATTTCAACAGTTTTAAGACAAACTGTGACTTTTTTGACATTTTGAAATAATTGTTTAAGATTGACAAACATCATATGTGTAATTTGTGGCACAATTCAAACGGGTTGACTTCAATACATGCTTTTTCCAAAATAAGGTCCCATGGGTCGGAAGTAGAAGGGTGGGACTTCGCCTCTCTATTCCCAGCATTGATCAAACCACAACAACAAAAAAGTTTCCTTTTTTAAAGTTTCAAATTACAAGTGTGCATCGATGGAAACCCTCCCTCGCTCCCTGCCACATTTCCTTTGCCTCCTTGTTTCCGTTAATGAATGGGAATTAGTGTGCGTTCATGCAGGCACAGGAGAGGCTGGCAGAAAGCTGCTGCAGCACAGCAGTTAGTCCTCCTCTCCAAGGAGCCCTGTTGCTCACACCAGCAATGCTTTTTGTTACCAATGAAAACAAGGCTTTGTTTCCAGTATACAAGACACACATAATGTGGACGGTTATCAGTGAGGCCACCGTCATGTGAAGTGATTTATTTCTCTCCTTTTGTTGATTCCTTCCTCACCTCTCTCTCCAGGACAGCGAGGCTCTGCTGTCTCTCGCCCGTTCTGAGGGGGGCGCCATCTCTCTGTCGCTGGGGAAGACCAAGCGCCTCCCCCCGTCTTCCAGCATCCTGATCCACTTCCACGGAGGAGGATTTGTGGCCCAGACCTCCAAATCCCATGAGGTGAGATGCTGCTCTGCAACTCTCTCTAAACCTTCATCGATCCGTGTAGGGGAAACATAGGTGTTAGAGCGGCACGAACAAGATTGGAAACGGGATAAGAGAGTTAAGAGTTCACACACAGATGACAAGAATAAAGAGAAGGGAAAGTGTGTCGCAGTGGATAGAGCCTTGGTGTTGGGATAAGGGGGTCACAGGTTCAAACCCCACTGCAGTCAGCATGTCGTTGTGTCCCTGAGACACTTCACCCCAAATTGCTCCTGTGGGGATTGTCCACTGTATTGAGTATGTAAGTGGCTTTGGATAAAAGTGTCTAACATGTCATGTAATGGAAAGGAAAGTAGGTGACAGTATATCTATCCTCTTACCTAAAAAGCAATATGATTTGTTTCATTTTTCAAGGAAAACTGAATACAAAAGATGTTTCACATAATTATATGTTGCTGTAGTTTGACTCACATCTGACCTATGATGATGTTTATAACACAACAGTAATGCAGGGAACAGTGGTACATGTGTGATTTAGCAGATACAGATGCAGATGCTGACACCACTTCACCTCCATCATTTGAAACACCCGGCATTTCCACAGTGCTCCTCCAGTTCACTTTCTCATCCCTTCATCGCTTCACTGTCTCGCTCTGTTTTCTCCAACTAATTGAAATTGAACCCCATCTAATGAAAGTGTTGAGACGGGCGCTAGTTGACAGCAGGGGAGCCGAGGAGTTAGCAGGCTGATTCTCCCCCTTTGTCAACATTGTGACATTTAATGAGCTGTTAAGCTAATTCATTTGTAAATAATGGCTGAAAACGCAGGAATATAGTTTTATAAATGGAGATGCTAAGCCACAGAAGGTGCACACACACACTCTCCCCTCTAGATCTACTTTAAAGATCACACAAACACACTTATAAGTTGTCTTAAACAATCGGTACCACTTTACAATAAGACGTCCTTTATGAAGGATTTCGAATGAGGTTGTAAACACTTTATTAATTAGACCCTCCAGAAAAACGAGGGCAAAAATCCTTGATTATGCGATTAAACATGCAGGGTTTTTATGTGATTTTATGAGGTGAAATTATGGGAAGTTGTGAAAAAGAATAGATTTTTTTTCTTATTTATTCTCTCTCACACACAACCTGCCACTAACGTTAAACCCCTTTCCTATTCAATTAAACACATTCAATGTTTATTTATTGTAATGGCAATTGGGCTATTTTAATCACGCTCTCTCTCACACACACACACACACACACACACACACACACACACACACACACACACACACACACACACACACACACACACACACACACACACACACACACACACTTACTTTTCTCCGCCTCATTCTGTTTTCATTTACTCGTTCGTTATCTGACCAGCTTCAATCTTGTAAGCTACTCACTTCGTTTCTTGTAGCCCTCGTAAGGGTTGTGGAGGTTGATGCCTCAGTGAATGTGAGTGGTTTCTTGTCCGCAGCAGCAGAAAGCATTTTCTAATGTTTGAATGAATCAAAGTGGGTCGTCACCGTCGATTTTCTCTAAGACTTATGCTCCAACACACAGTTGCACGGGGTGCAGAATAGTTTCCCCCCACTTTTGTGAAAGACATCGGGGTACTGCTTTGCCCGGTCTTTAGCACAAATGTTCGTCGGTAAATGAGATGGATCAGATTATTTCATCTTGATGTTTTCTTTCTTGTGTGAGTTCCACACGTTCACTCTACGGTGTTGTTTACCTTCTGTGATGCGCGAGCTGACGACGTCGCGTCTTCATCATCATCACTACTTCACGTCAAGACGAGTTCACTTTTTTCTTCTCAACTTTGTGTGGAAAAATGCTGGTATTATGCGGCCTTTTAAAAATCTGCGCCATTTTGCTGATTATGCGGTAAATTCTGCGATCGCAGAATCGCGTTTTTCTGGAGGGTCTAATTAATAATTAAGAACCATTTATAAACCAGTTCTAACATAGTTTCCATACGTCAACACAGGCTCACTATTTGGCAAGATGACTAAGCCTTATATTGGTTACTTAGCGAGAATCAACTCAATGAACAACAGATACCAAGGATGCTGGCTGAGGAAGGAGACGAAGTAAGCTAGGTAGCCAATATAAGGCTTAGCAGTACAGATAGATGTGGGCTCACTATTTGGCAACCGGTCACAGTCGCCCTGTTTATCTCATGTCTTATAAAAGCTTATTAATAATTTATAAAGTGTTCACAACCCAATTAATAAATGAAATGCAAACTATTTGTATAGCCTTTATAAGGGTAGTCTTATTGTAAAGTTGTACCAAAAAATCTCTCCAATGCTCTAACAGCCTTCAAAACATGTATTTTATCATAGCTTTACGTAAGTAACAAAATATGAAATCATAGTGAGAGAAACTATTCAACCTCCGTGATTCACCTTGATGAGAAGGATGATTTAAATACAGTTTGTGCACCCAGCTCTCCTTCACTGATCTGGTCATCTGTGGCTGTGTGTGGTCTGTGTGTGGCGTCAGGCTTCTTATAGCCTCTGTAAGACAGGATTCTGTGAGATCGCCAAGGACACAGGCATTCTTGGTCTGCAGCTGCGTAGCAACCAGAGGAAGAGAGGGCGAGCAATCACAGACGGGGGTGAACAGAGCTGTCATGTTGAATTAACAGAGAACTGTACGACCCCGCAGAGAAAGATTACCCGGAGCACCAATGGAAGACTTGTCAGACCATCATTCTGTCTTTTTCTTCGGGGCTCGCCTTTTTATTACATCCTCGCTCTCAACCTTTCTAATACCTCACAAAATCCTTTTTCTTCACCTAGTGTCCTTTTCTAACATCCCCTTCCTGTCTTATTCAAGCAATTTGAACCTTCCTAATATTACTGTGTGCTTTCTGCTCTCTTCATCCCTGAGGCAAGGCCAAGGAAGAAAGAATAGAAAAATGAAAAGTTTCTCAGAGGGCGGGGGCCTTGCTCGGCTCATTTATCCTTTCCTGTATCCTTCCTCGACCCCTTTCTCTCCTGCCGGCTGGGCGAGATGGAGAGTTGGACTTCAGTGGCTGGAGCCGTTGGTGCTCTCAGAGCCCAATTATGCTGACATCACAGGAATGGATGTGCTGGCATCTGTGCATTTAGCAACTTGGGCACACACACACACACACACACACACACACACACACACACACACACACACACACACACACACACACACACACTCCCTGTAGAGGTATTAGCCTGCAGATTAACACCTCTGCATGTCTTCCGAAGAGTTGGACTGCAGCTCCCATTATTCCCGCTTTGAGAACTGATCTGGCTTCTTCTAAATTGGTGTAAGAGTGTTTTTCGTCTTTGTGAATAGGATGTGTGTGGATGAGAAGAGTTTTCCAGCCTTGGTCCCAGCTCATTAAAACACACACATACCTCTTCTCTTCCTTGTGGGACATTTGTTGCGGTTTCCTTTTACGCAGGCAGATGATGAACTGTCTGACTGCCGCACCTGTCAAAGTACTCTGGCATGTACTGACTTGTTTCCACACATACACACCTTTGGAGAACCTTTGCTGATTCTCACACACACCCACTCTGACCTGAACAGAGCGTGTACTCCCTTGTCAGCGACCTCACTCTGAGCTTTCTTATGACAAGTGCGGCTTTGAGGCGGCACGGCTTGATGCCGGAGCGACTACTTTTCAGCGTGAGTCACTGGTGGGTGAGGCAACATTCAAAACATACACTCACTGTGCTTTTCCTGGCATTGTGAACGGAGAGCTGTCACTTTCAGCGCCAGACCTGTCACAG
This sequence comes from Notothenia rossii, assembly GCF_949606895.1. Taxonomy (NCBI): domain Eukaryota; kingdom Metazoa; phylum Chordata; class Actinopteri; order Perciformes; family Nototheniidae; genus Notothenia; species Notothenia rossii. Next base: position 9,366,906 of record NC_136905.1, read on the forward strand.
CTAGTCAGAGAAGGTGTTGGGAGAAGATAAAGATGGACGAGGAAAGGATGGATGCTTTTGTAGAAGGAATATTTTGGCGTGACAAGTTTGGCTGCCTTGCTTGCATTTGAAGGTCATTGCTTTGCAGCTGTGGACTAAAGCACTTGCCTTAGGTTGGCATAAGAATAGTAAACACATAATCAAAGTGTAGCAACGGGAAGAAAGGAACACTCAGTATTCTGACAGTGAGTTTGTTTTGGTAGACACTCCCTGTAAATCCACACCATCACCTTGTCTTTGTCTTGTTCCTTCCCACCCAATACACTAGGACATGTTGGCATCGTTTGTATAACCAACTGAAGAAACCAAATGAAGGTGACAGTGAGGGCAGTGCTCATTCTTTCATTGTCTAGACCGTGAGCCACAAAGCAGACCGATGACATCACAGGGCCATTTTCATAGCTTGTTATCCTTCCTGAAGTATCTTTCTCCCATCACACTCATACCTCTGTGTCTCATCTCCTCTGTGTTTTGGACCGCTGCTCTTGTTTCTCACAAACAACATATTATATATCAGCTTTGAAACCCAGTGTTTTTCTATTTATAATTTCGCCCCTCTAACTTATGTCTCCTGTGTCCTGCAGCCTTATCTGAAGAGCTGGTCCCAGGATCTCGGTGTCCCCATTTTGTCCATCGACTACTCTCTGGCCCCCGAGGCCCCCTTCCCCAGGGCCCTGGAGGAGTGTTTCTACGCCTACTGCTGGGCTCTGAAAAACCACCACCTGCTAGGTACACACACACATTACATTTCATTTAGCTGACGCTTTTATCCAAAGAGACTTACAATAAGTGCATTTGGCCAAGAAGATACAACCTTGAAGAAAACAGAATCATAAGCACATCAGGTTTCATAGAGCCAAACACTTCAAGTGCTACTCAACTGGCTTTAGATAAGCCAGTCCTTAGTTAGTATGTAAGTGCTTAGTTATTATGTAAGTGCTTAGTTAGTATATGAGTGCTTAGTTACTATGTAAGTGCTTAGTTAGTATGTAAGTGCTTAGTTAGTATATAAGTGCTTAGTTAGTATATGAGTGCTTAGTTAGTATGTAAGTGCTTAGTTAGTATATAAGTGCTTAGTTAGTATATAAGTGCTTAGTTAGTATGTAAGTGCTTAGTTAGTATATGAGTGCTTAGTTAGTATATAAGTGCTTAGTTAGTATATGAGTGCTTAGTTAGTATGTAAGTGCTTAGTTAGTATGTAAGTGCTTAGTTAGTATATAAGTGCTTAGTTAGTATGTAAGTGCTTAGTTAGTATATGAGTGCTTCGTTAGTATATAAGTGCTTAGTTAGTATGTAAGTGCTTAGTTAGTATGTAAGTGCTTAGTTAGTATGAGTGCTTAGTTACTATGTACGTGCTTAGTTAGTATGTAAGTGCTTAGTTAGTATATAAGTGCTTAGTTACTATGTAAGTGCTTAGTTAGTATGTAAGTGCTTAGTTAGTATATAAGTGCTTAGTTAGTATATGAGTGCTTAGTTAGTATATAAGTGCTTAGTTAGTATATGAGTGCTTAGTTAGTATGTAAGTGCTTAGTTAGTATATGAGTGCTTAGTTAGTATATGAGTGCTTAGTTAGTATGTAAGTGCTTAGTTAGTATGTAAGTGCTTAGTTAGTATATAAGTGCTTAGTTAGTATGTAAGTGCTTAGTTAGTATATGAGTGCTTCGTTAGTATATAAGTGCTTAGTTAGTATGTAAGTGCTTAGTTAGTATGTAAGTGCTTAGTTAGTATATGAGTGCTTAGTTACTATGTACGTGCTTAGTTAGTATGTAAGTGCTTAGTTAGTATATAAGTGCTTAGTTAGTATGTAAGTGCTTAGTTAGTATATGAGTGTTTAGTTAGTATGTAAGTGCTTAGTTAGTATGTAAGTGCTTAGTTAGTATGTAAGTGCTTAGTTAGTATGTAAGTGCTTAGTTAGTATGTAAGTGCTTAGTTAGTATGTAAGTGCTTAGTTAGTATGTAAGTGCTTAGTTAGTATGTAAGTGCTTAGTTAGTATGTAAGTGCTTAGTTAGTATGTAAGTGCTTAGTTAGTATGTAAGTGCTTAGTTAGTATATGAGTGCTTAGTTAGTATATAAGTGCTTAGTTAGTATGTAAGTGCTTAGTTAGTATATAAGTGCTTAGTTAGTATGTAAGTGCTTAGTTAGTATGTAAGTGCTTAGTTAGTATATAAGTGCTTAGTTAGTATATGAGTGCTTAGTTAGTATAATATAAGAGCTTTTTATTTAGTTTTTAGTTTTTTCATTCTATTGCTCAAAGTGGAGTCGAACGAGATGAGTTTTCAGTCTGAAGAAGATGTGTAAGCTTTCTGCTGTCCTGATTTCAATGGGGAGCTCATTCCACCATTTTGGAGCCAGGATAGCAAACCCACGTGTTTTTTGCTGATGGGAACTTGGGTCCCCCTCGCAGTGCGGGTGCAGCGAGCTGTTTGGCTGATGCAGAGCGGAGTGCACGTGCTGGGGTGTACGGTTTAACCATGTCCTGGATGTAGGAAGGGCCAGATCCATTCACAGCATGGTACGCAAGTACCAGTGTCTTGAAGTGGATTCTAGCAGTTACTGGAAGCCAGTGAAGGGAGCAGAGGAGCGGCGTGGTGTGGGAGAATTTAGGAAGGTTGAAGACCAGACGAGCCGCTGCATTCTGGATGAGCTGCAGAGGTCGGATGGCACATGCAGGCAGACCAGCCAGGAGGGAGTTGCAGTAGTCTAGGCGTGAGATGACGAGAGCCTGAGCCAGAACCTGCGTTGCTTTCTGGGTCAGCTGGGGACGTATCCTCCTGATGTTTGCAGTGAAGGACAGTTTGTTATCTAGGGTCACACACATTAGCGTTAATATCAGACTCCTGGCTTTTCTGTTTTACTCCCATGTACTTTTTGGGACTACTTCTCAATGCAATGGGAAGCCATGTGCAGTTGAAATGCTAAATGCATTAGGCAGGTAGAAGTTAGTTTATTAGACTTAATGAGCAGACAAAGCTCACTCCTTTCAGAGTCAGTGGACTGCTTCTGAGTGCATTTACCAATTCCCTGCAGCTTTCAAGAGGAATCGTTCATCACTTTGAAAGTAATCATGCTGCAGCGCCATGTTTTGCACTGTACCCGTTGTTCTGTAATATAACACAAATTGTGACGCTAAGCATTCAGGCTGACAACAAAAGACATCTGGTTGTTTTGGGGTACATCCGCCCGCTGAAGCACGCTGTGTCAAATTAACAGTGATCGCAGTGCTGTGTTTGTGTTTTAGTACAAGAAGACATTATCACTGCCATGAGGCGGATAGCAAGACACAACCAGCTCCAAGCAGCCCCACATTCAGCCGTCTCACGGTCCAGAAAAGAGATTCTGCTACTTTATGGGCCGCACTGCTTTTCTTGCTCCACAGTGGATTTGTAGAAAAATACATATTTTTCTCGTCTCCTTTTATTTTGTGTGCCATTTCCCCATTTCCCCATGGATTTATGTTCTTCCTTTGTCCTCACCTTTATCTTCACCGTCCTGTTTCATCTCTCCAGGCTGGACCGGGGAGAAAGTGTGTCTGGCTGGTGACAGTGCGGGAGGCAACTTGTGTGTGACGACGACGATGCGCGCGGCTGCCTTTGGCGTGCGGATGCCAGATGGCCTGGTGGCCGTGTACCCGGCCACGCTGCTGACCGCCTACGCCTCGCCCTCCCGTCTGCTCACACTTATGGATCCCCTACTGCCGCTCAGCGTGCTCTCCAGGTGTCTGAGCGCCTACGCAGGTAGTGGTGCAAGTGTGTTTGTGATTTAGAAAACAAACTAAATAAGGTGTGTTCTTTAATCTGGTAGATTTTAGGTAAAAAACAATTGTTTTGGGGTACCTGGCTGGCGCCCCCTAGCAGCGACGCGCATATTTTTTTTTGTGCATGTAAATGGTCTGCAAAGGATAAAGCCCAGAAATTCCCTACCACATAGTGACATCACTATGTAATATTCGCGCTTCTATTGGCTAGCTCCAACGTGATAGTGCTTGGTATTTTAAGGGGCGGGACTTCTCAAAGCGAGTTGACCAATCACAACAGAGCCGGCCAGCTAACCAATCAGAGCAGAGGGTGAAAACAGGTGCTGCAGCACAGGCAGTGAGAAAAAGAAAGACCTTTTTAGAACATTAAAACATGGAAACATGGAAACATGTCGCTGTAGAGGCTCAAAATACAAATATGAACCCTTAAGTAATCATTATAGGGCCCTTTTAAAAATAATAATGCTGACAAACTATCTGTGTAGCATAAATAAAATGTTATTAAATTGATATTTATATATACTTTTTTTTTGCCATTTCAAAAAGAAAACTCAAAGCGATGTTTTATGATATGCAAAGTTTACAAACAGCTGAAACAACTAATTGATAAGAAAACTTCAATCTATTTTGTGTCAATTCAGCCTGCATGTCTTTTCGTTTTAGAACAGTTATAATTATCTTATTAAACATAAAACAAGTTCTGTTCTCATCTCGGATCTCCCTGTTCACTTGCTCAATTCCTTTTTCAGCACACAATGTGTATATTATACATTTTTAATCATAAATCTTTATGGATTTTATTCTAACCGTGCTGTATCATGTCTGAAACACCCTCCCTAGCCACAACTCAACTTATTAGCATATAGATTGTTTTTCATGCCTTGTCATTAATGCAATGTAAAAAGCAGGAGAAACTCTTACAAGTCATTTGATACATTGTAGTCTCAGGAGAAGAGGAGGGCTAAGGAGAACTAGTAAATGGCCAACTATGCCAAATCATTCTGACAGAGATACTGTTGACCCTTTGTCGCTGTCAATAATGAAGTCTAACACTAATCACTTTCTATTCACTCGTTCTGTCATCCCTATGTATTGCTCTCTGTGACACAAATGGCTGTATTTTCTGTGGTTTTCTTTATCTTTCCTATTTTTGCTTATCTGTTTCTCATTTGGGCTTATTGAAGAATAACAGAAATGCTGTTCTCTCTGTTTAGCATCCATCTTTCCCCTGATGAGTCTTCCTATGTCTCCTCTTCCTCCAGGCAACCAGCCCCAGACGGAGGTGCAGGTGGAGAAGGGGAGCCAGCTGAGTCTGGTGAGGAGAGATACGGCTGTGATGCTCAGAGACCTCCGACAGGGAGCCTCCAACTGGATCCACTCTCTGCTGGATTCCAACCGAGCCGCCGCCCCCGCCCCCAGCTCGGCTGAACAGGAGGCGCCACCAAGTGCCGCCGGTATACCCCCGACTGTGTTTCACTGTGTGTGACTGTGTGTGTCTGTGTGTGACTGTGTGTGACTGTGTGTGACTGTGTGTGACTGTGTGTCTGTGTGCGTCTGTGTGCGACTGTGTGTCCGTGTGTGTTTGTGTGTGTCTTTGTTTCACTGTGTGTGACTGTGTGTCTGTGTGTGACTGTGTGCGTCTGTGTTTCACTGTGTGTGACTGTGTTTCACTGTGTGTGACTGTGTGTGTCTGTGTGCGTCTGTGTGCGACTGTGTGTCCGTGTGTGTTTGTGTGTGTCTTTGTTTCACTGTGTGTGACTGTGTGTCTGTGTGTGACTGTGTTTCACTGTGTGTGACTGTGTGTCTGTGTGTGACTGTGTGCGTCTGTGTTTCACTGTGTGCGTCTGTGTTTCACTGTGTGTGACTGTGTTTCACTGTGTGTGACTGTGTGTGTCTGTGTTTCACTGTGTGTGACTGTGTGTGACTGTGTGTGACTGTGTGCGTCTGTGTTTCAAAGTGTGTGACTGTGTGTGTCTGTGTTTCACTGTGTGTGTCTGTGTTTCACTGTGTGTGACTGTGTGTGACTGTGTGTGACTGTGTGCGTCTGTGTTTCAAAGTGTGTGACTGTGTGTGTCTGTGTTTCACTGTGTGCGTCTGTGTTTCAAAGTGTGTGACTGTGTGTCTGTGTGTGACTGTGTGTGACTGTGTGTGACTGTGTGTGTCTGTGTTTCACTGTGTGCGTCTGTGTTTCAAAGTGTGTGACTGTGTGTGTCTGTGTTTCACTGTGTGTGTCTGTGTTTCACTGTGTGTGACTGTGTGTGACTGTGTGTGACTGTGTGCGTCTGTGTTTCAAAGTGTGTGACTGTGTGTGTCTGTGTTTCACTGTGTGCGTCTGTGTTTCAAAGTGTGTGACTGTGTGTCTGTGTGTGACTGTGTGTGACTGTGTGTGACTGTGTGTGTCTGTGTTTCACTGTGTGCGTCTGTGTTTCAAAGTGTGTGACTGTGTGTCTGTGTTTCACTGTTTGTGTTTGTGTGTGACTGTGTGTCTGTGTTTGTCTGTGTGTCTGTGTGTGTCTGTGTTTCACTGTGTGTGACTGTGTTTCACTGTGTGTGACTGTGTGTGACTGTGTGTGTCTGTGTTTCACTGTGTGTGACTGTGTTTGACTGTGTGTGACTGTGTCTGTGTTTCACTGTGTGTGTCTGTGTGTCTGTGTTTGACTGTGTGTGACTGTGTGTGTCTGTGTTTCACTGTGTGTGTCTGTGTGTCTGTGTTTCACTGTGTGTGTCTGTGTTTCACTGTGTGTGACTGTGTGTCTGTGTGTGACTGTGTGTGACTGTGTGTGTCTGTGTTTCACTGTGTGTGACTGTGTTTCACTGTGTTTCACTGTGTGTGTCTGTGTTTCACTGTGTGTGACTGTGTGTGACTGTGTGTCTGTGTGCGTCTGTGTTTCAAAGTGTGTGACTGTGTGTCTGTGTTTCACTGTTTGTGTCTGTGTTTCACTGTGTGTGTCTGTGTTTCACTGTGTGTGACTGTGTGACTGTGTGTGACTGTGTGTGTCTGTGTTTCACTGTGTGTGACTGTGTTTCACTGTGTTTGACTGTGTGTCTGTGTTTCACTGTGTGTGACTGTGTGTGTCTGTGTTTCACTGTGTGTGACTGTGTGTCTGTGTGTGACTGTGTGTGACTGTGTGTCTGTGTTTCACTGTTTGTGTCTGTGTTTCACTGTGTGTGTCTGTGTTTCACTGTGTGTGACTGTGTGACTGTGTGACTGTGTGTGTCTGTGTTTCACTGTGTGTGACTGTGTTTCACTGTGTTTGACTGTGTGTGTCTGTGTTTCACTGTGTGTGACTGTGTGTGACTGTGTGTCTGTGTGCGTCTGTGTTTCAAAGTGTGTGACTGTGTGTCTGTGTTTCACTGTTTGTGTCTGTGTGTGTCTGTGTTTGTCTGTGTGTGTCTGTGTTTCACTGTGTGTGACTGTGTGTGACTGTGTGTGTCTGTGTTTCACTGTGTGTGACTGTGTTTGTCTGTGTGTGTCTGTGTTTCACTGTGTGTGACTGTGTTTGTCTGTGTGTGTCTGTGTTTCACTGTGTGTGTCTGTGTGTCTGTGTTTCACTGTGTGTGACTGTGTGTGTCTGTGTGTGTCTGTGTGTGACTGTGTGTGACTGTGTGTGTCTGTGTTTCACTGTGTGTGTCTGTGTGTTTCACTGTGTGACTGTGTGTCTGTGTTTCACTGTGTGTGACTGTGTGTGACTGTGTGTCTGTGTTTCACTGTGTGACTGTGTTTGTCTGTGTTTCACTGTGTGTGTCTGTGTTTCACTGTGTGTGTCTGTGTTTCACTGTGTGTGTCTGTGTGTGACTGTGTGTCTGTGTTTCACTGCGTGTGTCTGTGTTTCACTGCGTTTGTCTGTGTTTCACTGTGTGTGTCTGTGTGTGACTGTGTTTGTCTGTGTTTCACTGCGTGTGTCTGTGTGTGACTGTGTGTGTCTGTGTTTCACTGTGTGTGTCTGTGTGTGACTGTGTGTGTCTGTGTTTCACTGTGTGTCTGTGTTTCACTGTGTGTGTCTGTGTGTGACTGTGTGTGTCTGTGTTTCACTGCGTGTGTCTGTGTTTCACTGTGTGTGTCTGTGTGTGACTGTGTGTGTCTGTGTTTGTCTGTGTTTCACTGTGTGTGTCTGTGTTTCACTGTGTGTGTCTGTGTGTGACTGTGTGTGTCTGTGTTTCACTGCGTGTGTCTGTGTTTCACTGCGTGTGTCTGTGTTTCACTGCGTGTGTCTGTGTTTCACTGTGTGTCTGTGTGTGTCCGTGTGTGACTGTGTGTGTCTGTGTGTGACTGTGTGTGTCTGTGTTTCACTGTGTGCGTCTGTGTGTGACTGTGTGTCCGTGTGTGTTTGTGTGTGTGTTTGTTTCACTGTGTGACTGTGTGTGACTGTGTGTGACTGTGGGAGTCTGTGTGTGACTGTGTGTGTCTGTGTGTGACTGTGTGTGACTGTGTGCGTCTGTGTGTGACTGTGGGAGTCTGTGTGTGACTGTGTGACTGTGTGCGTCTGTGTGTGACTGTGTGTGACTGTGTGTGTCTGCAGGCATGGGAACATTAGAATAAATGTCTTTGGCTTAAATAAGTTTTTACTTGCCAGATACTGCATTTATTCTGTTGGACAACAGGAGGATTCTGAGCCTCAAGGCGCCCCCTTGATGCCCCTTTAGTTGGCTTGCTTAGTTTGGCCATTTTTTTCATACCAATGGGATCGTGATTGTATTATTTGATTCCATAGAGACTCACATTTGAGCCAAATGTTATTTGACATAACATCAGACAACACCAAAGAAATGGGGTGCTATTAAGGTCATTTTCAGGGAGGGAGTGTCGGAGAGAAACTCCCTCTGGAGGGAACTTTAGGATTTAAGCCTTTGGAGACCATTTACATGCACAAAAAACTATAGAACAATACAGGAGAGGGAAAACCCCAAATGTATCTAAATCTACTGTATTTCTTTAACCAAATCGCACACCTTTAGGCTATTCTACGTGATTTTGTTTTGATAACTGATGTAATATTATGTACCTCCATATACCACGCCTTCGCTAAAATGTTTGGAGCCCCACTGTCTGCAAAGCTCTGCCATAGATGCAATCTGCCCGGGTCTTTCATTACTGTGTGTGTGTGTCATATTTTCAGCATCATCATTTAAGTCAATTATGTGTGTAACAATATCAAGTTCATTTACAGTCCGTATGGATGAGGGTTAATGACATGGATCCCCTTTATTCAGCTTTCAACTGTCCAATTATCACTTTGTCCCACCTTGTTGCGTAACCACACTGTAACCCATTCCTATCAGTTCACGTCTTCGGAGCAGCGGGGCTTTGACAGTAATTGTTAATTGTAGCCTCCGTAAATCTGATGGCGAATCCTAATTTCCCTGGTGTCCCCTTAGCCAGGTGACACCCCCCCCCCCCCCCCCTCCCCCCCAGCTGAAAGCCCAAACTAATGAGAATGTCATTGGTGGGAGTACATTATTAAAAGGCCATCATGGTGCTGAGATGCTTCATTATGGGAGAGATGGGAGATCGGTAGCACTTTGTGGAGATAGCCGCCATGACTACAGCTATGTTTTGACGGCTCGGGGCGGGCAGATGATATCGCCATGACAGCACTGCTTGATTTCCCTCCACCCACTTCGCCTCTCTCCTTCCTGATACACTTCAATTTGCATTTTGAGGCTTTTAACAGTTGGCTGTCAACCAGAGGACATATGATAAGTAGAGACGGAATAAGTCAAAGTGATTGTGTGTTTCTTTTTGTGTCATTTCTTTCCGGTCCTCCAGCTGCAGTTGACCCCACGTCTGTCCTTTACACACACCGTCAAAATTACTTTCTGTGTTAATGGATCTTTTTAATGAAGCTTTATTTTTGTCTGGAACATTTGCAATTTTGACTAACTCCATGTTCCCCTCTCTCCGTCTTGTTTCTCAGACACAGTGAGGAAGAGTATTTCAGAGGCGTCCTTCTCCTCTCCTCACGCGGACCCCCCTGTCGCCTCACAGACCTCCGACTTCCCCTCCAGGAAATTATCTGTGAAGAGCCAGACTTGCCAGGAGTTGGGATCCCACAACGACTCCACTTCTCAGTGTGCAGCGCTGCTCCCTGACAGCACTGTACGTCACGCTTCAACATGTTTACATTGAGATTAGCTCGCTCTCAGTGGATACTCTTATCCTGAAGAAGTTAACAGCATTAAATGTCTACGGGCTTTTAAAGAACACTTGGCTCTTACTGGGGGACTGTTTGATGATAATTATAGCACCTATGATCAGGCTATCTCTCCCCTCATTAGATGGACTTAAGACTGAACATGTGATCAGCATGGAGATACTTTGCCCCCGATACCATACTGCGTTATATACCCTGCAGCCACGTTTGTTTTTGATCTTGATGATCTCAGCCTAGATGAAGTCACCCATGCCTCATTGACAGATTGGGCTGTGAAAAGCTGACTGAGTATCAAAGCTTTTCTTGGGTGTGCGGCGGGTACCAGCCAGGTATTGCTGATTATCCTCGCATGTTTTTTCACACAGGCAGGCTGGATTAGTGCCTTGCTTGTGAAGAATAGTATTGCAGGGGTGACGCACGATTTTAAATATGCTTTTCCTCCTTCAAATGGGGATTGTTCAGCCAAGACTCTCAGGCACCGAGCCAAGGTTTTCAGATGATTTCCACAAGGACAAAGTCCTCTGTGTGTATATGCAATGGAGTTTGCCTATTTAATATTTCACTCCTTATTATTGTCCTTGACATTACTTTCTCCTTCAGTGCAGTTTCTCCACAACTAAATACTTTTTACTCTCCCCTTTCCTGCAGCCAGAAGATGTGCATTTCTTCTTATCCAAGGAGGCAGACCCCTCCATGTCCAGGGAGCTGTTTTCAGTGGCCATACCTCCCCCTGCTGGAAAGGAGGGGTCAGAGCTGGAGCACCGCAGGGAGTTTCCCCTGGGCTTTGAGCCCCTGCGCTCAGAGCAGCTAGCCACCATGACGGTGGACACTTCTTCTGTGGTTAAAGATCCCTTCTGCTCTCCTCTGCTGGCTCCTGACAGCATGCTGAAAGGCCTGCCCCCTGTGCACATAGTGGTGAGTCTGGAAGTCTTTGACAGGATAATGAAGCTCTACTTTATTCTGATACAAAGGAATTGGGCAGGAGAGCATTAATACAGTTAAGTACACAAACATCTAAGTTGGCTTACTCGAATTGAGCGTAGTGTAAGCTTGCCTTGAAGAGCATTTGAGTCTTTGCAACGGTCTACATTTGGTTTTTACGTTTTTCTACAAACACTTTTAAACTAAGTAGATCTGATATTGTTCCATGCAGGATTGTGAGTGTTGGTTTATGATAGTGAAGACAAGAGAAAAGCAGATGGGAGGTTGCAGAGGTAAAAGCACCAAAGCCTTAGAAAGTGAAGAGATGGCGATCAGAGAGGACTGTTCACTTACATCGTTATATCACGGTGAGAAAGAGATGGGAGGTTTAAAGCCTGAGCTCACATTTGAAGGATGTTAATACAAAATGAAGAAATTGGTGCTGATTTGAAAGTGGCTAGAGTGAGTCCGCGGGAATATAAAGAAAGTATGCACAAAGGAAACCCGGGAATCTTGGCTTCCTTTTCTTCATCCCTTAATTAAGATTCCTGACATATCCTAACTTGCTTTTCACCCCCGCTCTCTCCCCCCTCTCTCCCCCTCTCTCCCCCTCTCTCCCCCTCTCTCCCCTCTCTCCCTTCTCCACTCAGGCTTGTGCGTTAGACCCCATGCTGGATGACTCTGTGATGTTCGCCAAGCGTTTGAGGAACATAGATCAGCCCGTCACTCTGTGCGTGGTGGACGACCTCCCCCACGGCTTCCTCAGCCTGTCCCAGCTCTGCAGGGAGACCAAGGAGGCGGCTAACATCTGCGCGGAGAGGATTCGCTACGTCTTGACCCAGAAGGACACGCCTCCCGAGCCACGCAAGCACCGCAAGCTGGAGCGCACCGATAGGGGTGTGTCCGCCTCTTCTGGGGAGGCCGGGTCTATCTTTTCCGACCCCATTGAGGAAGGGGAGCTTGCTGTCGCGGCTAAAATGGCCAATGGGGAAGGCTTAGTTGCTGTGGCAGCCCAGAACAACACTGACGCTGTTGTTATCGAGCCTTAAGTGAGGTTACATTAAGGACTGCAGGGGAGTGGAGACACGGGGAGAGTAAATGAAAGTCAGACACATTTAGGCAGTGCGATGCCTCAAAGAGAGTGTCCTAAAAAGCAGATGGGGGGAGAGGGGGAGAGGGGGGAGGGCAATCTATGTGATTACCCAGTTTCTTAAAGACAAAAAAAAGAGGGGTAGCGCCAAAACAAGACTTCCTCTGCTTTGCCATTCTTGCCACTTGTCTGTATTATGCACAAAGCAAAGCTGGCAGACGAAATGAAAACACTCACCAAAGACAAAGTCATGTTTTCAAATGAAATGGTCATTCACCAGCTACTTAGATCAAAGACCAGCACGCACCCACACATGCAGCGCACACACTTAGCAGAGCACGGCCAGGACAGAAAGCAGCGCTGATACTAAAGACGGCCCTGAATGGGCGATTCATCCAAGACAAGGCACTCATTTAAGGCACTAATCAAATAGTGGTAGGCACACTATATGCTTCTGTATAGAGTCGTCCCAATCAAAATGGCCACTTGTCCTTTAGGGAGCCACTCTAAATCACACTTAATAACTCCACATTGTGTTCTCCATTACGCCTGTTTGGCAGTCAACACAGCTCCCTTCGTGGAGAGTTTCTCTGTTGACTCTACCAAACACACTCACAACGCTGCAAGGCTGAACAACAGACTGAAAGGCTGAACTGGATACGTTGATTAACTTGCTTTCTTGAGATTCTGTTGCAATTTGTAATCATATTACTACCCCTATGCAGTAGTGTTACTTTTGTTATTTATATTTTTGTATTGCTGTATTTTAATCCTTGAATCATTACAGGTTTTTTTTTGTTGGTTTGTTTACTATATTGTTCTTTTAATGTACACTGATGCTGTTTGAACGTGCGCCATATTTACCCCCTCCTCCTTCGGCACAGCTGCTCAGACGTCCCTGGCCTTTCCAATTATACGTGTATCCTCCTCTAATGCATATGAATAGGATAATGGTATAGTCATTATAGAATAGTGGACAGTGGGACAGTGGGCTATCGACGCTGCCTGGTGCTTTGTGTTGATAGGGCTGCATCTCTATTCATTGCTGCAGTCACATTTGTGTAGATGCACTGATTATTTCCTGAAGTCAATGCTTAAATATTCCCATTCCAAGTCTGTTGAGAACAATCATGGCTCTGATATGTCTGAGAGACCCAAAAGTTGTTTTCCCTTTGAGACTGGAAAGAGTTCTTCAGAAGTAGAGGAGGAGAGGAAGGGGTAGCACAAAGCCCTCAGCTATCAACACACATTTTAAACTCCACTGCACTGATTTCCTCTCAGATTGTCCCCGTTACTCACCAGGCGTTTTTCCGCTCACTACTTCTCTGCACAGTATGCAGTGTGTCAAAGTACCACTTCTCTTGAATCGATGGATTTCCTGCCTGAAAATTGGTTTTCTATAATTCGGAGGCTCTCAGGAAAAACTAAAGAAGAAGAAAAACAGATTGCAGGAGTGCTGTGTAAAAGCCACTAAACTTGTATTTGGCCCACTGGGAGCGGCTGGTGGACCGGGTGCTTTTACATTTGGGGTTAACTTTGATTTCATTAAGCTGAGGGTACTCCTCTGAGCTTTTTGCCACCGAAGCACTTTGAAGCACACGAAAATGTCCTTCTGAGGGTCAGTCCTTCGATCAGGTCCAACTAAATATAGATGCCAACAATGCTGGCTGCGTCCTTCTCTCGTATCAGGGCCAGGTCTGTGTAGAAGGATGCTGTGTGATGAATAGGATTTAGCTGAAGCTCCGACTGCAACCCCCCCCCCCCCGCCCCCCCCCTGTAGAAGAAGAGCAGGATTTTCAGCAGAAAAGTCATGCTACAGGATTAGACCATGCTTAGATCTGTCAACTCCCAGTACTTACCGCAATCTTTTTAGTCAGATTGATGGAAAGAACCAGGGTGGCAAAGGGGAAGACAGTAATGCACTTGTTCACTCTGAGACACCGGCTGAGGTTGCTGTAATTTCACAGTAGTTTGCAGTTCTGTGCACGTGGGTTTTTAGGTTACATGTCACTGTCTTGTTTTATGTCTTTCTTGGTGCCTGTATGTGTGGCTCAGTCTACATGTACACATGATCACACTAGTCTCTGGTGTGTGTGTGAGACACTATTGGACTACGTGTTGTGTCGGTGATGTTCTGTACATCAACTTGACTTCTTCACCAGTCCTGAAAAAACTTATGAAGCCTAGCAGGGTGGATCGGCCATTAGCACTTTGTTGTATAAAGTATGTGGGCGACTAGAGCACTTTTTTTCAAATCCACTTGCTGTTCATAGACCTCCTTATGCCTCTTACCCTTAATGACCACTCGTGCATCCGGCTGCCCTGACTGCAGGTGAACCATGCTGTTTTGGATGAAAACGTTTGCAGTGTTACCTTTTTAAAAAAAAAAAAGTTTTCCCATTCCTGGCATTCTGTGGTTCTGCTGATGCTTATTTAGCTTCAAGCAGAAGCCGTTCTTTCAGTGAGTGTTGTCGCCTTATAGCGTGTAATCGTTGATGGTCCATATACTTTGTAATCACAAATTGTCCTTGTAGAAACAGTCAGTGTAATGTCGCTTTTTGTCTTTTATTTGTTTGATAATCAGGTTGAACAACGTACCTCCAGTTTTACTTCTTTTTGGTTTTTTGAATGTGAGATTTTCTTGCCCCTGGCTGATTTATTTGAAAAAGTGCAACGCTGCTACAGACGTGAGCTCGCTGCTTACAACTCTAACAAGCTATGCAAGTTAACACACCAGCATCTCATCATCTTTCACACACTGCGTCAGAAATGCTGTGATCAGGGGCGCCGTAAGGGGGTGAAGAGTTAGGACGACTCTGAGGGCCCGTGACGGACAGGGGCCCAAACTATTTTAGAACATTAAGAAAGAAATGTTTAAGTAAGCAATGTGATATCTTTTCATGTGGCCCATAATCCCTGGCGGCGCCCCCTGGCTGTGATGCAATTTATTGTTGTGCAATCTATTGAATCTCAAGGTTGGATTTTATAGTTAGCTCTTTATACCAAATGTATACCAAACTTCCTTGAAACCTCATTCTTTCATAAATGCATCAACGCTCTGATGCGACTGACCTCAACCAGTTCTCAGAAATGTTTCCAAATGAAAAATATGAATTTGATCACTAAGTTA
The DNA here is from genome assembly GCF_949606895.1 of Notothenia rossii. Lineage (NCBI taxonomy): Eukaryota > Metazoa > Chordata > Actinopteri > Perciformes > Nototheniidae > Notothenia > Notothenia rossii. The sequence continues at coordinate 9,381,993 of NC_136905.1, forward strand.
CTTATCTTAAATATATCTCTAGCGCTTCAAAACGGAACCAAAGACTGCAGCCGGAGTCTCCTAACGGATGTGCTGCTTGCCATTTAGTGTTTGCTGTTGATGAAAATGCAGTCGGTGCTCCTTATGCACACTACGCCGCAAAATGTAATACCGGTGTAGGAAATTATGATTTTTTTTTTTTTTTTTTTTTTCAGAAAACAAGCCATAGACTGGAAACAAAGCAGTTTTAAGTTTACTTGGTTTATACTTTTTTTTGTTTTATTTAATTCAAAACACCAAGTGCAAACCTGTGAATAAAAAAAAAAAAGAATGTGTATCAAACGTTATGATTCATGTAACTATCTCTACTTTCAGATGTGTTGATCGAATGATTGATGTTTGATTTGCAGGTTGCATTCTTCAATGTTGTGTCTGATACGCCACGAGTCGGCTGGTTTCTTCCTTTGTTGATTTTTATCTAAATAAATATATTCTCCCATGAACCTGCAGTTGTGTTCGTGAATCAAGATGTCTCTTTGCATTGATCAAACTAAAGGTTAACTTAAAGTCGCTGAGAATAAAATATGGAAATTATAATCTAATCTTGCTGGCCTCTTTTAGTTTTTATCCCAAAGCATATTTTATATATGAATTTGTGAATAGCAAATGCTTTTTTACCCAAATGTTGATTAAGTCAGGCCTTTTGGAAAGGTCATTTACAAGGTTGACCTTTGTGAATTGTATAAAGTGTCAGATCCAATTGAACAAAAAATACATCTTGTAAGATTTCTATGATAATCATTTGTATTTCTTCGTTGAGGATACGTTTATAAAATATGCTTTTTCTATGTATTCAATTACTCAAGAATATCAGTAAAAACAGAAATAAACTAATATGTTATAACATACTTGTGAACAGTTGGACAATTTGCATTACTTTTGAAACCCAATCAAGCCAACATTTAGCTGACATTTCTGTTTAAATGCAGGAGCTATACATGTATATAGGACATAGTGCTTAAAGACTCTACTTCATTACAGATCATAAAATCAATCAAAAAATAACATTTCTGATGTAAATTCAGCAGCAATACAGCCCATTAGACCCGGTGATCTGTATCCAGCTGGTGTGATGTGATTTCCTCCCGGAGGGCAGGCATCATGTGTCTCAGCTCCTCTCCATTAGAGGTGCGAGACCTGTGATCAAAACATGATCGTAATCAGCCAAAGCATTTTTAATGTGTGGCCGTGTCGCATTCAGGAAAGCACGAGCGGAACCGGGAGCGCGTATCCTTCCTGAACCCCCCCCCCCCCCACACACACACACACACACACACACACACTCCCATCCAGGGGGACCACATGCATCGAAAGGACCAACGTGGACGCGCCCGGTTTCTCTGCTGTGCGCGATCCCGTTCTGCTGCGCGCCCCCGCTCAGAGACAGGCTCCAGAGAGAGCAGAGGAGCGGCAGCCGGGAGAAAGATGGAGGTGAGGGTCGGGGAGAGACTCCTGTGCATGGCTCTGCTGTGCAGCGGCTTCTTCGTGGATTCAGTCCTCGGGAAATATGTCAAAGGCATCGTTAACACTAAAGAGGTGAGTGCTGTTTCTTTTTTTCTTAATGTAGCCACTTGCGTCAATGACACTGCGACTGCGTACCCGCACTCAGGTGTCTCTGTGGCGGACTCTGCTCCGCGGATAGTCGGAGGGGCGACCACTATTTCCCCGATAAGTTGCCTCTGACATGTCAGTTCCTCCAGATAAAACACAGTCACCTCTATTCTGCCTTACAATTGCGCGCCATCTGTGCGCGTCTTATCTGTGGCGTATATTTTACCCTCATTGTGATAGTGTTTGGCATCTCCGTAGCCCCAGTAAGCAGCACCCCAACACCGGTCCGCTGCTAACACTTCAGCCCACTCTTTTTGGGTCAAAACCAGCTTTATTAGCTGGATTTCACTTCCGTTATTAATAGTAAATTAGCAGTAGTCTTTATGTTTATCATTAGAGGAGCTGTTACAGGTGTGCGTCATACAGCTGCTGGCGCGCGGCTCTGTTTGTATTGATGGTTGAGACTCTCAGTCCAGCCTGGAGATATTGTGTGTTTTTTTTAAAGTCATATCAGGATCATCGCTACCCTGACAATATATGCGAGTTATAAACTGTGCAGCGCAGCAGACGCTGTGGCTCTGGGCTGTTTGAGATTCAGGATGATACCACCTGCTGTTCCACATCTCCAGTTTGCTTTCTCACGAGTTTTTGTTTTGGATCAAGTTTGACATACATGAGTACTATAGAAGAGCTGTCTTCCATTTTGTTGTGAGTTCAGCAAGACCAATAAGGTAGCATTCATAATAAAGACGGCCACTGTGCATAATCTAATTTATTGGTTGTTTCTATTGTGCTGATTGTGTTGACATTTCTGCAGAAGGTGTGCAATGGAAGTTAAAGCGTTTATTTATTTTGAGGAAAGCATTTGACCTTTTCGATCTGTGAGGTCAGTTGACTGTAATATGTTAACCAAGAGCAAAGAAAATACATCTTTTACAAATATGCTTAATAGATAAAACAATCGCATAAATAATACATTATTAAAACAGTTTCCCAGTGCCCAAAGGATGTGTAGATCTCTTGTTTTACACACCATACGAAAATATTGCAAATGCTTCCATTTGTGAGGCTAGAAACAGCTATTGCTAATTGATCAATGCTATCGATTAGTTGCAAATTGTTCATCTCAAACATGAGTGCCCTCAGCTGTTAATATCAGCGGTCGTCACAGTGGAGCTGCTCAGTGACAAACAGCAGGGGGGGGGGGGGGGGGGGGTGCTTTGCTGGTGCACTGTGATATTATAAAAAAAAGGGCATGCATCTTCTGGAATATCAGCTCTTTGAATCACTGTGTAAACCTGTGAACCAACCTCAGGTGTTTCATGCACCAGCTATTTGTTATGTGTTGCCAAAAAGCAATTTGGCAGCTAAAAGACATTGAAATCCTTCTCTACTGAGGACCGGTATCTCAGCTTACTTGTATTTCACCTTCCTTGGCTTCTCCAAAAAAACTGAAGAACAGTATTTATCCGCCAGCAGTTTGGGCCAACAAGCTTCAGTTCTTACTGAATCATGCCGACTAGTTGTGCTAACTCTCCCTGAACTCTCTGACTACAGTAAATAAAAGATGTGCCTTGAAATGCAAGATTAGTTCACCAGTTCGAATCTCAAGGATGACGACAGGGATCTGAATGGATAAATTGAAAAAGAGGCACTCGTCCATCCATCAGCGCTGTCGAGATGCCCTTGAACACAGCGCTGAATCTGCACCTGTGCACCAGTGGAGCTGCTCAGCGGCTGCAGACTGTTTCACTGGGAAACTTCCAGGTGTTTGTGAGACTCTGCAGCTCCTAATGAGGAAGTAACCAACTTTCTTTTGGTACTTTGCAGTAAATACAAATATAGTTTCAATCAGCATGTCCACAACAAATATGATGTCTTCGAACTACTAGTTTTTAAATCTCAAAAACCAAAAAGGTATTCAGTTTACGATCATAAAAGGCTATAAAACGGCAAACTTTTACTTCTGAGAGACTGCTGCAAATGGATGTTTTGCATTTTAGATTTGTAATTGATTACTTAAACAGTTGCTAATGGGTTATCTCTTGACATTGATTTTAGGAGGTAATTGTTTGAGCTATACTCCATTGCTAGACCAGTTATAATAAATACATTGATATAAGATCACATCCACTCAGACAGTATGTGTTTTCCTTTTATCCCCCTGAAATGTCTAAGCTCGGCTATACTGGCTTGTGAATGTGCAAAGATTGTCAATATAGAAGTCTTTTCACATTCCTCTACTAAACAAGGAGATGTCTGTGCACTTTCCTAAATTCTGAAGCTTACACCGGGCCAACTACATTTGGTATACCACAAATTAGAAACCTCCAAATGCTGCCTAATTTATGGCTGCCTCCTGAAAGTCGATGTTTCATTTTATCCATCGGTGACCCGCCAGTCGACCCTCATTCAGGTCGTCATTCTCTTTTATCACTCCGTCACAGCTAAAAGGTCATACCCAGAAAGCTTAGCAAACAACATGGGTTCTGTTTTTCGAGACAACACGGTGAGTTACTGACATTGTAACCCCTGACAAACTGAGCAGTCTAAATGGGTTACAGTTGCACCAGAAGCAGTGGGCCTTTCTCTTCACTGCAGGGAGAGAAACGGCATCAGAAAGCTTCAAGGTCCGGGCATCTCAGCTAAAGCACGAGCCACCTTCACCCCAACTTTTTCCGATCTGACTTCAGTTCATTGCCAGGGATAACATGTGGCCAGGAAGTCAGGCCACACAGGGTAGAGATCCTCCCACACCAAATGACCTTCAGCGCAATGAAAAGTCAAATCCTGGCATTGCACAGCCAAATCCAACCTCCAGCTGAGTTGTGAGTACAAAGAGTTAGGATTAACTCAGCGAAGGTTTTGACAGGAAACATGGTTGAGTTTGCTGTCTTCAAATGTAAACTGGACCCTGGCGCCTTCTTCCACTATCTAGGCAAGGAGAGGCAAGGCAAGTTTATTTATATAGCACCTTTCAACACAAGGCAATTCAAAGTGCTTTACAAAAATGAAAGACATTAAGGAAAAAGTGCAGCAGAAACACATTATAAAAAGGAATTTAAAAACACGAATTTAAAAGCAAAGATAATAAAACATTAGGGACGTAACGATATATTCGCGATATCACGATAAATAAATGTCTATACCATTTTTAAAAAATTTTTTTTAATAAACCTTTATTTAACCAGGTGGTCCCATTGAGATCAGCAATCTCTTTTTCAAGGGAGACCTGTCCAACATGGCAGCAAGTAGGTTACAACATGAACATAAAACAACAGATAACACAAAAGGACATGGTCTTTACAGGGCTACATGTACATACCTAGAGACATTGACAAGTACCAACAGTATATTTATATCTCGCCCTGTCAATAAGCCTCACCTTCTGAGCAGAAACTGTATTGTGTTTTTGCACAGTTTGACCCACTGCTGTCACCCATGGCCAAAGCATATCTCTCTGTCCCAGCAACATCAGTGCCAAGCAAGAGAGTATATTGTAAACGCCCAAACATCCCAGCTTCTACCTGGAAATGTGGACATGCTCATATTCCTAAAAGATAACCTTGATGATGCTGAGTGAGTGAGTGAGTGAGTGAGTGAGTTAGTGTTGAGTTACTTGAAAAAATAAAGTGAAACTTGATTTATTTTATTGCAGGGTCTGATTATTATATTTGACACTCTAAAATCCTATACTACTAAAATAACGTACCAATCAGATTAATTATTTCAAGTAAAAAATAAATAAATGGCAAGACAACATTTTCCCCAAAACATTTTCAACTTCCTTTTTTTTCTCTTTTTTTTCAATATCGCGATAAATATCGTACCGTGGACTTGTTATCGCGATATTATCGCACCGTGAGTTTTTGGTATTGTTACATCCCTATAAAACATGAATAACACAGGTACATGAATAAAAGCTAAAAATCCCTCCAGATATCGTTTTCTTTACAAACGCAAACACTGTTCGGCTCTGAGTGGATGTTGATGCTCACTGGTCAACGTAACGCATGCAGAGGCGGTCGACGCAAGGCCACATCTTTAATGTATCAATGAGGGAGAAAGATGATCTGCTTCCAGAACCTTTTTAAGTTTTCAAAACCTTATAGGAAACCTATGTAAAACCAAATCATATCAGTGTATTTGTACATACAGTCTCTCAAATCATTCATGGAGAGTGACTTAAAAAACAAACAACGGAGACATGTATTTTATTTTTGGCTTTCCAAGATCTTTATAAATGTTGTGGTGAGTTTGCTTTTGGTGCTCTTGAGCTGCTGAAACTCTCAGGGATCAATTTACAACCGAAACAAATCAACAGAGCACTCTGAATGACATCAGGCAACACCTGCCTTGACATATTGATGGTGTGTGTGTGTGTGTACAGTTTAACACATTAGTCTTGCTCGTGCCGTCCTGCCCCAAGGTCACCCTCTACTTCCACTCCACACATCCCCCCCTCCTTCTTAGATTTACAAACACTAACACTGTAGTCGAGTAAATGTCTACAGATCTGCACATCGACAAATGCAATTTACCGCACTCGCAGGGATGAAATGTTAGAAATGTGGAGTGGCGGGGGAGTTGTAGAAAAGCACAAGCAAAGTTATTCAAAGGCATCGGTGCGGCAAACTGGTCAACAGCCTTTTTTTGGCTGGTCGATGTGTACGAGTAGCTTTAGTGGCTCCTGGCGTGTGGAGGGCCCGATAAAATGTCCCTTTGAGAGGCCTTAGGAGCTTTAAGGTCACAGAAAGGTCGGCGCTTTAATTCGAGCCAGGAAAATCTGGCAAATAAATAAAACCTTGCATTCTTTCAGCGGTTTCCCCTGAGTTCAAATACACTTTATTTGTTTTGTTTGGTTACAATTTGATGGTTACAGGTGGGAACATGTATCATTGTTGTTTTTCTGAACCAACATTTCAATTGAGATTATTTTCTATATTTTAAACCACAGGCCTGTAACAATGCTTTCTATTGTATTAAATACAGAGTAGGCAAGCATAACCTGGAGGTGTTTCATGCAGGGGGGGATGTGTGGGACCATTTACATGAACAAAAACCTGTATAACACACTAAAGGAAAAAAGAAATCTCCCAAAGCATACGCAAGGTTGATCTTTAAAGTTGATTAACTTCACGATTAATGAAGTTGATTAACGATGCTAACAAAAAAACGTATTCTAGTTGGTGCAAAATACACACAAAACAACAACTGTCAACACTTACGATTGATCGCTCGAGCGTGTCAAGAACATTTTGAGTTTCTAAGTTATATTAAAAAAGCAGGGCATTTTTCAAATGAAGACTTTAATTCACAAAATAATCAATCATTCAGCCCCGGAATAATTTCTCTTATGACGACGGGAAATTGGCATTCTGGAGAGTCAGCACTGAATACCTTTGTGGCTTTGGACAGGTTCAAATGTCTTTAGTCCTTGCTTTCCACGGTGAGTGAACATGTGTGGATTAGACCAGAAAGGTCTTTTAACTTTTGTCTTTTGAAATGAATGAAACTGAACAGATGCCCTTGAAAGTTCTTTTTCTAATTAAGAAATCTAGCGGCCATATTCGTTAGCAGTTCACTCCATCCTAAAATCAACATCTCGATGGACGTTGGGGTTAATATAGCAGCAGTTTGGAAATGAAGGATTTCACCTGGGTTTCCTGGTCTTAATAAGATCATAAAGTAAAGAGGCCTTGTACTGTATGTGAGTAGTCTTATTTTAAAAAGTTTCACGTCTTATCTTCACATATGCCAGTTCTGAATTCTTGAATTTCTGCAAACAAGACTATGCAAATCTCTTAAAAAGTTCTTCAAGTTGACATTGAAGTGAGTTCTGGGAAGTGAGGAATTTATATCTCAATCAGTTTTCCTGCATCTATTTTTAATGAGGGGGTTGTGATCAGATACATGCAGGTGTGTGCACGGAGTTCTTTCATGCGTCCATATGCTTGCTTTAGTGTGTGTGTGTGTGTGTGTGTGTGTGTGTGTGTGTGTGTGTGTGTGTGTGTGTGTGTGTGTGTGTGTGTGTGTGTGTGTGTGTGTGTGTGTGTGTGTGTGTGTGTGTGTGTGTGTGTGTGTGTGTGTGTGTGTGTGTGTGTGTGTGTCTGTGAGTGTGTGTGTGTGTGTCTTTGAGCGTGTCGGTGAGCGTGTCTCTGAGTGTGTCTGTGAGTGTGTCTGTGAGTGTGTGTCTGTGACTGTGTGTGTGTCTTTGAGTGTGTGTGTGAGTGTGTCTGTGAGTGTGTCTGTGAGTGTGTCTGTGAGTGTGTCTGTGAGTGTGTCTTTGAGCGTGTCGGTGAGTGTGTCTGTGAGTGTGTCTGTGAGTGTGTGTCTGTGACTGTGTGTCTTTGAGTGTGTGTGTGAGTGTGTCTGTGAGTGTGTCTGTGACTGTGTGTGTGTGTGTGTGTGTCTGTGAGCGTGTGTGTGTGTGTGTGCGTGTGTGTGTGGGGGTGTGTGTGTGTGTGTGTGTGTGTGTGTGTGTGTGTGTGTGTGTGTGAGCATGTCTGTGTGTGTGTGTGTGTGTGTGTCTGTGAGCGTGTGTGTGTGTGTGTGTGTGTGGGGGGGGGGTGTGTGTGTGTGTGTGTGTGTCTGTGTGCCTGAGAGTGTGTCTGAGTGTGTCTGTGTCTGAGTGTGTCTGTGAGCATGTCTGTGAGCGTGTGTCTGTGTGTCTGTGTGTCTGTGTGTCTGTGAGTGTGTCTGTGAGTGTGTCTGTGTGTGTGTGTCTGTGTGTGTGTGTGTGTGTGTGTGTGTGTGTGTGTGTGTGTGTGTGTGTGTGTGTGTGTGTGTGTGAGTGTGAGTGTGAGTGTGTTTGTGAGTGTGTCAGTGCGTGAGTGTGCTTATGCGTCGCAGCGTTGTGTAACCCTCACTAATGAATCATTGAGAAGCCCTGCGGTCCAGGGGTGACTTGACTAGCTGATTGGTAATTAATTGTTAATGAAGCTTAGCAAGCAAACAGAGATCTGGAAAGAAAGAGAAAAAGACAGAAAACTATCGAGATGAAAGCACAGAAACTTTAAGGAAGAAACAAAGGGAGACGGAGAGATGCTGAATTGACCGGATACTGCATCGAGGCATAGCACTTGATTAATAGGTTGTAGTACACACACTCACACACTCACACACTCACACACTCACACACTCACACACTCACACGCACACACACTCACACACTCACACACTCACACACTCACACACTCACACGCACACACACTCACACGCACACACATGGGAAAGCACGCACACACGCACACACTCTTTGGGGAGGTGGCTGAGTGATTCTGCATCACAATGCAGTGGCCATGGGGAAATAAGAAGACTAAAAGGGGATTAAGGTAGACACCTCATCCACTGTTGCTGTTCTCTAGGGCTCAGTTTATTTTCTGCTCTTAACTAGCTCACACACACACACACACACACACACACACACACACACACACACACACACACACACACACACACACACACACACACACACACACACACACACACACACACACACACACACACACACACACACACACACACACACACACTGGTGGATTAGCTCAATCCTTGTGGTGAGTTGTGATAACGGCTATCTGAGCAACACGCTGTTTTGTTGATGCCATCTCGACCTTGTTTGACTCAGAGGTCCGCCTTTAAAGGGACCTCCGCTGATTTTACACATCAAGGTCTCATCAAAGTTACACATTTCAAGGAGATGAAACAAAGTTGGATTAAAGCCTTTTCTCGCACCAGAGGGAGCTGTGTGAAATCTGATAAACTTGCTTGGTTTGGTAGGTAATCGTTTCATCTCCCGTGGAAATCCATTTTTGTTTCTGCATACACGGATATTGCAGACATTATTGTTCTTGCAACTTTGTGGCAACAGTTTGGGGAAGTCCCTCACGTTTTGATTAGGGATGTTCAGAGATACTCTGGTACCAAGTCAATGGCCAAATACTGAAAACGTAATTATATTTGTTTATCTATGAGACAAGCACGCTCCAGATAGCGTTAACTTTTAACCGTTGACCTGTTAAAACCCTAAAGGAGGCAGTAAACTCGTCATCGACATGTTGAGGGGGGGTTTACAACGTAGCTTTGTCAGGGAAAGAATAGGGAGCGTTCTATACGCTTTTCTTTCGCTGACAAAGCTACGTTGTAAACAAGACACATGACTAGGGGAATCGGCAGGAGCTAAGCTAGTTAACGTCAGCTGTTAGCAGTTAGCATAGCCAGTAACAGAGGGGCTATTGAATTGCATTTAAAGTAAATCCAGTAAAAACCAGTATTGGGCAAGGTCAATTATAACCATTACGTGTTGAAATGCAGTATTCAGGAATTATTATTATATAACATGTTTTAGAACGTCTAACTTCCTAACAAAAACGGTATGAAAAGAGTAACAAGGTAGTCTTTGTTGAATTACACGAGATTCATTGTTGGTATTGAGAATCTTAAGATGTCCATGGTATTGGTATCGACTGCAGACTTTCTGAGACATTCCTGCTTTTAAACATGTCAAAGCCACCATTACCAAAGCCAGGTGAAGAAATGCTTCTTTGAGGAAAACATGACTTGCCTGAACAGAGCCCTGAGTTGAACCCCATCAAACACCTTTGGGATTAACTGGAACGCCGACTGCGAGCCGGACCTTATCACCAAACATCTGTTTCTGACCTCTCTAAAGCTCCGGTGGCTGAGAGGGAGAAAATCCCTCAGACAGGGTCCAACATCATGTGGAAAGCCTTCTTTGAAAGGCGGAGGCTTTTATAGCAGCATGCTGATGTCCTTGGGCTTAGAAATACAATTTCCCAAATCTCATATACTGTATGTGTAATATCCACATATTATCCGGCATTCGGAGCATTTCCTTTCTTGTGTTGGTTCACTTCTGATGTGAAGATAAGAAGCTTGAGATACTGTGCTTAAGGATTGGTTGGTTGTACTTCTGGTTTGTTAGTAATTAATTCTGGTATTGTTGTATAGACATGACAAAACTTGGGTCAAGGCTACAGCACTTTCTTATTTGGCTTAATACTGAGCTTCTAAGTGTGTTGCTATGTGAAGGCTTATAACTTGATCCCCTCTATTCAATTAGTTCTTGTCCTCCCATTATCTAAGCGTAGTGATATCAACTAATTTAAAAGCAGAATAGCCAGATCACTGAACAATTTGTTTACTAAACTAACACCAGCAAGTCCCACAAAGTGCTCAAAGGTCAATGTTTTATGTTTATATCTAAATAGCAAAAAAAGAACTAATTATCTGCTGTCAACACCATTGTTCAATCTGCTCTGGTTTTGTACTTCTGCTGTGTTTCTGAGAAGGGCGTTTAGAGGATGGGGGTACGGGAGCGTGAAAAAATAAAAGCCTGGCCTTTTGATGTTTCTATGGCAGCTGCAAAGTAAGGCATGCTGTGGTTGCTATGACGATAATAATGGAGGTGGTATGCACGTTGGTTGCAGCCAGGCCGTGCTGTAAGAGTGAGTGACAGTTGTTGTCTATTCTATTTGTATTTCTATTTGTATTTACTTGCACTATTTTATCTGTTTTATTGTGTTGCTCTCTTGCAGGAGCCTGGGACCTCAGGTTCTCATTGTAGCTCTGTACGAATGACAATAAAAGCCTTGAATCTTGAATCTTGTTTGTCAAGCGTCCAACAAGGGGGTCTTTCATAGTCCTGGCCTGGGGTGAGTTAGATGACACCCCCCACAGCGACCCCCCCCCCCTCTCTCCAGGGATATGCGTTTGTGGGTCACTGCCCTCCCTGTTGTCATGGCCACAGCATTAAGTGTCACCCTCGACCACCTCTACCTAAAAAAGTAGAAAATAACACCGTAAATTAATTCCAATAACCAAATTTGAAGCAGGATATTATCTACACACAGTGAGATTGTAAGGAATGGAATATTTAATTAAATACAAATGTAAAATGTACATTGTGAGTTTAAGTCCAGTTATCCAACATGTTTGTGAAACAGATTTGAAACATAATGTGTGAATGCAGTGTTTTCAATGTACTTGTCTTAACATCGGAGAGGGAAGATTGAGCATTTAATACACTATATATATATATATATATACACTATATCCTACTTACTTGAAGTAAACGGTTATTTTGTGGGTTTTTCGTAAATTATTGAGTGTTCATTTGCATTTGTTTGCATTTTAATGTGTGAGTTTTTTTATACCTCGGGACTGTGGGAAACAGTATTTCGATCTTTCTGTATGTACAAACATATTTTGAGATTGACAATAAAGTTGACTTGAATTAAAAAAAACTTTGCCTGAAGCAAAACTTGGAGATGCATCAAAATAAGATCATTTTCTGATAGAAAAAGGGACTTTCTCCAGGGCTTCGTCTGTTGGTTACTGTCCTCCCTGTTGTCATGGTCACAGCTTTAAGTGTCGCCCTGGACAACGCACCGGGCAGGGATTGAGTCTCGGGCTTCAGTGACTTCTTCAGTTTGCCTTGAGTTATAACCCGAGGCTCTGGGGGGTGAAGCTGCCTGGCAGCGGTTGAAATATTGCTGCGGTTTTGTTTGCTGTGATATATGGAGGCGGAGGGGTTGAGCCACGCTACGCTGCTCCGGTTGCACTTTATTTCTCAGCACAGAAATGACTGTGTTGTTTATGTAGAGAGAACGTGGGGCAGAGGTAATTACAATATAATGGTACATGGGGAGTGTTGCTGGTTGGGTGGAGATCAGGAGTTCATAATAACCAACCTTCAGGACACTTTTGATAAAGGAACGCAGAACGGTGCTCTAGTCCCTGAAGAGGCTGAGATGTTGTGAAGGCTGCATAATTAATTACAATTTGATCATAATCTCAATATGGATAGTGCAATTTTCTAATCGCAGGAAGCTGAATATTTGTTTAAATACCATTTAGTATAAAGAATGGTATTTATTATTGGCTACACAAAAACAGACTTGGTACGGATCATCTTTAAAAGTCACACCATAACCGTAGTAATATATTTTTTTAATGCAAAAATGGTGAATCACTCCTCTATCGTGAATCAAATTGAAATTGTGATGTTAGCCAAAATAATCCCATTCGTGCAGCCCTAAGATAAGATAAGATGTACTTTATTGATCCCAATTTGTGAAATGTATGCGCTGCAGAAATAGAAATAAAACGGCATTAAAAAAGTAGAAAATATACATGTTTAAATACCAATAAGCTGTAAAGCAGGATATTATATACATACAAGTGTGTAAGGAATGGAATACAACATGAAATACAAATGTAAACAGTACATTGTGAGTTTAAGTCCAGCTATCCAACATGTGGTGAAACAGAATTGAAAAATACAATAATGTGTGAATGCAGTGTTTTCAGTGTGGGATAGTTTAGTTTTAAAAAAAGTTACCCGAAGCAAACTTGGAGATGCATAAAAAAAGAGAATTTTCTGATAAAAGGGGACTTTTTTGTATAATATGTAATTGTTATTTCCCGGTCTTAGAAGCCACATTGCAGACGAATCATTAAGCTGTCTGTTCTGTGAAATGATCAGTGATTACCTGGTGTGTCGTCATATCAAGTTAGGATGAGGTTGTAAGAAAGCCAAGTTGAGATACACCAAATCATTCTCAGAGTTTGATCAGCGCTGGATATGAAGCTCAATACTTTACAGTTTTATTGACCAAACTGTTACATTGAGTTTTAAGGAAAAGTTTTGAAGCTTGGCTTTGTCAGATTCTATACTTTGGTTTCTTCTTCTGTGATCAGAGAACTTCTTATCTAAATCAGAGAAGGGCCTGAAGCTAATGAACAACTTTTTCTGCTATAGGTGTCTGGATGAAATGGTAATAGTTTGGTCTAAAAATAAATGACAGAATATAATAGAAAATGTCCATCAACATTTCCAAAAGCCCAACGAGTCGTCTTCCTTTCAAAGTGACAATCTCAAACCCAAGGATATTCAGTTTACTATCATTTAAGACAAGACAAAGCAGAAAACTATAACATTCAAAGAAAACAGTTTGGCATTGTTGTTTGCAAAATGATTGATAGAATAATCATTTGTTGTATAAGATATTATTAAATATCTGTCACAATGTCCTAGAGCTTGGCATGCTTATTTTGTCTGGCAGCAGTCCACTAAATGTTGAGTTTGCTGTCAAACACACAAATAAAGACTAAATGGCTGCTGATTAAAAAGGGGATTTTTGTAGAACAAATATATTCAGAGTGCTCTTATGTTTAATTAACCCTCCTGTTGTCTTCGGGTCAAATCTGACCGATTTACTACTTTCATCAATCATAACTTTTTTGTTTTACATACAATTGCATTAAGGCTTTATGATATCCTTCACAGTAGACATTTGAACATGTAAAATTGCTGATCAACACTTTCATTGCATTTTGGATGATTTAGTCAACTTTGTAACACCCATGGTGTTCCCGCTCAAAAATGACCGCCATAAAGAAAAGGAATTAGTAACCATCCGGATCAGATCAGACAACAAAATGACTCAGGGTGCATCTGAGATTAGAGAGGGTGCAGTGGTAAAGTGCTATTTTTATAAGTGGGGAGTGGACCTAACACCCTCGAGGGGGGTCCTCACCTCCAGGAAGATTTTTTTTTTAAATATTGAAGTTAAAAGCATAAATCTGGTGCACTTTGAGAGCAACAGGAAGAGATCTATGGATCTATGTTCTCTTTGCTTAATTCATGTCACCTATAAGAGCATGGCGCTAGTTGTGGTGAAGGCATCTGACTTACTTGAACCGAAATGTCTACATGCAGAAGATGGCATCTTTTTTACATGAATATACCAGCCAATCTCTGTTTTGAAACCATGAGCTGCAAAATGAGCGCCTTACCCCACTGTACAGGAGAGTTGGGTACTTTTTTAAATATACCTGTGCAGGCTCTGTTTTGCCGAGGTCCTCTGGCACTTGTGGGCCACCGAGGGGTGGCGGTGTTTGGGGCAACGAAGGCGGCTGCGGCTGCTCCGCCTCCGTGGGCGAGGCGGGCAAAGCCGGCGAGTCTGACGGGAGGACGTTACTGTCAACGACAGTGGCCGCGGGTAACGTAATGTCCCCATGATCTGAACTGTTATTACCTGCAGTAGATGCAGACAGTGTTACTGCTGGCGATAAGGGCTGGTTGTTTTAACCATTTTCTGAGTTCCATCACTGACTGCTGTGTAAGCACCTTGCAGATGACGAATGCGCAGCGGCACGCGCACCTGACATAATAACGTTACTTAACGTTTAAATTGACCAAATAAATGCAGCAGACAATGTTATTCGACCATAATTACTTCAAATAAATTCTTCTTCTTCTTCTTCTTCTTCTTCTTCTTCTTCTTCTTCTTCTTCTTCTTCTTCTTCTTCTTCTTCTTCTTCTTCTTCTTACTATTGTTATTATTATTATTATTATTATTATTATTATTATTATTATTATTATTATTATTATTATTATTATTATTATTATTATCTATATGTAATATTTTTCACTTTTCATTTTGTTTTGTTTTTCACTTTTCATTTTTTTCCATTTTTCAAATGAGGGTGCATAACGACTCAACTGAGGATGCAATGTACCCTTATGCACCCCCGTAAAACCGGGCCTGCACCTGGCACACGCAATACATGTTCAGTGTCTATTCTTTGTATGTTTACTGCAGTTGTTCATGTATACCAGTAGTCTGATACAATAGTTACAGTTTGAAAGGGTGTGAAATGAAATTTGGTGATGATTAATGGTTTTTGTGTTAATGTAATAGCAGTTAAAACAGGACCGGTCAAATTTGAACGTGAACAGCAAAGTAAGGGGGGGGGGGGGGGGGGGGGGAACGAAGACAATGGAGGGTTAAGCATATTAGATTATGAGCATTTTGGTAAAACAATAATGGTGCTGGGCTTCAAAACGAATCTCTTGTGAGCGTTTTTTATAGACAATTCTGAATAACTGATACAGACTGTTGGTAGTTTGAGCCAAAAACACTCTAAAAATCAACTTCTTCAACATCAATCAGTTGTTACGCTAATTTAATAATTCACTGTTTGTGAAATAAAGAGGCTTTGGTCCATCAATCATCACGAAAACCAAGTTTTCTGCTTTCTGTTGATTACAAAGCATTTACCAAAAAATCTGTAATATTTCAGATCGGATTCCAGCCTCTTGTGTCATTTATCTAAATAAAAACATCTCTAATTTGTTGTAAAATTCTTGCAAGTATAGCTTTTAAAGAATAAATGTCTTATTCTGGTTGAAAACTCTTTATTTGCTCTGGCAGCCTCAGTGTGACCCACCACACCGGGCAGTGCTCCAGATAAGGAGAGTGTGTAAACACCATATAAGTGATGTGGGGTTACTGCTGTGTTCAGCACTATGATCTGTATCTAAGGAATGTGTCTGCCCATAGCGGTATATAATAAATATAAATATATATACTGAATATATAGACCTCCACTGACTGATATGCCAACAGTTGGAGCTGCAGTGGCTTATGTAAGCTGAGTGAAGTACACCATCAGCACTATTATCTGCTCTCATGCTGCCAAGCTTATGGCTGCATAATATTAAGAATAGCTTATTTTCTTTCATCTTCTCCACCTCTTTTTAACTCTTCTGAATCTCTGCCCTTCTGTTAGACTTCCCTTTCCCCCTTTAGTCTCCTTTTTAATTCACTGTGGCCTTACAGCACACTTTTGGCCATAACTCACAAATTGACTTTTGTAATTATGACAATTTCATGCAAATGTCTAATGGGATTAAATGATGACTTTTCGGGCGGACATGGATGCAAATTGCAACTTGAATTTGGCCGAGGCATACAAAAGAGAGGCGGTAATTATATGTCATCTCTTGGTCATTAACTTCAGTCTGAAATATCTCACATCTGCTGGATGGATTAATGTGACACTGGGGTACAGACGGGTTCCTAGTTAATGAATACTACTGACTTTACGGCTTGCGCTGTCGGCAGGTCAAAGTTTTCACTTATCCAGAGCAATATCTCCACATCGGAAAGATGAATCGTCTCAAAGGTTTGCTCAGACATTTATGGCCCTCACACAATAAATGTTAGGGACCGAGGGATTCCCCGACTGCTCCTCCAGGGCAGAATGAGGCTGACATTTGTGCTTTTGAGCGAAATGTCTAGACGACTATTGAATGGATTGATATTAAAATTGGTATAGACTTATTCCAGCCAAAATGACTTATCATCCATTTACCTCCTGAGGGGGCGGTTTCACAAAGAAAGACTTAAAGGTCCCATGTCATGCTTTTCTGGTTGTAAACGGTCTGCAGAGTCAAAACCCTCAAAGTACACCCTGTAGCGATTAAAACTCTAACACAGAAAATACCTCCCCAAAACGCCTCGTTGGAGATACGTCACTGTCCATTGATTCTTCCGGGTAACTCATGATGTCATGCGTTACCCGGAACCAAATGGACCAATCCGTGGAGCCGTTACGTTACGTCCGCGGAGCCGTTACGTTAAGCCCCCGCTGATTGGTCCAAATTGACCAATCCACGGACTTCCTCACACACACACTCAGTGAAGGCAGCTCTGCTGATCTCTCCTCCCTGGCTGCAGGCTGATAACAGACAGTTGGGATTGCGGTGAAATTCTCTCTTCAGACCCGTTCTCTCTGCAGACCCATTCTCTCTGCAGACCCATTCTCTCTGCAGACCCATTCTCACAGCGTTTATCAACCTTTTTCTTACTCAATATCAAGCCACACTTATTGTTTTTACTTCGGCTGTGACTTTGTGTGTGCTCAGGATTAGTTTGGCTGTGTTTCGCTGTGTATCGCTAAACAAGGAAACAACACCTCCACGGAGCTCAGCGTGATTCACAACGTCCCGACCAATCAGAGCACACTGTCCTCACAGGGAGGGTGGGGGCTGGAGCTATTGGAGCTACAACGAGTCGTTAAAGGCAGAGAGTGAAATTCAGTGAATACACGTAGTTTACAGAGATGCTGTATGAGAACCGATGTGAGTTAGGAAAATTGCACAATATAAATCTATTCTAGTAGACCTCAACAATGGAATTATGATCAGTGGAAATGGCCATGACACGGGACCTTTAAGATAAACATGGACATTTGTCAATTGCACAAAGCTGCTAATTTATTGACTATCTTGAAGAGGCCCCATTATGCTTTTTGGGGTTTTTCCTTTCCTGTACAATGGGTCTGCAAAGGTTAAAATCCCAAAGTTCACGCCAGAGGGAGTTTCTCTGTCATGTCACAGGAGAGCACACAATACAAATGTGAAGCTGGAAATGTCCTCTTTAAGTATCTTATTCTAATCTGCCATTCATTCTGGGTAAATTAACCTTTTTTTGAATATTAGAAAACATGGCTTACTAAACTTCCAACCAGTCCCATCCCTTCCCTTAACAATGTAACTATGTTTGCCTTTTTCAACATTTACAAGGATATAGCAAAGAGTGTAAAAATACCAAAATATCCAGCAGCATCAAACCTCCCCACTGTGTAGACCGAACTGCCTTTCTAATTTCTCCCTCCACATTATTATAAAACCACACATTTTATGAACATTTCTTTCCTCATTTGGTGCCACAATGGTCAGCAGGTGTCACTGATTGTTGCCATGGAAACATGCATGCAGAGCTGCTAATCGCTGCAGGCATTTCATCTTGTTTCCTCCGTGTTTTATTCATGCTAATGTTTTTGTACTTTTTTCCCCTTCTCTCTTCTTGGATCCAGGACTGGCTTTTCCTCACTCGATTCTGCTTTCTCACCGACTTCGGACGTCTGGACTTCCGGTTCCGCTATCCAAAGGTAACAACACTGTGTGTGTGTGTGTGTGTGTGTGTGTGTGTGTGTGTGTGTGTGTGTGTGTGTGTGTGTGTGTGTGTGTGTGTGTGTGTGTGTGTGTGTGTGTGTGTGTGTGTGTGTGTGTGTGTGTGTGTGTGTGTGTGTGTGTGTGTGTGTGTGTGTGTGTGTGTGTGTGTGTGTGTGTGTGTGTGTGTGTGTGTGTGTGTGTGTGTGTGTGTGTGTGTGTGTGTGTGTGTGTGTGTGTGTGTGTGTGTGTGTGTGTGTGGGCGGGTGGGTGGGTGGGTGGGTGGGGGTGGGGGTGGGTGTGTGTGTGTGTAACTTTCCTCTTTTGTCATCCTTTCTTTACTTCAGTATTTTCCTCTTCCTTCACCTAAACTGATCCCATCGCTCTTTCTTCCTCCGGCTGTTTCTGCTTTACCCGCATCATCCTCTTCCTCTCCCCCAGCTCCATCTTTTTTAAGCATCTTTTTTATTCTTCTGCTCTGCCTTCCTTTTACCCAAGAAGCCTTGCTTTACTGTTGTTCTCTGCCGACTTTGGAAACAGTATTTGCGGTATAAATCTGAAGGGGTCTCGCTGCCTCCTCTCTGATCTGTGCTCTCTCTCTCTCCTCTGTGCAGTCTCGCTGCTGTCAGAACATATTGCTCTACTTTGATGACAGTTCTCAGTGGCCAGCTGTGTACAAGAATAACGAAAAGGTGAGACACTGACACCCTCTGAATCATGTTTTCTCTACAAGCCATTATTCAAGAGAAATACAGCCCCTTTTACCTATTCACATTTCACAGTTCTAATAAAAAAACCAAGGGACTCCAATTGTAAGGGTGTTATACAACTTGTTGTGCATGTACATTGTCTGCAAAGGCTCTTTTTTAAAGTCCCGCCCCCCCACCTGTAACACCTCGATTTGGACTCCTTTGTTTAATCCGTAACATCATTATGTAACACTTTCACTTCTATAGGCTAGCGCTCCAACACATTGTACGTGATAGGCTAAGGGGTGGGACAGCTCTAAACGGTTGACCAATCACAACAAAGCCAACCAGCTAACCAATCAGAGCAGACTGGGCTCTGGTTTCAGACAGAGGGTGAAAAGAGGTGCACAGGCAGTATGAGAAAAATAAAGGGCTTTTTGAACATTAAAGCATGGAGCAGCAGTAGAGGCACACAATACAAATATGAACCTGAAAATGGGAATAATATGTCCTCTTAAAAAACTAATTTTGAGCACTTAAAGGGGGGGTAGGTAATTCACTTCAGAAACACTTTTTGTTATATTCCATGGAATGCTCTTAACATCCAGATAGCAATGAATACATTAAATGCTTTGACAATAAATACATAAAAAATGTCATCTGTGGAAGCCGTAGCGCTGTAAAAAGCTCGACCAATCATCTGAGCCGGCCTGGCTAAAATAACTGGATGGCCTACCTGCCTGTCAGCCTTCCATCTGTGCACAAACTTATCTCGTGCCCTCATTGGTCATGTGCGGGTTCGTGTGTGTTGGAGGAGGGGCTCTGTAAGGAAGTCTGAAGTAGGGGAAGAAGATTTTTTTTCGGCTGCGTCAAATTCTAGCGCATTCGAGCTGGTTTCTCCATTCTTACCTACCCCACCTTTAAGCCTCTTAGTCATTGTTTTATTTCAAATCCAATCAGCTTTAGTAAAGTGCGAGAAAAATACAAAATGAATTTCTTTCTTCATACTTTAGGTGACTGCACTTTATGAATTTAGATGAATCCACACAGTTACAGTAGTGGGTTGACAAACGTATTCTCCCATCCTCGGTCCATGCAGTGTACATTTAACACCTTTGATTCCATAATTTAAGCCTTAGGCCTGAAAGTCTTTTGCTTTCAGAAAGAGTGGATTCATGGGCCTCATATCTTGGAGTGGCATGCATGAATCCTTTATCTACGTTTGTTCCCCATGTACATGTCAGCTGGAACTATGACATACAACATGATGCAACCTATAAAATGGACATTAAATTGCTTTCACAACCAATGAATAATGTATACTGCGACCATTTGCTGTAGGAAGACGTCGATACCTGCCGCTCTCCCATTTTAAAGGCTTGCTTAAACAACGCAGTGTTTTTTATCAGCACGCAGCATCTGATGGTTTCTTTTGTTGTTAAAGGAAGGTGAGCTTCTGAGTAAAAACTGTTATCAAGGTCAGCAGGTATATAGGAAAATCTGAGCTAAAATGGTCTAGCACTGTAAGAAAAAACATAAATGCCCCAATACCTTACATTTACAGACCCACGTAGTTATTTGGGGGTATGCTATTCTTCTTGCTGACATCTGTTGACACCGATGTGACATTATGTTGAGGTATTTTCCACTCAGCTACAAGCAGTACACCGTTTCTCAGCTCTAAGACACATTTCGGTGTCGGTTACCCTGAATTAAATAGTAAGGCCTTGATTCTGCACTTACCATTTCCCAGCAGTCACGCAGGGAGAAATCCATCAAAGAAGCAACAAAAAAAATATCAATTTGAATTACACTTACAGCAGCTTCAATAAACCACTCACAACTTCAATTGCTTTTTTCGATTAAACACACTTTCCACATTCTAGTCTTAAGTAAAGTGGTCTGGTCTCTTATGCTTTCAGAGCTCTCCTCTGTTGATACTTAGTATGCAAACAGCTGAACGTAGGTATAACCCGCAGCTGCTTGCAACAAGTCTGGAGACTATTTCTAGGCTTAATTAAAACATATTTTGTGAAATATGTGGAATAAAAAGTCGATGAGAAAAGTAGATAAAACAGTTGGTGAAGTTTTAAAGAGGCCCTGTTATGCTTTCCCCTTGCCTGTAGCGCGTTATTTAGGTTTTTGTGCATGTAAATAAGGGGTGTCCAAATTATGGCCCGGGGGCGAAATGCGGCCCGCAGGCCATTTTGAATCGGCCCTGAGCCAATTAAAAAAGTATAATAAAATATGGCCCATAAATGAAACTTGTGTTTGTCTTATGTTGTACTTCTTAAATATATAATGTACAAATATATAACACATTATTCATGTGTTAATAAGCCCATTTTCCAAATATATTCTGGAAATTAAAGTAGAAAACATGTTTCTAACAAATCTAAGTTGATAAGAAAAAAGCCCAATAACTCACTTACATAACACGCTTGAAATATACCCTTCATATTGTCAACAAAGTAAATTAAACCCTTTGGAGAGCTGTGATGTAGGCAGCTTTTTCAAGCATAATTTACCTGCATTTGATTGATTTTGCTAACTTTGAACTTAACCGATAAGGCGATATATACCTCAGCTTTAGTTAGCGGCCCAGCCCTTCGTATATTGTTCCGTATGTGGTCCTTGGAGAAAAAACTTTGGACACCCCTGATGTAAATGGTCTGCAAAGGCTAAAATCCCAAAGTTGGGACACTATTGGCTAGCGCTCCAAAACATTGTACGTGATAGGCTAAGGGGTGAGACATCTCTAAGTGGTTGACCAATCACAACAGGGCGTAAAATAAAGACCTTTTTGAACATTGAAGCATGTAAACAATGCACAAAATGCAAATATGAACCTGAAAATGAGCTTATCAGGACCCCTTTACATGTTTGAAATGTTGTTCCTATATTCTGATTCTGCTGTGTCATCTTTCTTCAGAACTGCTACCAGAAGGAAGCGGTGCTGAGGCCCGAAAACAATCAGGTCATCAACCTCACAACACACTACACCTGGTCAGGATGTGTGGTAAGAGCTCACGGTCACAAACACATACATATATTCATGCACTTGTACTAAGCGTACTCCCTGAGGAGCACACAGAATCTAAAGCTAAAGCTGATCTCCGACCTCTGTGTTGTGATATTGAGTGTAACATTATTCCTTTTTATCATCAAACAGATGAACTTATTTTCCCCTTTCATACTGCATGTTCTTTTGTGATGCAGAAAAAGCGACAGGAATATGGAAAACAGGTAAACAAATCCACACAGAGGCGGTGAAAGCTAATGGCCTTTAATGTGTTTTTGTAACATTTTCCTGAATCACACATTTCCCTGGTTCATGATGCATCAACAAGAAAGGGCCTCGCTTTCCTTTAACACCTTTTTTAAAATAATATCCCTTTTGTTTCTGATCACAACATGTTTGTTTATCACATTAGAAAGTGTGATTGCCAGCGTGACTCTGTTGTCGTGGCGCTTAGTGAATCTTGTTGCCACATCTCAGGCTATATCGGGGTGTGAAATATATGTTTTGTATCTCGGCTCTGCTGTGATGATTCAGTGTGTCTCTGAGGTATAAAGCGCACCATGTCTTTTAGATAACGACATCCTGCTCAGACCCTCCTCTAATGCGTCTCTTCTCTCTCAGGTGGAGGGCGACGGGAACGAGGAGGTCCTGAGCTGCGTGGGCGGGCGTAGTTTCCGCTCCGTGAGGGAAAGATGGTGGTACATCGCCCTCAGCAAGTGCGGGGTAAGCACTGACCCCCTGACCCCACCTCTCTCAGGTGTATTACCAGGCGGTTGCCATGGTGACTCACCACCACCTCATCATGCAAATGGACCCGGGGCTTCAGGGCTTACAAGCAGACACAATGGCTGTGTTTGTTTTCTGCAGCCCTTCAAGTAAACAGCCGTCATCTCTCTCGTCATCGCCGACGACAGCCTCATCCGTGCTCGAGAAATCCTCTTTTATTTATTTCCCCCTTTTTTTCAATTCTTTATTTAGAAGACAGTAGAGGACATTCCACCAGTTGCATTGAAATATACTTGCAGTGACAGGGAGTAGTAGACATTTGCAATAAGGGAACAGTATATATTGAAACCCTCACCTTCTGATTGTCCTCATGTGCGAGAAATCCTATTCTTTATAAATGTCACACACACACACACACACACACACACACACACACACACACACACACACACACACACACACACACACACACACACACACACACACACACACACACACACACACACACACGCACGCACGCACGTAACTGTACACAACACCACACACACACACACACACACACACACACACACACACGCACATGCACGTAACTGTACACAACACCACACACACACACACACACACACACACACACACACACACACACACGCACACGCACGTAACTGTACACAACACCACACACACACACACACACACACACGCACACGCACACGCACGTAACTGTACACAACACTCCACACACACACACACACACACACACACACACACACACACACACACACACACACACACACACACACACACACACACACACACACACACACACACACGCACGTAACTGTACACAACACCACACACACACACACACACACACACACACACACACACACACGCACGTAACTGTACACAACACCACACACACACACACACACACACACACGTAACTGTACACAACACCACACACACACACACACTGGGAAATGTAGATTTAAACCGTACATGTATAAGAAGCAGTGGGCTGATGTTATATACACATTGTCTGGAAAGCAGTGTTGGTGTTTGCTGGCTTGCTCATACGATAATGATACGATAATACTTTATTGGTCAGATCAAGTCTGAAATTTGACTTGCGTCACAGCAGCTCCATGTCCAACATCAACAGACAAGTATCCAGACACAATACATGAAACACAAACAACAAACATTTAACATAACAGCACAATCAGTGAGAGAAAAGCTGCTCAAGAGCCTTCAGCGTGCATTTGATCTGGGATTTAGCTCTGTGTTTACTGTGAGGATTGACTGATGCACGAAGGAGTGCTTCAGTCTGACTTTATTGAATCGTGGGACCCTGTATCTCCGATTAGATGGTAGCAGTTCATATTCACTGTTCAGAACATGGCACCTAGTCACCTAGGCAGTGCCCAGTGGTTGAAATGCAACCTCCCGATATATAGGTCCGAACTCTATTTTTGGTCTGGGACTTGAACTGGCGACCCTCTGATTCCCAAGATAATAATAATAATAAATTGTGTTTAAAGAGTGCTTTTAAACACACTTTACAGACACATGTTAGAATTCATAAATTAAAAAGACAGCACACCTAAAATATAAAACACATTACTGTAATTACACGTTAAAAGCAGATCTCCAAATCCCCACAGACTGAGCTACTGGTGCCAAATGAAAATCATAATAATAACAGCTTTTTATATGCCCAAAGAGCTTTTTAAACTTTTTTAATAATAGTTTGAAGTTTTTGCAGTCAAGGAAAACAACCCGGCAAAAACAGATTCCAGTTGCAAGAAGAAGCATCAGATATTAAAAAAGGAAAAGCTCAGGCGAAAATATACCCAGCCCACCCTGACGAAGGCTTTTGGAGGTTTTCCTGCTACTTTTTCGTTTTGTCTCGCTACACATTTTAAATTAACTTGAGCATGATTTCTGTCCCAGTTTGGGCTTTTGCATTTGGGCATTTTACATCAGGCCACATTTTCTATTCTTGAAGTAATCCAAATGCAAGACAATTAAACCACACCCCTGGACAAGAGCTTTATCCCTCTCCAATATCTTTTATTTGATCTCCTCTTTGTATGCAACTAATCTGTGCTAAACATGCCTTACAAGTACTCCACTGTAGCTTATTGATTAGCACGCCTCAGGGACTTAAAGCATTGTGTTATTTTATAATGGGACTCACTGCTGTGCTTGTGGTGCCTCAGCAGCTGCGGTGTTGTTTCTAAGTGTGAATCTGGACTGGGGCGCTCTGTGAGGAAACCATGAGCCTGTATAACGATATCTCGGCTCACTGATGATACATCCTCTTACAAAACACCAGGGGCTTCAGGCAAGGACAAATCCAAGGAACAATGTGTGTGTTTTCATGTTTGAAAGAGTAGGGGATACAAAAAATGGTGAATAAGTAAGATTCCTGCTGGATGTGTATCACTTTGTATTGGTCTGCCTATCAGTGTCATGCTCCTGGCCATGAGTCAGTGTGAATCTTTGTAGAGAGATATGATTAGAGCGGATACTTCCTGTGGGTTTGTGTCATGCCGGCGTCGGGTGATCGACACGCTGCCTAATGCTGTCGGACTAAATTGTAAAAGCTCGTCTTCTCTCCTGGGGACATATTCACGCATCGCCCCTCAGCCAATTTCCAACCCTGGTCTCTCGTCGCTCGCTTCCTTTCCGCTTTCACACCTTTGTCGCTCACAATCACCGGCTGCGTCCTGCTCTCTTTCAACTCTGTCACCAAGCTGTACCACGACGTTTCATATCCATTTACCTCTCCCCTCCCCTCCGTCAGTCTGCCTCTAATGTTGATTTTCCTCTCCATCTTGTAATCTCTCTTGTCTCATTTCTTCTTTGCTCAATCCATGAATTTTTTTCTTGCACCCTCCCTGTCATGTGCCGCTACTTACACAGCTCTTCTTTCATCTACTTTCATCTTTACTGTGCTGAAGTGGATCTAAATCTATAAAGGCTCATGAGCCCCTTAAAACCATATGAGTTAAATCCCCACGAGTGAAATCGTCTGGCCAAAATGTGAGGTTGATCGTTATTGAACATTTCCAAACTATTTCACTTTTCTTTTTAAATATTACGGGAATACTCAAGGCTGAAACGTATCATTATTTCATCGGGGACAAAAAGGCGCTCATTATAAATCAAATCAGGTCATCACAGATTGTAGAGCGGAGGTTTTTCCGACAGTCAAAACGTTTCCCAGACGAGTAAAGTGGCAGAGTAACACAGCAAATCAAAGCCTACAGATGTCTTTGCAGGAACATTATATAGCACAGTCCAGCTCTAATTGCATCTGTAAAGGAGTGAACATCTACATATTTTCACAGAGCGACACTTATTTCTCCGTTATTGCCTTTCATAAAACCATTTTGATGAGTTCCAGTGATACAACTCGTTAGTTGGATCTAATTATAACAATAATTGAATATAAGCAGAAGCTACTTCGCTCGCCATCGACCACACAAACTGTTGTTGTGGAGAAATGGAAAGCTTTGAATTGCTGAAATCAACCTCTGCTTGATTATGCCAAACAGAACTGCTGCTAATGAAACTAAATTACCTCTGTGGGGGATAGAGGAAGCGCTGAAATTAGACTTGCCAGGTGACTCTTTTCGGAACAAAAAGTTTGAAAACACACCCACCTACTGAGTTTTTCCCATCATTTTATTGTTTATCTCTCTCCTTTTTTGTGCCGGATAGGGACTCAGTTCTGTCTTGAAACAGATGTATTTTATGTGATAAATAAGAAACCATGAAAGGAATATTTGACAGTGTTTGATGTCTTATGGGAGGGATACCTCCTTTTGAAGGAAATGAACAAATCAGGTTGTCTGTAGTGTCAACACAAAATGCAATACTTAAGTATGACTAATACACTTTGTCAGGGCTGCAAGTAACAATTATTGTAATTATCATCTACAGTTATTATTGATCTAATGATTATTTTCTCTTAATTGATTGGTTAAAGTCCCAGTGAAACAGAAGTTAGTGTCTTTATCTTCTGTTCTGTATAAATAGGTATGGAAATATGAACTGGGGTGTCATTTAGAAGGTTCATTTGATGTGGTACAACAGTTTGGGGAAGGCCATTTCTTTCTTTAGGTCTTTGAAATTGTTGTTGAAGAATTAGAGTGGCCCCAACACAGATCCCTAACCTCGACCCCTTCAAACAGCTTCATTAATTGGCTCGCCGACCTGAGCCAGCCCGTTGTAGCTCAACATGCTGCGACACCACTAATGCTTTTGTAGCAGAATGGTATCAAATCCTTGCAGCCAGGTTTCAAAATCTTCTGGAAAGCCTATGGAGGGAAGGGGAGGGTGTTTATAGCGGTGCATCAAAGGGACACTTGTCTTTTTTTAGCTTTAGAGGAGCTTTGTCGCATCTGGGGAAGAAAGGCTGCCTTCTAGAAATCTGAACGTTGAAAGAAGTTGGCAACTGCTGTACAGGACCTGTTTTTCTCATATGGACGATATCTGAAGAATCTGAGCCGCTCATTGTCTGAAATCACATGTAGCACACCGCAGGAGATGGTTTGGTTTAGGTCAGATGTTGCACCGAGGTAGTGCAGCAGACAGGACATGACGCAGGTTACCCACTTGTCTTGTAGTCAGTTCATAACATGGTCATAAACAACCAAAGATTGTGTCTTTTGGCGTCAACCTTTACAGAAAAAAGATCCCTAATCTTGAATTCTCTCATTTCATTTTTAATCTAATCGTTTATTTGAACAGGGACAATGCACATTAATGAACACTTTAGACAAATAATGCTTCAAGTGTAAATATGCCGGATTTTAGCTTTGAGCTCATTTCCATCCGTAGTCCCTGACATACTAGTTATACAGCTCCGTTCTTCTTCTGGTTTTAACATTAGCAAAACTCCCTTACTCGCCATTAATTATTTGCATGATAAGCGGCTCACACATTGGCTCAATCGGACATTACACAGACTTTGTACTAGAGAGCTGGAGGGGTAAACTCCCTTTAATGTCCAGCCAAAAAGATTATTCAGTACAGCTCCCTATGTCTCGATAACTTAATGGTTGCAGTGCATGTGTGAAAGAGCTAGGGATGCTCTAATTAAAATGTGTCATTAGGATGTTTTATAGGAAAAGTACAACACAGTAAAACCCATGCGAGGGACAAAAGGTCGGGACAATTCTAACTTTAAGAACGTCTTCCGAGTCTCAAAACGTTATGGAAGTGCAATAGTAAACACTGGTACACCCCTTCAATGCTCCGTGGTTTTGGAGTAACATGTCTCACAATCACCTACTGTTGGAGTATTCTGTTCGGCTGTCCACACACACTTTTCCAGAGAGAAGATCGACACTCTCAAAAGGACTCCCAGAAGTGCTTTTTAAATGCAGTTATCAGCAGCGCAGTGAAGCGAAAGATGTTAAGGCCCCACAGGTGTTTGAGTGAGAGCGTATTCAGTGTGTGATCTATCAGTACACTATATCAGAAGTGGAAGCCTTTTTACACCTCAAACCAACAAGCAACCCCACAATCATCCTGTGACTCCCTGTCAGTGCATAGGGAGATAATCTCTGCTGTGTGAAGTGCTTTTTCTCTCTTTGCATGTGCTCTTCATTCTTTCTCTTTACCTGTTTTCATTTCTTCTTCCTCCCTCTCCACATCTATCCCCGTCTCCTCGCTCTTTGTGTCTGTATTGATTTTGTGGCAGTGCACGCTCCATGCTTCTCGCCCTTTTTGATCGAGGCAGTGAGATGGAGTCTCAGACTGCCAAATGAAATCAAAGTCTCTTTTTTTTTCTCCTCCCCCTCTCTCTATCTCTCTTCTCCCTCGCTCCAACGCAACAAGCACAAACTCCATCGGCTTTGAACTTGTGTGTGTGAAATGAGATCTCTGTGCTCTGATTGTCAACCCAATCTCTGCCCCCCCCACTGTTCTCGTCTCTGCTACCCATTACACTTTTTTCTCACCTCCCCAAAATTCACTTTAAGCTTGACACTTTTTGTTTTTTATTATTACATGAGGGGTTTAACATACAGGTAGGGTTATTCCCTTAACAATATGTTTCCTTCCTGCACAAATATTCTCTTTCTGTGCTCTTCCGTAACATCTCAATGTAGAAAAATGTTATCTGATCGACATATAATTATAATGAGCCTTACAAATAATTAATACGTGTGTCACAATAACAGTTCATAATAGAAAAAAGGAGAACACTCTGCATTAAAGCAGATAAACTCTTGCTTTGGATGTGATCCATTCAAGCTTCCTTCCTGTTAATCTGGGTCATTTTCTCAGAGCAGCCTAGATAACTTTTTTTGTTCCTACACCAACTTCCTCCACACACCTCGGGGATCTCGAGGCACCTCAAGGCCACGAGAGACCAACTGACTTTCTGACACAATTACACTGAGCAGCTAAACTAGTGTATCCCTCCCCAAGAAGGATTTGGAGGGTTTTTTTGTCCATTTGTAACGGGACGGGCTTGAAGAAATGTGGGCTTTTGTTGTTTAATTAACACTAGAACCCGAGAGGTCGCTGTATACCTAAAACCGCCAATTTGTTAATTTACCCGCTATTGATTTTCAAGGTACAATGTTCTTTTATTTATCACGTAGAACAGTGAGATCTGATCGCACAGGGATGACATGTATACCAATAGAATCTGTGGACTCTCAGCTTTTCATATGATATAGTCTGTGTAGATAGCATGAAGTATAAAATATTGCTAACAGTGCTGATTTAAACACTTGGTGTTAAACTTGTGTTTTGCTTAGGTACAAATCTCTCTAACTCTCTCTCTCTATCAATCTATCGATCTATATATCTGTCTATCTATCTATCTATCTATCTATCTATCTATCTATCTATCTATCTATCTATCTATCTATCTATCTATCTATCTATCTATCTATCTATCTATCAATCTCTCTATCTATAAGGAACCGCAGTAGACAAAAGGCGTTGCTATAGCAACACGTCATGTTTATGCTGCATTTTCTATGAGGTAAATATTACCCGCTGGCGGATATAGGTATAAATGGCATTTCTTTTGGCGATTTCTTCAATCTGACTTCATATTGACCCTTTTTAACAACAGAGGGTGCTACAAAACACACTTTCAGGAAAAGTCACAGACTGGGAGACTTTAATATTTAATTGAAAAAAAGTTACATACAATCAAAAAACAGGCTGGTAAAATTGACCCGTTGGCGGTTCTAGTGGTAAGCAGTAGTAGGCGGGAACTCAAACACATCTCATCAAACTATCTTCACATGTGGTACTTTCTCCCTCTTCACTCGACAAAAATACTGCTGCAACATTATGATTCATTTATCTTTCAAAAGCAGAAGTGTCTCGTGATAAACAGCAAGCGAACAGCGCAAGATGTTTTTCATTCTTTCACGGATTTGTTGCAGGCTGGTGTTTAGACATTGTGATGTGAGACGAGACGTCCTCTGGAATTTATATTTGTCTCCTTTGGTGGCATATTGTTGTCTTCCTCGTTTTAAAGCCTGCATTGCTGTGGTCGTATTTAATCCTTCTGAGAGCTTGAGCAATACAAACTTCTACTTGCTTAGTCATCACATAAACATTATTAATAAGGCTTTGTTTTTTTTTCCAGCTCTTTTTGGTACCAACTGAATATCACTGAGTTATTCTCGTTTTCTGTTAAATGTTGTAGATAGGAGCTGATTAAAAACCCATTTTAACCCTCCAGTGTCACTGTGGACGTTTTTGTCCCGACTCTGACTAATTTGCGTAGTCCAATCGAATGATAACGGAGGGTTACAAACTTTTATTGCCAAGTTCTTCTTTGGCTGAAACTTTTACTTTGAGGACTTGAGAGAATAAGTTTGGTTTTGGTTTTGCTTCCAGTTGCATTAGTCTTAAAACAAACGTGTTCTTCTTCTAAGAAATCTGCAATAAACATTTTGAACTGTAGCCTAATTTACAGAGCTGCAGCAGAAAGAAATATAACCTCAGTCTTGATATCTTTCCTGAGATTGTTCTTATCAAATATCATGAAGGTTCATACAATGTAATTGTAAAAGGCTGGTGTTGAAGGGGACCACCTTTGCTAACTTTCAGGTTAATATTTTGTGCCTCTATTGTGGCATGTTTACAGTCTTTAATGATCAAAGAGCTCTTTATTTTTCTCATACTGCCTGTGCTGCCCAGGTCTGCTCTGATTGGTTAGCTGGCCGGCTCTGTTGTGATTGGTCGACCGCTTAGCTATCCCGCCCCTCTGACAATCACGTACAATGTGTTGAAACGTTAGCGAATAGCGAGTGTTACATATTGATGTCACTATGTTATGGAAGTAAAGAAAGGAGTTCAATGGAGGCGTTTCAGGGGGGAGGGTGTGGGTGTTTGTGCACCCTACATGCACAAACACCTATACAACACACTAGGGCTGCTCAATTAATCGGATTTTAATCGCAATTACGATTTTGGCTTGCACCGACAACATAATCGAAATAAAACGATTATTTATTTTTAAATGTATTGGTTTTTCAGTTGAATTATACTTAAAGTTCAGGGCAATCAACTGTTAAAAACATACTGTTCACATTTTTTTCTTCAATAAATGGATGTTTTCAAAGTAAATGGATAATCTTTTTTAATAATCGTGATATCAATTATTGACCAAAATAATCGAGATCATGATTTTTGCCATAATCGAGCAGCCCTACAACACACTACAGAATCATAACCTCTAAGTTGGGCTATCATATTGTTCTCACCAAAAAGGTCTTCTCCTATCCTCAGTCTCATACTGAAAGCTTCCTAAGAACGCTGTTTAAAAATACATCTCAGCAGTAGTTACTTTTCTCTTCCATTCCCACAGAATGGTCCCGCACAGCATAAAGCTTTAATGTGCATTTTGTACAGATCACAAAACCTTGATGCATTTTTCATCACACCTGCCTCCTGTCTCTCTTCCCCTCTCCTCCTCCTCTCTCGCAGGGCGAAGGCTTGATGCTGGAGTACGAGATGAAGCTGACCAATGGCCAGTCTTTCTGGACGCAGCATTTCTCTGCAGATGAGTTCGGTAAGAGTGATTAGATGGGGCGAGAGGGATTGTGGAAAGAATCGCTGATGGCACAAGCCAACACCACTTAGCACGGCCAATAAAGCACACTGAACTGAACAAATTACAATAATGAAGGGATGGCTGGATGAATTAATGATGATAGATGAACTGAGAGGAATGGATGAATGGAATAGGAGGCCCAAGTAGCTTCTAAATGAATTATTCCTACATCTCCCATCTACTGTCTCCCTCTCCCCTGATTTCCACCAGTAACTCTCTCTCTGTTTCTGAACGAATGAAATATCCTCATCACGTGCCTGCTTCTGGATTTCTCATCTCTTCTTCTTCCCTCTCTTCTTCACCTGGATATTTCTGTCCATAATTGTCTCTCCTCTCATGTGCCTCCTTTTCCAACCTCTGTTTATTTCCATCTTTCTTTCGAATCGATAATGATGTGTTCTTCCTATACCTTTTCTTCCCCTTATTCACAGGAATCCTGGAGACAGACATCACGTTCCTGGTGATCTTCTCCCTGGTGTTCGTCCTCTCCTGCTACTTCGCCTGTAAGTACTCTCTTTTCCACTTACTGTATCTCTCCTTCCACAAAGAAGCCAATTTAGTCGTACTGTGAAAGCCCACAGAAGTCATTAAGCGTACCTTTTCTTGAGATCTATTATAAAATCGACATGGTTTCTTAAAGGGAGAGGAGTACGTTCTCATGTTTCTCTGTGATAAGTAAAGGGGAAGCACGTGCCTGTCTTTTATCAGTGCATGGGGTTTGTCAGAATAGCGTGAGAAACAGAGAGAGAAGATGGCAAGATTGAGGTTAGCTTTTTCGTGTAAAAGTGTTCGGGTTAATGGAGAAGCTAGCGGTAGTCATGAGGTTAGTGAAGCGAGTTTATCACAGGAAGCTCACAGCTCCAGTAACAAGAGCTCTAAGGAATGACTTACTGCTCAGAGGAATTCATTCCTGCTTTCTCCAGGTTCTGTCAGCCAAATATCTTGTTCACGTGAATAACAGCCCACATAATAACCCTTTTTTTGGAGACTTGTATTCCCTCAAAATGAATTAAAACGAGTGGTTCAACCAAAGACATTTTTACTTTTCAGAGTGTTTGCGTGTTTATCGGGTTTTGTAGCATTCAAAGCATCCAGTATATGACAATGAAAATGACTAAATGTAATGAAAGTCAGGATGAAGCGGCACAATAACCCTGACGTTTTGTGTGGCTCAAATACTTTTTCTAGTTACTTGAGAACAACATTCAAACAGTTTTATCACCAAGGGCTTTGGGTCTTCTCTGCAGACGCCCACATACAATGGAAGTGTATTTGTTTATGTGCTCACGGCTTCAAACATGTTTTTTTTTGTGGATCCATTTCCAATCAAAACTGTTGCCACTGTTATCCGGAGCAACAAGGATTGTGATGTTGGAAGGAGATTCTAGTCTAACAAAGTATTCAATGTCATTTTTAAATTGCTGAGAATCACAAACTAAATCCAATTCTTCTCAACTTTATTTGTGCAAACACATACAGGCTTTAAATTGTAGGGCTAGTAATAGTAAACAATCTGAATAGCTGAATCTCACAGAAGGTATCAAGGAAATTAGATTTTGACCTAATATGGATATACTAAGGCCTAAAGTGAAAGGACTCTGGTAATGTAGCTACAAAATTGGCATAATTTAATTTACAGAATGTTATTCGAGGGTTAGAATAGAGGTGGACCTTTTTAAGTGTGTGTGGTTAGCTGAAGTGTATTTCTTGCTTTGCTTGCTATTCGGCAGAGGAATAGGGCCATGTAATGATGTGCAAATATATCTTGAGTCCCGGTGAAATCTTTTTGTGTGATTTTATGCAAATTGGGAGAAGGCTGTGAATGCTCGGCTGTATCTTCCCCGTGTGCATGTTTCTTCTGTCAGCTTTATTTGAGAATTCACTGAAACGCACGCATGAGTTTTATATATTTGCACAAGTTAAAGTCAAACAGAGGACATCAAATAATAATGTAGAGTGTTGTACAAATAGAAGAAAAACAAGCCTGAAGGGACTTTATTTTTTCATTACTTCTACACCTAACAAAACAATATTCACAATGCAGTAGGCGTGTGCAGATTATAAAAGATGGGAACATGTTTGAGAACATATTTAAGTTGACAGAATTTCAATTTATAGGGAAATCCTTTGATAGCCACCATTTGCATACCTTTGAGGAAACCACAGGAGGAGAAGCTTGTGTTTATTCAGGGCAGCTGTGAGTGTGTGTGAACGTTTATGACCCGTCCTCCCCCCTTTAAATTTCTCCCCCGGGCCACTTGTGTTCGCAGGAGTGTTTTGGTCATAAAATTGTCTGGTTAAAAGCGCATTAAACATTCCTCAAATTTTAGGGAGAGAGAGAGTGAGGGAAATATATATACGGCCTCATCTAGAGACGACCAGCTCAAGATGGGTGCATACTGATGTCCGCTCGCCTCTTTTATCTGGCCTGTCTCGCTCTCCTTTGCCATCTGTTTGCATATCTCCATCCTTTTTATCTCTGTCACACACACACACACACACACACACACACACACACACACACACACACACACACACACACACACACACACACACACACACACACACACACACACACACACACGCACACGCACACGCACACACGCACACACACACCTCCTCTATCTGATTCCTGTTATTTTCCTCTCCCCTGCAGACAACCTGAAGGGAAGACAGCTTCTTCACACAACCTACAAAATGTTTATGATGGCAGCAGGTGTGGAAGGTGAGAGCTTCTGTCCTGAACACACACACACACACACACACACACACACACACACACACACACACACACACACACACACACACACACACACACACACACACACACACACACACACACACACACACACACACACACACACACACACACACACACACACACACACACACACACAGGCCTGATTAGCCTTTGAATAAGAACTTTTGCAAGCAGCCGTACTGCGCTACAGTGTTCAGTGGAGCATGCTGTCACTGACAAACACCCCCCTTCTCTCCTTTGCTGATCTCTCCTTTTCCACCCCCCCCCTCCACCCCTCTTATCTTGCCTTCCTCCGTCTCGCTTGCGTGTCCCCTTTTCAAATCCCTTCGCGATTCTCCTGCCACCCCTAAATTCTCCCTCTCCCTCCTCCTCGCTTCTCTCAAGCCTTCTGCTTCTCTTTCCTCTCCTTTTTCATCAACTCCTCTTCTTTTCTGTCTCGCTTCCCCACTCCCCATTTCTCTCCCCTGCCCTCTCTCTTTCCTCATTATCACCTCCCTGTCTCCTCTCTTCTCTATCTTCTCTGTACTTTGCATCTCTGACATCTACTTCCTTTTTTATCTTCTCTTCTCCTTCCTCTTATTTCTTTCCAATTCCTCTCCTCCCTGTGTTTTTCTCGTTGGCAGTGCTCAGCCTGTTGTTCCATTGTGTCTACTGGGGCCTGTACGCTACAGATGGAGTTGGCAACGGCAGCCTGAAATTACTCGGTGAGTTCTTCTCCTTCATCGGCCGCTGACTGACTGACTGACACTGCCTCTGCACTGGAAAATCACTCAAAGCCCGAGCAGAATGAATGAGAGGACGATGATGAATGTGGTTGCAGTGAAGAAGTGGTTTGATATTGCACAGGCAGGACTGTGTGTGTGTGTGTGTGTGTGTGTGTGTGTGTGTGTGTGTGTGTGTGTGTGTGTGTGTGTGTGTGTGTGTGTGTGTGTGTGTGTGTGTGTGTGTGTGTGTGTGTGTGTGTGTGTGTGTGTGTGTGTGTGTGTGTGTGTGTGTGTGTGTGTGTGTGTGTGTGTGTGTGTGTGTGTGTGTGTGTGTGTGTGTGTGTGTGTGGCCTAGCATTACTATACTTGTGGGGACCTACATCTGTTTACACAGTCACGTGTGGGGACTCGCCTCCCTTATGGGGACAAAATAGAGGTCCGCATGAGGGGAGTCATTAATTTTAGGGTGAAGACTTGGTTAGGTTTAGGGTAAGGGTTAGGGTTAGTCATGTGTTGGTTATGGTTAGGATAAGTCTCCAGGAAATGCAGGTAAGTCAATGTAATGTCCCCTGAAGTGATGTATACAGTGTGTGTGTGTGTGTGTGTGTGTGTGTGTGTGTGTGTGTGTGTGTGTGTGTGTGTGTGTGTGTGTGTGTGTGTGTGTGTGTGTGTGTGTGTGTGTGTGTGTGTGTGTGTGTGTGTGTGTGTGTGTGTGTGTGTGTGTGTGTGTGTGTGTGTGTCCACTGATTGTACAGATTCGGAAACCTCCACCTAATTACCCTTTTCTCTTTCTCACTTTTTGTCTCTGTCCGTCTCCAGGGAAATTACTGTTCTCCGTCAGTTTCTTGGTGTTCCTGCTGATGCTCATATTGTTGGGCAAAGGGTTCACTGTCACCAGGTGGGGGTTTGAAACTTATTTTCATGTATATATTTGTCTCTATTTTCTCATGCAATCCTGTTTTTTTATGCTGCCACTGTCTCTCACTGTCACAATCATAAAAGTATCTCATGACATGACATTGTTAGCTGTCAGTCAGAAAGCCAGTTAGTATGTCGGGTGCGATGGAGTGGATGAACACCTGATATGTCGGGGGAATGAGATAGATGGATGCTGCTCTGCTGTGAACATTATGTTGTTTTGGTGTTTGCAGGATTACCTTTTCCCCCGCATTGCAGCTGACAAACTAATGGTTCTCTCACTGTTTTCTGGCAAGGCTTAGTGGACATTAGCTCGGGGCAGGCGTTGTTTCAAATAGCCCGCACAATAGACGACTGAAGAGCTATCTCTGGTTTTCAATTCCAATTTCGAAAGTCCATTTATAAAACCAGCCAACTTTTCCTAAACACTGTTAGATCTCCCCCAAGCCGTTTCTAGATGTTGGTTGCTTAAGTCAGTGTATATACAAGAAACAGCTAAATGATAAATAACAGGCTTTGATTCATGGTGAGTCATCATCTAAACCACTGCTCACAAGATTGGTCGTGCTCGGGGCTCATTTGAATCTCTGTGGATATTTTCCAGTCTGAACTCTTGTAGAGAAAACTGAGCTTGCAAGATTTAAGCTGGCTTTTCAACTCCAGGATTACATCCTCCTCTGGGCTCCACAGACTCTGATCTCTGAGACTTATTAAACCCTCTTAAAACCCCGGTGACTAAACCTAAAAAGTGCATCATCATCAAGCTTAAACCACGGCTGTTTATCTGCCGTAACTGATAAGTTGACATTTTGCAGGTAACTACCCGGCAACGTGTGTTTCCTCTGCTGTGTGGGGTTACTTTAGTCTGAGTGAAAGATGTTTGGAAATGCTTGTTTCAGTTGTTGACTGCAAATAAAGAAGTATTCATTTCTGCTTTTGTGAGTGAGGATAGGTTTTTACACAGCCTGTCATTTTATATGTATTAAGCTCAGCACATCAGTCCCTTTGTGTGTGTGTGTGTGTGTGTGTGTGTGTGTGTGTGTGTGTGTGTGTGTGTGTGTGTGTGTGTGTGTGTGTGTGTGTGTGTGTGTGTGTGTGTGTGTGTGTGTGTGTGTGTGTGTGTGTGTGTGTGTGTGTGTGTGTGTGACTGCATCACACCCTCTGTCATTGTACCTTTTGAGTGTGCCTGCATTCGTTTCTTATCTTCCGCTAACTTGTATGTGAACTTTGACCCTGTGTGTGCGTGTGTGTGTGTGTGTCAGGGCGAGGATCAGTCACAGTGGGTCGGTTAAGTTGAGCATCTACATGACAGTCTACACAATCACCTACGTCATCCTCTTCATCTACGAGGCAGAGGTAACACACACACACACACAGACACACACACAGACACACACACACACACACACACACACACACACACACACACACACACACACACACACACACACACACACACACACACACACACACACACTGCTCTGTAGTCAACACTTGGGCTACTTAGATTATGGTTGTTATTCAACATTTATGGAAATATATAAAATCCACAAAACCTAGGATGAATTGAGTGAGTTGAAAATCCACAGACATAACATTTACTTTTCAGTTAGAAAATTGATTAAAATTTGCAAAGGTAAACAGGTTTATTGGTTTTAATTTAGTTTTCAAATGTCAGTTATTTTCAGCAATGCTAATACTTTATCAACAGTTTTAATCATTCATTTGTTCAGTCTTTTTGTCAAGTATTTCTTCGGTTGAAGCTTCTGAAATGTGAAGATGTATTGTTTGTCTATCCATTATATGAATGTCAATTACATAACTTTATCTTGTGTGCATTTGGACTATTGAGTTGACAGAACAAATAAGACTTCAGCTTTGTCTCTGGAGATTGCCATGGCCATTTTTCACTATTTTCTAACACTTTCTAGACAAAACCAAATCAGTTAATTGTGGATATAACAGAATAGCATCACATCACTTCAGACGTGTCTTGAAAGCAGCGTTTGATCGAAGCACAGCCTGAACATTTCTGACTAGACTGTCAACAAAGTATCTGCAATTCTTTTTTTAGCTTTTTTAACGATATCGTAAATATTCATCGTAGTAGACCCTCCATATTGACGTGGGCTGTAAGGGCTTTTTATGTCAACTCACTGATTTGATTGATTGTTTTAAAACAATGATAATGATGAAACTAACAGAAACAACAAGACCACTCCCTACTAAAAGACTGTTTAAGAGGTTTATAGTACACGCTGCTGTACCTAAGATAATACATCTTAAATCAATGACCGCTTCTTTAAGGCTTGCCGATTGAAAGTTGTACTAATCAGCAAACTGAGAGATCGACACTCTCATTAATCACACTGCGTCTCTGCTTGTGAAGACAGAAACATATTTCAGCCGCTATGACGTTATAGCATATAATGAGAGCTCATGAATTAATTAGACACTGGGGAGTGCAACACTTCCATACATTACTTACTGTGCATGCTGCAGAGGCTCCTGCACAGTCCGCTGGCGATGTAATGATGGCGCAATCAGGGACAGTAGATTACAGTCTTTGAATACAGCCCATTAATGACCCAGTGGGACTAGTGATGGGGAATTATCCAAGCTATATTTAACCGCAGAGCCTATAGCTCTCACTCTTGCGGATCTGAAGCAGTGTCATTCATCTGCCGCATGCCCTCTTTCATAGACCCTGCTATTCAAGAGAGCAAAACTCAGGGGAGCTCCTGCTAAAAATACGCCAAACTAGGTTACGATTGAAATGGGAATAAAGAGTGGAAGAGTGTTCTTGGTACTGAGCCTGGAGTTGGAGAATGACTCGGGTGGTTGGATCCAAAAAACACACCGAGCAGTAAAACTTATGCATTATGGAGCAAGAGGTAACCCTGTATGGCCATCGCTGTCCACTCACTGGACTGTGAAATGCAATCTGGTGTCAGCAGATGCAAGACACACACACACACACACACACACACACACACACACACACACACACACACACACACACACACACACACACACACACACACACACACACACACACACACACACACACACACACACACACAAACACACACACACACACACTCTCTCTCTCTCTCTCTCTCTCTCTCTCTCTCTCTCTCTCTCTCTCTCTCTCTCTCTCACACACACACACACATTCTGAAACCCAAGTTGTGGAGACAAGGTGTCAATGTCAAAGATTCCCGCTTTGGTGTGTGGTGGTGCAAACAAACAAGATAAGAAAATAAGTTGTAAGAGGTCAAAAAATAACGATTATAAATAGAAAATATATAACATTAAAAAAAGAATAAAATCAAATATTTACACCAAATTTAAATATATATACTCAGGGTGTCCGCGGGGTCTTAAAAAGTATTAAAAGTTGATCGATCAATTTAGCAAAAATTAAGGCTATTAAAAAGTATTAAACGGCATTTTCCAAGGTATTATATTATGTAGCTTGTTTTCAATAAGTTTCTAAATTGTTCAAAGAGGTTGTATTCTACAGTTTGGTTGGAAGATAAGGAGGAAGGACAGTCAATACTGTATATAGTAAATGTGCTTGTGTCGCCAATGTAACCGGTTAAAACTCGAATTGTCGATGAGGTCTTAAAACGTATGGAAAGGGTCTTAAAAAAGTCTTTAAAAGGTATTACCGGTACATTTGACTTCAGGATTCCTGCATATACCCCGATACTGCCGTGGTTTACATTCTTAAAGTGCAGGGCTATGCAGAAATATGCACAATATATTCAGAGAGATGAACATGGCTCACAGTATTTGAAAAATCAAAACAATATTGTTCTTTTCCAGATTACAATGTGAAGCCGAGCCAAGAAATGCTTACTTTCTAATCTTTTTTTATTGCGTGTGTCTGCATTTTGGCCTAACTCCTGATGTTCCTGTGCCAGTTCTTTGACCCAGGTGAGGTGCTGTACGCCTACGACAGCCCCGCCGGATACGGGCTGATGGGCCTGCAGCTGCTGGCCTACGTCTGGTTCTGCTACGCCGTGCTGGTGTCTCTCAAACACTACCCTGAGAAACAACCCTTCTACATCCCTTTCTTCACCACATACACACTATGGTGAGACCCGCACTGCTTCCACTCCTCTGCCCTCCCCGGGATAATGGCGCCTGAGTGAGATTGCAGGAGTAGAAAAATACACTATTCTCTGTTTGAGCTGTCTTCAATTTGAATAATTTACGCCGCTGTTTGAAAATGTGCACGAGATAGCCGATGCTTCAGCGGCACGGGAGTGAAAAGTTGTTTATTTCACACTGCCCTTCTACAGCATTGTGTTCCCAACCTCTGTGCTCTGCTAACAGATAAGATAATTGTGCTTGAGTGAATGATTGCTAGAGGAAAACATTTATTTTTACCCAGCTGATGAGGTCTCTCCCATTAGAGTAATTTATTCTCCCATAAATGTGTGCTTGATAGTTTAAAGCTTTTTTTTACTGCAAAGTGTTTTTCCTTTTTGAACAGAAACTCTTCTCCATACACTCCTCGGCTTCTCTCACTGGATTTAAGAGCACGAGCTTCAAATGGAGAGTAGATTACAAAGAATAATATTATCTCAGTTTTTATTTCGCGCTCTCATTGCCGCCACTATCTCCCGCCTCATTATCTATGGCTCTCCCCTCCTTCAATCTTTATCTCTCTGTGAGATTTACATCTATTTCTTCTCCGTCTGCCTCTCTTTCCCTCGCCATTAAAAACTCTCTTCTTTTATTTCAATGTGTTTTTCATTATCCTAAATCACTACTGGTTTTTTTTCTCAGGTTTTTCGCAGTGCCTGTTATGGCTCTGATCGCCAACTTTGGGATTCCTCGTTGGGCTCGGGAGAAGATCGTGAACGGCATTCAGCTCGGCATTCACCTCTACGCCCACATCGTCTTCCTTGTGCGTACCACACACACACACACACACACACACACACACACACACACACACACACACACACACACACACACACACACACACACACACACACACACACACACACACACACACTCATAGTTAACATTGTTCGAGAGTCATTATTGACCCTGTCAGCCATACATTATTCACTATCCTTGAGTCATAACTGCTTCATGCTGATTGTCTCCTCCACACATCATTATCTAGCTCATCCTCACCTTTGACACATTGTTCTAGTCTCATGGTCTGCGCTGCTTACGGAAAATCCCCTTTTATATTCACTGCATGCATTACAATCCCACCTTCTCACTTGGGACCTATATGTTCTAGCTATGTGTTAGCTATTAGAAATGATCCATACATAGAGTATACATGTAAGAATCAGCACAATCTTTGTTTCCCTTTTTAAGGTTATCACACGACCCTCAGCAGCCAATAAGAACTTCCCATATCACGTCCGGACGTCTCAGATCGGGATCCTGCTGTCCAGCCCAAAAGCAGGCGAAGGGGCGGAGAGTTTCCCCCATCATGCATATGGAAACGGTTCCTTCCTGGGAGACTCGCAACCCAACTTCACTGAGCTCTTCTCCATCCATTCAGTGAGTGTAGCTCCACGTGGTTATGGGTGCATGGTTCATATCTTAGATCGAAGTTGTTGAAGTAGAAGACACATAAGAGAAAGTGCTGTGACGTAAATGACATCGCAGAAACAGGTAAAAGGTAAATAAAATCATCAGAGGGAGAATTGTAGCCCGTGTGCTGGCTGGGTAAAATATCAATATTTGATTAATTAATTAACATTTTATTTGTTGTACCACACATGGTAAACAATTCACAAAACAAGTACACTTTGACAGGGCGTCCGCGGGGTCTTAAAAAGTGTTAAAAGTTGATAAATCAATTTAGAGATAATTAAGGCTATTAAAAAGTATTGAACGGCATTTCCCATGGTATTACAATTTGTAGCTTGTTTTCAATAAGTATATCAATGGTCCAAAGAGGTTGTATTCTACAGTGTGCCTGAATGTAATCATTGCGTAGGTGTGTAGTGTGATTCTGTTTAGTTTATTGATGGCATCCCGTTGGATTTGACGTCATCTGAACAGGACATCGCACGCTCACTGCTTGATAGCGCGTGAAGGCCCGTTTACGCCGGTTGCTAAGCATCATCGTTATGGGGAAATGCAAGTTTGCGTCCAAATGGTTGGAAGATAAGGAGGAAGGACAATCAATACTGTATTAAATGTGTCGGCAATGTAACCGGTTAAAACTGGAAGTGGCGATGAGGTCTTAAAATGTATGGAAAGGGTCTTAAAAAAGGTCTTAAAAGGTCTTATATTTGACTTCAGGATTCCTGCATATACCCTGTTTGAGCAGCTTATAGAGCCCATGATGGAAAGGAGAAGGGACATCGTATCGATATCAAAATGTGTAGATAACTTTGATATATTTGATAAATCTTCATATTGCATAAGTGTAGTATTTTCCTGGTTTAAAAGGCAGCATATGGTAGTAGGTGATTTCGTTTTCTGAGTTGACCAGACTGGTTGTTCTATTATTTACTTTAACCCACATGGTCATTATATCCATATTACTCTATTCATCTAAAAATCTCATTGTGTAAATATTTCCTGAAAGCACCAATAGTAGAACAGTCCCAGCTTAATGTGGTTATTTGCTCAACATGTGTGTGTCAAATATTTAAATGTCTCCATAAAGGGCTTTTCTCCACAGCCCTGACGGTATGTGTGTCTCTATCCAGTTGAATCTACCCTAACGTAGCGTTTTGCAGTGCTCGCAATATGGAATTAGATTAATCTAAGTTTTATTAATTTTTTTTAAGCTTTCAAAATGCAAATATAACCGTGTCAAACCTAGCTTGAAATTAATTGCTGTCTCATCTAACAAAGATGCCTCAAATTGGAAGTCATCAGTGAAACATAGTTTGTGAGAGAACATGTTTTTTGGGGATTAAGTCTTGGAGTAAACTGCCAGTGGTGAATGACGGTAAGCACAGCGTAACACAGCACACTGATATTAAAACACTTTAGGCACAAGGAAATAATGATTTAATGGAAAGTGTGACAAGAGCAAATTAAGGCATTGTGTTTGCTGTGATGAATCTTCTAGCTCGGGGAACTTTTAAATCTGTGGGTGTTTTTTCATACTGCACAGAGATGACAGAAGAAGAGCTCTAAATGTTCAGCTACACCAACACAGCATGCAGACAATACAGGAATATACACAAAAACACCTAAAGCAAACCAGAGATGATAAGATGCATGACAAGTGACACAAAGTCATGAAAATGAAAATAATGTATTGAGTTTTCTTTGTATAAAAAGGGACTTAACGTGTAACGATATCCAAAAGTATAGAATAACTAAAATAATTTGTATTGATAAGGTTAGATGGCAACTCTTTAATTTATATTTGAAATGCTCATGAGATGAAGGAAGCAGAGGCCTGTACTACGAAGATAGTTCAACATAACCTGGCTATGTTTGAATTACCCGGCTTACCTAATCCAAAACAAACGCGCTCTCGCTAAACTGTCCTACGATGCTGGTTATCAACTCGGATCAACGGATTACAACGGCAGTTTTTCTGGACTTCCTTTCTCCTGTAATATGACTTGATAGCTTTAAACTCCGCAAACTGAGCTCTGACTGGTCAGCAAGCGGTGCTTTCACTGAGTTGATCTCTTATCCTGGAACCTAACCTGCTCCGGAGAAGGTTAGCAATTCAGCACAAGTTACCATGGAGATCTAGCCCGGTAAGAAGAGAACCAGCGTCGTAGGACCGGAAAGCCGGAGTTTTCCCTGAAGTTAGCCCGCTAAGCGAAAATCCTGCTTCGTAGTACAGGCCTCAGGTCCTGATGTTTTAATGCGAGCCAGTATGTTTTAGTATCTAGTCCTTGCTATTTCCTGTGTTAGAAACCTACCACCAGAATAGCTGCATCTGTCGCAGACATCTAATTAGAAGACACTGCACAAAGGTGATTTGGTGAAAAATAAATGTAAGTCTTGTCTCATAAAAACAGTACGGCATGCAGTGTTATTGTTTTGGGCATTCGGCCTGAAGGGTAAACAGTTATCACATCCGCCTCTGTGCTATCTGTGGTTGACACATTTAGAAATGTCTAGAAAAACCACTTACAGATATAATAAATATGCCAAAGGTTTGTCAAATGTGGGCAAAGTTCCTAAAGGTAAAATAAATCAAAA
Source organism: Notothenia rossii (assembly GCF_949606895.1). Classification (NCBI taxonomy): domain Eukaryota; kingdom Metazoa; phylum Chordata; class Actinopteri; order Perciformes; family Nototheniidae; genus Notothenia; species Notothenia rossii. The sequence continues at coordinate 9,426,440 of NC_136905.1, forward strand.
TGTTTGGTATTTGTATATATCTCACTGTTTTAGTAACTTTTAAAAAGTGACTAATGAATCATTGATAAAGTGCAGCACATGTACTGTGCATGTAAATAAAAACAAAGAATCCACTTACAATAAAATCAAGTACATACGGACCGTGTTAAATGGTCCAAATCATTTGGGAGACTGCAATGTATTAAGAACGTAAAAAGATGGATCAAGGAGGTTGTCAAAAATATTCCAGGTTCCACCAGGATATAAAAACATAGGCGTCATAAAATATTCAATGTATCTTGGTTTTTAGTACCATATCAAGCAGGCACTAATTACCAGAGGGTCTGTTTGTAAGGGACTGGAGGTCAGGGAAAACAGAGCAAGTGTAATAGCATAACATAGTTTATTGTAAAAGATAACATGTTAAGAAATCAATACATACAAGAAAGGGGAGAACGAAATGAAGACACACAAACACCAAACAGCTCGGGGAGAGTGGTGGGTCTTCCCACCTGGGGAAGCCATCAATACTTAAAGGTCCCATGTCATGCTTTTCTGGTTATTACCCGTCCCCTTGTGTGTTATGAAGGTTTTTCTGCATGTAAACGGTCTGCAGAGTCAAAACCCTCAAAGTACAACCTATAGCGAGTAAAACTCTAACACAGAGAAGACCTCCCCAAAACTCCTCTTTGGAGATACGTCACTGTCCATTGATTCTTCCGGGTACGCATGATGTCAACCGTACCGTTTATCAACCTTTTTCTTACTCAATATCAAGCCACACTTATTGTTTTTACTTCGGCTGTGACTTTGTGTGTGCTCAGGGTGAGTTTGGCTGTGTTTCGCTGTGTATCGCTAAACAAGGAAACAACACCTCCACGGAGCTCAGCGCGATTCACAACGTCCCGACCAATCAGAGCACACTGTGGTCACAGGGAGGGTGGGGGCTGGAGCTACTGGAGCTACAACGAGTCGTTAAAGGCAGAGAGTGAAATTCAGTGAATACACGTAGTTTACAGAGATGCTGTTTGAGAAACCAAAGTGATTTTGGAAAATTGCACAATATAAATCTATTCTAGTAGACCTCAACAATGGAATTATGATCAGTGGAAATGGCCATGACATGGGACCTTTAATACACTTGCACAAGATCCATCAGTCCAGACTTAATCCTCTGTGTTTTATAGACTCCCAGGTAATCAAGGGGTTCCAGATCCGCTAGAATTAGAACAGTTTTTCCTTTAAGGCTGAGGAGAATGCTTCAAAAGGGAAGATGCGTTATACAGTTTGTAGAACATGTGTGATATACGTACCGTGACCTTTATAACTACAGCATTGGTGGTCGTTAGAGGAAGCTGTCATAATGTGAGTTTAGTATGGTGTGCACATCACACAGTAGCCTTCATCCAGAGGGTCAGAACATTCTCTTGAACTACTGAATCTGTTTTATCTGTTCTATGACCTATACAGTATATTACATGTTGCACTGTTGGAGGAAGCTGTGACTTAAGTTTTTCATCGCCATATCTACACTGTAGCTAATGTGCAAATGACAATAAAGCCTTGAAACGTCACCTTTTCCCTCCAGGAGCCGGTGACGACGGTGGAGGAGACGGTGGCCCGTAAAGGAGGCGAGGTGCCGAGGAACAGCGAGCAGAAGATCATCACCACTGCTGCTGATTTAACGGCGATATTACCCCCTCCTCTGCCCCCAATACCCCCACGCCAGACCTCACGCTCCCCCCCGCTGCCCCCCCGGCTCCCTTCCTTCACAGAGTATTTCAGCATGCAGAGCGGAGGAGGGGGAGCGTTTGGGACGAAGGCATGAGGCAGGACAGAAGGAGAGGGGGGAAGGAATCAAGGAAACAAACAGACTGACAATACAAAGTAAAGAAAGAGATATGAAGGTGTTCCTGTTCAATGACAGCCAAAAGAGAAAGTGTGCACGATGTAGAGTAATCATCAGGAAAGCAAATCCCTAAACGGTCTCTTTTCACCTGCAAATGGAAATAACCTAGAAGAGTGAGGGGGTAAGGGCTGTGAGATAGGAGCGCAGAGCGTGTTAAAGAATAAAGAAGCAATACATATTTGAAGTTGACCAGTTAGAGGCACACAGGGAGAAGGATGTAAGTGGATGTAGCCAGAGCAATAGGATGATAGCTGGGCAAATACTCCTGATCAAACCTTCATGAGGCATTGATGGCGTGTCAGTAGGAGTTTGTAAATACCTAAAACCGGAGATAACTACCACTCTGTATAGATTAATTTCAAAAAAAGGAAATTGTTTGGATTTCTTTTCTTTTTTCGCGTCAAAAATTCCTGTTGGTGCTGTGACCATCAGAACAAAATAACTCATACCATTACATTTATCCAAGTCATGTAAAAAAGAAAAAAAACACAAGACTTTTTTATGTTTGACACATTTTTGATAAAGCATAGATATTATATGGAGTTTGTTGGGTTAATTTATATTCTTATATGCCTTCATTGCAGCTGGTTATGCTGGATTAATATGCTGATGTGTAAATGTAAAATGTCACGTTTACTGTGGGCACTTCTAGGTACTCGTAAAACACGCATGTTTGTATCGTATTTTCCGTCCTGAAAGCTGATAAATGTAACTCCACGTGACCATACAATATTCGCTTATTGTGTGTATTGAGATATATACTTTTGTGAATACATACAATAGGCTTAAGTATATTTTTGACAGGATAAATTCTGGGGATGGAAGCCTTGCGCTGTCTAAAACATAAAACCAATATTACACTATGTCCGTTTTAGTTGAATTTGAACTGAAGTGCAGAATATTCCTGCTTGAAAATGTCATATCTGTGTATGTAGACGTTGGTGAATGTACTGATGCAATACAGCACAAGGACAGGGGTGATTGTGTAGTAACTGGAATACTACAATACTCGTTTAGTAATACTTTCAACACCCAGGATGTAAGAGCAGGGGAGGGGGGGGGGATGCCTTTTTTAAAATACAAGTTACTTCATTGTCACCCCTGTCTAGTATATTTGTTAGCTTTATTTCACTTTTGAATTCCAACGTTTCGAAAGGCTGAACAAATAACACTAGTTTTGTATCCCCCTACCATTGAGCTATAACAAAAAAAGCCTTGTAGATGAACTGTGGAAACGGTAACACATGTGTACATTTTGTCTGTCCTGCATGGAGCACTTTAATGTTCCTGGTCTTAGTCTGTTTATTCGTGATGCCGTCACCTTATAGGACTGCTTTGAAACCTGTATTCACGCCACTTACACGAGTAGTATTCTACATTTATACACCTGTAAATACAGTCGTGTCATCGACTGGCAAAGTACCATGCTAAGTCAATGTAATTTAACATTGAACTGTCATTTGAGATTGTCCCTGAGTTTCTGCAATCCAGAAGATGCTTATTGATTTCTGATTTGTAAAAATGGATCTGAGTTTATAGTCCACAAATGTATCAATGGCAGTCTTGCTGTAATGGAGTACTGTAGGATGTTAGGACTGTGGTGTGTAACGTATAAGATTGTAGTGAGAGGTGTAACGTAGTCTGTGAAACCGAATGATACTTGAATTAGAGTATTAGTCGTTAATTCTGATTGTTGGCATGTCTGCCATTTGTCTGCCATTACTTGACTTAATAGACACAGACATGCTCACTGACACTGTATCACCGCTTCAAACTTTGTGTATATGGACATACAATTACAGAACTGAGACACTGGGAGTGGGAGAACTTGACACAAAGAGATTATGTATGCATGACAGACAACAGCACAGCTTTTAGGCTACTCAGAGCGATCTGGTTAAGAGCACATCACTAAAGCACTGTTCAAATGCATTTTAATGGTGTCAAATGACAACTCTAAACACGCTGTACATATACACTTTTTGCCAAAATAATAAAAAAAATATGGTTTTATTAGAAGGCTCGTCTGGGTGTGTATTATTTGGCTGCTGTGTTCCAGTTAGGACAAGGGCATGCGTCCAAAAGAGTTGATCTAATATCCGTAAATCATATTTAGAATCTGTTCTCATTAGGCTTCATTAAAGTAAAAACACTGCAGGGACAGACTGCAGGCTGGTCAACGTTTTATGTAGGAGCCTAATTATATTTCTCTGTCCCTGCCAGATTCCCGCTCTGTGAAGTGCAGATTCCTGACAAACTGCAACCCTCTGCATGCTTTCCAGTTCTATATTTGTAAATAGCTTTCAGGCTAATCACTGCCAGGAAAGGAGCAGAATTCTTTCATTATTCTCTGACAGTGTGTGTTCAGTTCTGGAGATATTTTGTAGTCACTAACTCCTTTTTATTTATCTACATCTGCCTTTCACATGTATTGCAATACAATAGTCAGATAATATGGAATTACCGTCTTTGATTTTTGTTTTTAAAATACATATCGTAAGGTAGGGCTGAACGATATATCGTGTCATGGCGATAACCGCAATATTCACATCGCAGGGACGTGCGATTTTATAAATATTTTATAATGTTGTTTTTTTTCTTTTTTAGGACGTGTGATATTAAGTAGGTGAATGAACTCAAACACGTCACGTTACAATTATTTTGCTGCTTGCTACAAAAGGAAAACTTGTGCAGCTCTCATGTCAGGGGTACTTGAGTGAGTGACATGCAGGCTCTGCATGCACAGCAAGCCACCAATCACAATCATTCTTGCTCAGATCACAGCAGGCCCCGCCCCGCTAGTTTGCAGACCATCAAAACACCGGTAAAAAAAATGAGCGAGGCACAGGAAGACAATACCGGAGAGAATGAAGATTTACTTCCAAAAACATCTGCGACATCTGCCATCTGGAACTATTTTGGATACAAAAAGGTTCGTCTCTTCTTCACAGGTGAACCCCCTTATTTGAGGGTAAGCAACATGCATTATCATGACCTGTTAGTATGATGAGTCAACCAGTTAAAATCCTTCATGCGGTTAAATATAGTTAAAAAAATTGCAATATATATATCGCAGGGGGAAAGAATATATCGCCATGTCAGTTTTTTTCAATATCGTGCAGCCCTATCGTGAGGTGGATGGATGACAAAATAAGAACACAGCACAATGTATTTTACAGAGAAGACCCTTCACAATGCAAACATCAACTTATCATAAAGGGTTTCTGCAGAATCCATCGAGTTAAACTGAGGGCCTTTTTTTCTGGATGTAGAAAAAAAACAGGTGGACTTTATTTAAAAAAGAAAGGCTATGCAGTTGCATTACAGTAGATGCATGATCTGATGTTGCAGCTTGAGCAACAATAAGGAAAGGTCAGGATGTCTCTTTCTCTGCTGCTTTGATCACCTTTGGTTCTGTCTCATAACTACCCTAACTTAGATAGACTGGAAAGTGGAGAAGTGAACATATGACAGAGAGCAAAGTGCAACAGGTTGGTTTCAGACCCAGGCTGCTTTAATGATTACTATTATGTTCTCTTCTGCACTAATGTTACGTTGCCCAGATATAGTTCAAATGATTACGAAAATCTCCTTCTTCTCTTAAGAAATCATATTTATTCATACATAATCAGTAATAATCGTCCATTTACGGAAATGTTATTGGCTTACATTGACACAGGAGCTTTGGAACTGTTTTTGGGGAAGAAATAGTGTCTATAACCTGCAGCGCCTGAAAGCGACACTTCAGAGGCATTTCACCCGACCATCATCCGTCAGCACATCACTGATCCAACACCAGGATCAAGCTTTTGCCCTCTCCTCTCTGTAGCCTTTGAGAAGCTGGTTGACGAGTGCCAGTTCATTTTTCTTTTTCACAGGATACAGAGGCGGGAAGGGGTTGCCTTTGTACTCCAGGACGGCCATCTTGGCTTTGTCCAGGTTCTCCTTGTTTGGGATGCGTGCCATCCGTGTGTATCCATTTGAGTGAGGCTCAAACCGTGGAGCTAAGACCTTGAAAAGCTTTGGAACCAGATCCTTTTCCTAAAGAGCAGCAAACACGGAAAACACAACTTCAGATGAACTGTTTTACATATAGAGTGAAACAGCTTGTCACTTCACAAAGTTGAGAAGAGCTGCACGTACCGTGAGCCAAAAACTGGCCATTTTCATCGCCTTCTCATCAGTGTCTCCCTTTTTGGCATAGTCGACCAGCTGGAACAAACAAAAACAAGAAACGCATTCAGTCAGGACAAGTGAGTGAGTGAGTGTGAGTGTGAGTGTGAGTGTGAGTGTGAGTGTGAGTGAGTGAGTGAGTGAGTGAGTGAGTGAGTGAGTGAGTGAGTGAGTGAGTGAGTGAGTGAGTGAGTGAGTGTGTGTGTGTGTGTGTGTGTGTAAGAAGGAATAATTAAAATCTGCCCCCCAGTACTTATCAGACCTCTTCCATCCCTACACCCCTTCTCGGAGTCTGTGGTCCTCAGACACGGGCCTGCTCTCCCTCCCCGACTCTCGCCTCCGAACTGATAGTGACAGGGCGTTCAGTGTTGCGGCCCCCACCCTCTGGAATGCACTTCCTGCCGAGATCCGTAATGCTGCCTCCCTGGACATCTTCAAATCATCATTAAAAACACACCTGTTCACCCTGGCCTTTGGACCCTAGCCCTTTCTTGGTCCCCGGCTTCCTTTATTTTTTGTTTGCCCTTTGATTGTCTGTTTGTTTTGTTTGTCCACCATGTAGAGCGACCTTGGGTCCCTTGAAAGGCGCTATATACATATTATTATTATTATTATTATTATATGTCCTAGGAAGGCCAACGAAGTATGTTGTTTTATAACTCAATTTGTTAAAGATATTCAATTAAACTTAATTTTAATGTACACTTTAAATCATTTTAACATTAAATAATGCCAGAGGTTTATTAAATGTTAGCCTGACATTAACTGAGGTCCCCTTATTTCTACTATATCAGTGTATTTTATTTTTTCACTCTAAATAGCTGGTGCATATTGATCCTTTGCAGCAACATTGGTCGAAATGTGTATGTCATGATTCAATTATTTACATTTGACAAAAATGGTTGTGCTCAAAGTACAGTAACATTAGCTTATTTGGCAGCTAGCATTGTTAGCATGTCCTGGTCGGTACCTTTTCAGCGTAGAAGCGGACTTCATCTGCTCGGGCCGCGGTGGTCTCGATCCTCTCGTGCCGGACCAGTCCTGTCAGAAGGTTCCGCAGCATGTTGATCCGGGACTCCGGACCCAGACCCATCTTCCGGGCCACCCGGCCGTGGGAGATCAACAACTGCAGCGTGAGGCGCATCTTGTCCGCTCAGAGTCGCAAGAACAGAAAAAACTATACCAAACGTAAAAATGTTCCCGGGTAAAATATCTTCAACGCGTCCTCTGTCTACTTCATGAAGCAGTACCTTCAATATTATTACAAAACAGGAGGTCAGGTCAGTAATGTCGATGTGAAGTTGACATTGGTGGTGCACCGTTGAATGTGTCCGACTTGGTCACGGAGCTAGGGAGCAATAGTTCCGCTGTACTCACTGTCAGCCAAGAACCACAGAAAATGCTTTTCTTATATAGATTTTTATTGTGATTATTTAGTATTAGTATCCTTGTATCTTTTTGATGTTATATTTGCCTGTTTATTTATTCTTTTTATTATAAATGCAAAACACGGTGATTTGCTAAAACAAATTGGTTATTATAGCTGCATGGCCTCAATGTATTATAATATATTGGTGCCCCACCTTCTGGCTGCAGGTGAGCAAATCGTAAATTGCTGCTGTTATACAACGCCAGTGAATAGTATATATTTGTTTAAATCTACATAGTTCTTTTAATAAGTGCCGTGATTGAGGGAAAACACATTTGCGGATGTGCATATCCCAAATGTTATGCCACCTGTGTTCCTGATTGCTTGTTGCACAAAAGACAATTACAATTAATATTTATAAAGAAAGAAACAGAAGGGAGGAAATAATGATAGCTAGACTCAAAATAAATCACACAGCTATATACGCTGTATATCGTGGGGAAAAGTGACAGTGACAAGTATGGGAACTGTGGAGTAAAAGAAGATGTAGAACATATCTTGTTACATTGTGACATCTATAAAGCTGAAAAAGAAAAACTAAAGGCTAAAGTTTTAGAGGCAAAGAGGGAATGGACTGTGGTTAGTGTTTCGGGAACAAAAGGAGAGGGAGTAAGAGCTACCAGAAAGGCACTGTTTAACTTCCATTTTTGTTTTATTTATTTCATGTTTTTTTTTTGGATTTTTTTGTTGATTTTTTTTTTTTTATTAGATCATAGGTTAAGAGATGGATTGATATGATGATTCATACTAATGTACAGTAGGTGGCGGTATGCACCTTTAAAGTTGTTTCCAAAAACCGAGAGAAGAAGAAGAAGAAGAAGAAGAAGAAGAAGAAGAAGAAGAAGAAGAAGAAGAAGAAGAAGAAGAAGAAGAAGAAGAAGAAGAAGAAGAAGAGGATGATGAAGATGATTGCTTGTTGCCCCCATGGATGTGGTTACCCCACAGGGATCCTTCGTTGCGCCGTAGTTTGTACACGAAAGTCATCAATAATTAAGTGGATTATTGTCCATAAAACATGAACACACAACATTTGAGATTAAAACGTTGTTATCCATATTGTTTTAAACCAAACTTCAGTTAAAACAGATTGACTTACTATCTCAATATATTGACTTAGCTATCTCAATATATTGACTTAGCTATCTCAATATATTGAGCTATATATATTTTTACTGAAACAATTATGTCAAATACAGAATAAGGCACATAGACATCAATGTTCATCATATAAGTGGTACAACTTAATATTAAGGTACACAAATTCACCTAGTTGTTAATTAACATATATTAGCAGTATATTGGCTCTTTATTAGTCATTTTAAAACACTTATTAATGCCTTATTCTACATGACCATATTCTACATGTAATCTGTGTATGTTACACTTGCATGTATGAGATCATTAAGTGCCTTGTAACTTTTTTTTTTAAATATAGTTTTACTCCGTGTGAATGTCAGTGGACTGCAAATAAGTCAATAAAGGAGCATGGCTGCTCATTCCCCTCAAAAGAGTTTGGCTGGCTGTTTAATCTTCACACTGATACGGTACAACAAATAATGTGTAATTACGTACAAGCAGGTCACACAGTAGCCTATGATCACAAATACATAAACTCTGTTAAAAATCAGTTTTATTAAAAAGTACAGGCTGCATATGTGTTCTCAGCCTTGGAGAAACTTGACATGTTTTGGTTTGTGTCTGAACCTCTCTTTAGTGGTTCATTAATAAAACAAGATATTTCAACGTGAGCCTACTTTGTTTATTGTTGAGTTCCATTTCAGTATTTGTGTGCTTTAATGTACAAAGTGTGAAGAGGAGGCAACTTTAGAATAGGGAACCAGGTTCTGGTCCAGGCTCTCGTCATCTCATGCCTAGACTACTGCAACCCCTTCCTGGCTGGTCTGTCTGCATGTGCCATCCGACCTCTGCAGCTCATCCAGAATGCAGCGGCTCGTCTGGTCTTCAACCTTCCTAAATTCTCCCACACCACGCCGCTCCTCCGCTCCCTTCACTGGCTTCCGGTAACTGCTAGAATCCACTTCAAGACACTGGTACTTGCGTACCATGCTGCGAATGGATCTGGCGCTTCCTACATCCAGGACATGGTTAAACCGTACACCCCAGCACGTGCACTCCGCTCTGCATCGGCCAAACAGCTCACTGCACCCGCACTGCGAAGGGGACCCAAGTTCCCATCAGTAAAAACTTGTGGGTTTGCTATCCTGACTCCAAAATGGTGGAATGAGCTCCCCATTGAAATCAGGACAGCAGATAGCTTACACATCTTCCGGCGCAGACTGAAAACTCACCTCTTTCGACTCCACTTCGAGCGATAGAATTACTAACAAAGCACTTATATACTAATAAAGGGCTGGCTTATCTAAAGCCAGTTGAGTAGCACTTGTAATGTTTGGCTCTATGAAACCTGATGTACTTATATGATTCGGTTTTCTTCAAGGTTGTATCTTCCTGGTCGAATGCACTTATTGTAAGTCGCTTTGTATACAAGCGTCAGCTAAATGCAATGTAATGTAATGGAACCAGTTCTGGTCAATTAGAGTCAAATTACTAGCTTATTGCTTATGAACAAGACTTCACTTTAAAATAGGGAACATATTCTTAGATAGAAATACCTAATTTTGAGTTATTTAGACATATTGAGGAGAGCATAATAAGACCAAAGCTCATGTACAACAATTTCCTTACTTGCAATAAATAATCACTAATTAGAGGGTTAATGAGGAAAAACAAATAATGGCCTATTACTTGTAGAATATGGTCATGTAGAATAAGGCATTAATTAAGCAATCATACACGAGAGGCCGTTCTTGAACGTCATTATTGGTACGACAGTACTAAGCGCCTCGGTCCGTACGCCTGTACTGGAGTGTGTGTGTATTTAGGCTCTGTTTTCCCTATCAGTGAACAGGTAGGGTGTGTGAGATCCTTGTGGCTGCTGACTGTGTTCAGGTGGACAGCAACTGAAGCTGTGAATCATGTGCCCATGATTTGAATAAATGCCCACACCGGGTTATTATATATATATTATATTTGGACGTTCTGCCTCTGCCTCCTTGCTTGGCCGGGCCGCTCAACGGTCAGTCTCACAGATAACTTAGACTAAAGTTAACTATCTAAACACTGAGAGTCTTTTACTTCACCTGAGCTGAGGTTATCTGAGACTCTCAGTCTGACAGGAGAGATTTCTCCCTCCACCTTGTTGTTGAAAAAGCTCCTTATATCTGTTAGCATATCTAGCTAGCACCAGATGCTAACCACAACGATCTCCGGCACCGGTGCACGCTCTCTCTCTCTCGCTTGCTCGCCACGCACACAAAATGGCTCGTGCCACACACACACAGAGCAGAGCTTGAATGAAACAAAGACCATGAAGTAGGCTACTTGTACTGTACTGTCGCATATTATTTTCGAATCAATCATTTTTCAAATTATGAATTTCACATAAAAATAAATAAAAGACATACATTTCTAGGGGGTGCTATGGCTATCCTGGGGGGTGCTTCACCACCCCCTAGCGCCGCCACTGACTTTAAGTATGTATTGATGCTAATACTTTTGTACTTTTACTTGAGTAACATTTTGAATGCAGGACTTGTAACAGACCCTCTCTCCTACACTCTGGTACTTTAGTAGAGGAACAAAACCCCCCAAAAGGCTTTAGTTATCGCAAAATTTGCTGCGTCCGGTGTGAACGCAGCACAATGGCATGGGCGCGGGAAGGGGGGTGCTGAGGGCGCTGCAGCACCCCCTAGCGGCAGGCAGGGGGTGCGGAGCTCCCCTGTCTGAATTATTATTTGACGTTATTGCTGCTTCCGCTGTGCATAATCTGTGTAATATGTAGCCAATAAATTCCACATTGTTGGTAAAATAATATTTTGGCCTGCCCCAAATGTTTTTTCTGTAGCCCCGGACAATTCTACCTCAATAATATAATACATTAACCGTGCTTTACGTGAACCTCATCAAGACACTAGAAAGGACGGCAGGACTGTAATTTCCCGTGTTCAGTGAATGCAACAGAGGCAAGACACCAGACCAATCAGAGAGTTGCATGGAAATAAAAGTGTGCTTGTGTCATTCAAGCTCGCGGCTCTGTGTGTGTGCGGAAATAGCGCATTTAGTGTGTGTGAGAGAGGGGGAGAGAGAGGGACCGGTGCCAGCAGCAGGGACCGTGTTGTTAGCATCTGGTTAGCTAGCTGCACTAACGGACATACGGAGCTGTTTGTTCCACAACAAGCTGGAGGAGAGCTCTCCTCTCAGACTGAGAGGCTCAGGTGAGCTAAAGGACTCTCTGAGTGTTTAGATAGTTAACTTTAGTCTAAGTTATCTCAGTGGGTCTCAAACGGTTTGGTCAAAAATTATTCAAAAGATTATTTCCGCGGCACACCCTCACATGATCATTATAGTTATAAAAAAAATAAGAGAATAAAGGAAAAACAGTTATGAAATACTATATGGCAGTAAAACAAGAAAACAGTTTGAAAGGGGAGTGATTTGTAAAATATCCATAAAGAAAAAGAACATCTGCTTACAGTTGTGTTTCATCTGGGTGTTGAGAGATGTATCCATAGATCTCTTAATGTTGCTCTCAAAGTGCACCAGATTGATGCTTTTAACTTCAATATTTAAAAAAAATCTTCCCGGGGGAGCATCCCCCCGGACCCCCCTAGAGGAGGTGAGGTCCGCTCCCCACTCGTAAAAAAATAGCACTTTACCCCTGCCTATATGCCGTGAGCTGATAATCGAGCCTTCATTGTAACAGTCGCGGGTTTACTGTGTGTTTGCGTGTGGGGAGTTTTTTTGTGCGTGCTCTATGGTGCCCGTAATACTGTTCACTGGAGTCCAGCACCTCAGCACCCCCACTCAAAATACCTTCCCGCGCCCCTGCATAATGGTGTGTTCACACCTGACGCGATGTGACTTTTGGGGGCGGCGCGATTACATATAAAGTCAATGCAAAGATTTGGATACACGCAAATTCGCTCCGGCGGCGCATACTGTATGACGCGAATTACGCGGCACGAATCACGCGATTGAAGGGGGGCCGCGTCAACGTGAGAGTTACATCTTTTCAACTAGTGTCAAATTCACGTGACGCGTTCTCTTGTAAAGATGGAAGAGAAGATTGTGGTTGCTGTGTGTGGGTTCCCGGAGGTATACAACACTATGTCATATATGACATAGATATATATATCTACCGGGACGGCAACAAAAAAGAACTGGCTTGGAGGAAGATAAGCGAGGAAGTAGTCATACCTGGTAAGTTATACAAAATATACATCTGTTGCTTGATTACAGATACCGGTAACAAAACATTAGCATTAACCAAGCTAGCTCAACCGCCGGTTTAACGGCAGATAACGGTTAAAAGTTACAATTTGTAAACGTTTTGTTCTTGTCAGAGGAGGTATGCCGAAGGAAGTGGAAAAGCTTGAGGGACACGTTAAGGACAAAAAGAGCGAGAATGATAGGAGTGGGTCAGCAGCAGGGACCACAAAAAAGTGGAAATACTCTGCGGTCCTGTTTTTCCTTGACCCATGTGTTACCCCGAGAAAAACGACCAGTAATATGGTGTCGGGGATCGAGGAAGACAGAACCTCAGAGTACGTAGGTGAAGCGCAGGGAGTAGATAGTACAGCTTTTAAATGTTGCTGCACAAATTGCGATGGATAAATTAGAAAGAGGGTTAAAGTTCAAGATGTAAGATGTGTGTTCCCAATTGTGTGTATTCTGCATGCTAGTGCAGTTGCAGTAGGCCACATACTGAAAAATAAAAGTATGCAGCCTTATTTTTACATCCATCCATCCATTTTATCATATCATGTTATTCCACGCCATTAAGAAGGATCGTTCAATTCCCTTATTTTTTTATTGTAATTGAGATTAAAGTACGAAAATTGTACGACATACATTGGTGCATAATAATTCATTTCTGTTTATGCCACTACAATACTAAGACAATTCAACAATAGGCATGTCAAATTAAATGTTAAGATTTATTTTATTTCCTGAATTTGTTGCACATTTTCCTGAAAAAAAATCATATTGTGAGCTTTGCTTTTAATTTCTTTATTTTCTATTTCAGATCAAATAGGAGCAGGCGAAGAAAAGTGTGAATGTTATGGAGTTACAGTGGAAATCTTTTGTAAAAACTACAAAGCAAAACAAATCAATTGTAATATTAACAATGACTGTGCAATCTAAAATGTTTCTGAATTATAATCCCGTGATGACTTTCTTGATATACAGCAACACATCATTATCCTTATGTTGCAGTTCTTATTTGTGATATGTGTTTATGCAGTGAATTATTCCTGCAAGTTCCCTAAATGTACATTCTCTCTAATATCCAAGAGGGGGCGTCTCCTCTGGTTGAACATATCAGGTTTTATAGAAGTTAACGAGAAAACAATCTTCCCATCACTTCATTAACTCAGTGTCACTTCCAGCAAACATTTTATTTATATACGTTTACGGTCGCTATCACTAGTTTCAAATCAAAATTATGATTACTTAATACAAATTTAAAACACTAAACAGTTTACTTATTCCATTTAAGACAATAAGTACAGTACTCTTTAAAGATTATAGGCTAATGTGTTTTTTTTTTGCTGAACCATTCAGACTGTGGGACGAAACCAGAGCACCTGGAGAAAACCTATTCATGGGAATGTGAGAAATAAAGGAAAGATATGAACCTGTTATAATAACCGTAGAGAGGAAAAGTGGGAAAACACAGTAAAGAAGTGAGATGTGGGATGTTGCAGTTTGGCGCTGTTATTTTCCTGAAAAAGAAATAAAGGAAAACTAGAATAAAGCCAGAGGGGTAAAGAGTGAACCAGAGAGGGAGTGTAGAACAGCTGGGAAATGTTGTGTTTGTTCGCTGTGTATCGTACATAACCTGATACATTCAGACAACGGGAACAAACCAGAACACCTGGAGAAAATCCATTTGGGAACTCTGTGAACTTGGGGGAAAAGGGGGAACAATGAGAATACATTCAATTAAAGGTAGAGAGTAAAAAGTGGGTTAGGGAGAGGGAGGATGTAGATCGGCCATTTAATTCATCCACCCTAGCTCGAGGTGCCCCTGCTGCTTCTTAATCTGTTTTGTTTGCTCAGTGGCAAATCTGGGCAATGGTTCGCGTGTCATTGTCATATAGACCTGCACCACCTCTTTACTGTTCTCCTGCTTGGTGACCCGGGTTTTAGGAGTGTCCAATCTGGGCAACCGTTCTCCTGTTTTTTTCCCACGGTTCCTTGATGACTCCACCCCAGTTGGGGCAGAGCGTCGTCCTGCAGGTGCTCCCCTTGTTTTGGTTGGGAGGCGGGTTGGCCGCAGATTAGCAGTACTGCTCTCTTTGAGCTGAAACTTGTCCTTTTCCAGGTACTGCTTGATCTTCTCCTCCGGGGTAGGGGTGCGCTGCCATCCAGAATTTGCCTTCGTGGGCAACAGTTCACCTGCATCTTCCCGGGTCATTAAGCGGGTCAGGTCAGTACCACGTCTGGGCAACGGCTTGTCAGTTTCTCGACAGAAGTCATTGTAATCTGGCACCTCCCCATTTAAAAGGAAACGATGCCGTCCTATCTGAGCTGCTGGAAGATGGTCGCCCTCCTGCTGCATGTATTGCTGATCAACAGTACTGCTCTCTTTGAGCTGAAACTTGTCCTTTTCCAGGTTCTGTTGGTCAGTCTTCCTCTCTTTGTCTCTCTCATAGTCCTCCTCTGCCTGTTTCCGCAACATTATTTGTTTCCGCCGCTTCAATATGCAGGATTTGTAGATTGGATAGGCCATTTCAGTTTGTTCTGTTTTGTCGTGTTGTGTTGGAAAAATACTGTGTGTACTGCAACCTGTGTTGTGTCTCAAAGAACTGCTGAACTCAACACTCAAACTTAGTCCTATAAGAATTTGGTCAGACAACTTCAAAGACATTAATGACATCATCGCATCATGTGACCAGATTCATTCAGATAGTGACCTCTGCACATTCCGTGTGACATCACTTGACTTGGATCGACTATTAATTCATTCAAATAATGCACCCTTGTTTGCATTCCAGGTTGCCTAGTTACAGTTGCTAGGCAACCAAAGCTATTTCATTGACACCTGAGTCTAAACTAAAGTATTCCAATTAAAAGTACAGGTATCTGAAATAGAAGTAAGAAATAGCATAAATACTAGTATCAAGTATAAGTTCCCTAATAACGTTAATTAATAAAGTTTTTCAGTATTATGATCTGTAATTTAAAATTCCTGTTACACTTTCTTTTTTGCGGGGGAAGGATGATTGCTCTGGTAAGATAAATCCTATCGGTTTGATGTATTTGGGATTCACCTTGAACTTTCATTCAAAATTGATTGTAGGACTAAGAAAACCAAAAGACGGCAACATATTCCTTATCAAACATTTTCAAATTGCTTTACAGTATATTGCATGCATCAATGCATTTTCTTCCCATTCACTGGTTTTGATGATATTAAGATGGTTTAATTTTTCATGTTGATTTGACAGACTGATCAAAAGGAGAGTGAAAGAGAGCGATGCAGAATAAAAGCATAACCTTTATACCATTTTATTTAAAACTCTATTTCAACAGGCATACTTTCAGTGGCACGGTGGTTTTCAGTGTAATAACCGTGTTATCAGAGGGGTCTCAGTAAGATGCCATGGTGCTCTGCAGCCAGTCTGTGAAAATGCAGGTCTTATGCAAGAGAGGGAAAAGGAATTGAAAAAAGTTATCATTGAGAAATAAATGATTGCTATGGGAAACTTGTGTTTTTTTACCTTGGCGTAGACACCCGGGTGGTTCTTCTCTGCGCACCCAAAGCCCCATGACACAACACCCTGCAGCTCACCGTCACACACAACAGGACCACCAGAGTCACCCTGAGAATGAGAAAGCAAAGCAGTTTGAAATACAGTTAACTTTTGTGAAAGCGTAGGGGACACTAAACAAGTAAATTGTGCACTTTGCAACAGCAGACACGCATACCTGGCAGGAGTCCTTGCCTCCCTCCAGGTCTCCAGCGCAGAACATGGCATCAGTGATCATGTCAGGGTAGGAGTTATCACAGTCTTCACGAGACAGGATGGGGATGTTCAGGCACTGCAGCCTGTTGCTGTCAACATCTGTGGAGACGCAGAATAAGAGACACAATGACAAATCAATAGAACAAAATACGCTTGTCTCAGTGGGCTTTACAGATTAACAAACATAGATGACAATGTAAAAGATACTTTATAAAAGACACGATAGAAAGTGAACAACAAATAAAATATATACAAATAAAACAAAAAGACAGAAAATATACAGTAAAATACCATAAAATGCAGGACTCAGGAGGACAAACGTAGTTAAACCAGCTGTAACTATAGGCTTTATTAAAAAGGAAGGTCTTCAACACACTAATGAATTATGTATACATGTAGATTGAGTAACATAAGGAGATTGAGGAGTCTGATACTCACCGGAGCTCATAGTCACACCCCAGCCGGAGACGGTGCACATGGTGCCAGCGGGGGCACAGCTGCTGGGCAGAGCCACGGGCTGCACATACTTGTTGAGGGTGGCAGGTTGGCTCAGTTTGATCAGCATGATGTCATTGTTAACCAACCAGGAATCGTAGTTGGGATGAGGGATCACGCGTTCAGCCGAGATGATCTGTTCATTTCCGTCCATGAACCAGCGGTTGTGATCACCGAGAACTATGTCCATTTTGCTGCAAAAGAGATAGAAGTTTCAAGTGAGACAGGTTGAATGAAAGGGATGCTTTGTGAGGTTAATTTGTTGACGTTTGAGGAGCACCCACGACTTGTAGCAGTGAGCAGCAGACACCACCCAGTTCTCGTTGACCAGGGTGCCTCCACAGAAGTGGTAGCCAGAGTTCAGAGACACCTGATGGGGCTGAGAGTGAGGCACGCACTCCTGCCCTCCAACAATCTTGTCATCCTCTGTGGCAACTGAACAAAAAAAGGATTTATTAATCTGCAAAGGAGGAATACCTATGTCCAACATTTTTGTATTTCCTCTGTCTCATTGTTTTCTTTTTAATTATTTAATCTCCAATGTGAGAGAAATAATGTTCCTCACTTAAGATATATTTAGCGATTTTTTTTCTTAGTGTTCATGGATTTTCTAAATTAATCCATACTTACACACAGCTCCTAGGAGCAGAGCAAAGACCAGAGACTTCATGATTGATGTCAGGTTGATTTTCCTCGACCCATGCTGGCTTTTTATCGAACGTTTTAACCTATGCAATCTGTTGAGACACACCTGATAGGGCTGACCAATCAAAACCCTGCAAATAGTGCTGATGGGAAAACTTAACCACACTCCCTGAAACTCTGCCAACGTGTGACTTTATCTACTTGCAAACAACTCCTCCTTCAAACCCTTATTGTGGTTCTATTTCAATGGAAGAATCAAGGTATTAACACTGTGGCTCACTTATATTTCAAAGGGGCTTTTTCCTCCAGGAGCTGTGTGAGATAAGTTGGAGTAATTCCTTAAAATATTGAGAGCGACTGAAGAATTAAAGACTTGTTTCGTTGAATCAATTCCTTTACTTCTTGCCACATGGAGAAAAGACCCATATAGTTGTTCTCTGAAGGACATTCAAGGAGACCTATCCTGGTTAAATAAAGGTAAAATAAAAGAGCGTATTGATTTCAGTTTAAAAATGCTGACTTCTTGAAAAGGCCATCTCAATCATTTACTTTAGATCCTTCTTAGTAAAATGGCCTTTTACTGTCACCTCTCATTTTGTTTCTCTAATGTAAATATATAGTAGAAATACATATGTTGTGTTATTTTTGTTCTATACCCCGAAAGTAGGGCACGTTGTGAAAATGCATGCAAAACTAAAACAATTCCAGATAAACTTGATGCAGGCAGATATCAAAACATAAACACTCCTATATTGTGGCCTATAAGTGCAGAGGACAAGCCTTTATTCATTGATTTTCTTTTGCTTCTCAACAACAGTTTTCCTTTTTCAGCAAATGGCAGCTAAAAACCTTTGCGCTTACAGGTGTATGCCAGAATTTTACATTTTGGATGTTATAAATAATGTTTATAAATATATAAATACTATGAGAGAGATATGTTTACCTCATAAATAAAACATGATATAACAAACTAATTACAATAATAAATAAAAAACATGAAATATGCCCAACTACTAACAAAAATGTAACTGTTCAATAACTGATGACTTGTATGATTGTGGAACTGAGTTTGTATAACACTTTTTTCAGTAAAACACTACTATTGAAGCAGTTCTCTATTATGTATACATTTCAGGAATTTTGCTCCAAAATGAAAAAAAAGGGACTCTATATGTTTTCTAACAACAATGCATTTTGAAACTGTGTGTTATTTAGTTCAGTCTTAGCTGCACTGGTCTGCTGTGAGTAGAGTATATTTTGTACAGGTTGTAATAATAGTATGTACAGTACGTATAAAGGTTGTTATCAGCGTCCTGACCTTTCCTCGGCCCAGGCTGTGTGCCAGCTGCAGCTTCTCTCACAGATTGACTATCTGAGTGGCTCGGACCAGATATAACGAGCAGTAAAACTATACAGAACACATTTTTTTCGAAATATCTATAAATTATTTATCTTTCTCTAAATTGTGTTATTACAGTTCCGTTTAGCAGTGGGTTTGATGACGTGTCTCATCACAAAACAATATTGTCTATTGAACAATGAGAACACAAACATTACAAAAGCAGTAAAACAAAACACAAAAATTTGTTTAGGTAAAAAGATAAATGGATGGTTATTAATATTACAGGACAGAAAAAAACCATTAAAATACTGTATTAAAAAAAGCAAAACATGAAGTTGTTTGAGATGGTAAAAAGCATCCATAATCACAACAACAACAAAAAGATTTTTTGAAAAATATTTTTCTTTTTATCAGATGTTCTTACATATTTTGACCCAGTTTAAGGCATGCAGTCACATCTTGTGCCTGCATGTTCTCTAAAAATGTTACTAAGCTCTATCACAGTTTAGGATTTCTATCAGTGAAAATGATTTCTGCCAGTTCATTTTGTCTCACAAATGTAAACATAACAACAGTGCTGTTACTTTGTCGATTGCATCGGTTTCTCTTTTTATCTATTTCATTCCTCTGTACTCCTTTAATATATTGTCTGAACTTGACATGTCTCTATCATGGTCATAGGCTGTTTGCAGAGCTTGACAAGGGTTTGTTTATTAGAAGAAAAAAAATGGAATGTAGATACTTGGTAAACAATGCAAACATGTTTCCTAAGTATTAAAGTCGGGTATCTAACAGGGCTCACCTTTTAAAGTATTTTATGTAACATATGATCTCTGCATCAAATCTCATGTGTATTTCTTCAAGACTCTACTTCACTGGACTATTATTTATTGGTATTGATGGCATTTATTGTATTCTAAACTATTGGAAACAGTTTGATGCAATATACATTTAGAAAGTATTGCTTTGTCTACTAAAGGGCAGTAAACAGGTTCACAACTTTGTTAAAGTTCAGTTGAATTTTAAATAATGTAATGAAGACATATTTTTTGGACAACACAGGCAACAAACTGAGGGAAGCATCATTTACAAGTGTTGGACTTTATTCACTCAGATAAAAAAATGAATGCAATTATTCAAAACTCAACAACAACAACAGTGGAGTTAGAATGATGGAAGAAAGGCAGCAGAGTAAGATGGTGATCTCAGGATCAGACTTAATAGTTGGCCATGGTTGTCTCCAGCCAATCGTTGAAGAGGCAGACCTGTGAATGGAGACACAGTGAGGTTTTTAGAAAACTAGCAAGTACAGTATGATTAATTTTTACTGGCCATGTTCATTGTGAAATATAAGTTTCATGTCTTCTATTGTAGAGATGTTTTCAGTTTACCTTGGCGTAGACACCGGGGTTGTCCCTCTCAGCACATCCGTAGCCCCAGGACACAACACCCTGCAGCTCACCGTTGCACACGACGGGTCCACCAGAGTCTCCCTGAGAGAGAAATCATTCGTGAAGAAATTCCCAAATATTCTGTATATGCAACTAAGATGCATTGGTATAGGAAAAGGAGAGAGTTGTTTTGTTACACACCTGGCAAGAGTCCTTGCCTCCCTCCAGGTATCCAGCGCAGAACATGGCATCGGTGATCTGACCGGGGTAAGAGTTATCACAGTCCCTGTCGGACAGGATGGGGATGTTCAGGCACTGCAGCTTGTTGCCGTCAGCAGCTGTAATTTAGTAAAACAGGGTTAGAATAGCAAAAATGACACAAAAATAAAGCGTAACTCCAGCTGTTAAAATGCGGGTGTTACTCACAGGAGCTCTGGGTGCTTCCCCAGCCGGAGACGGTGCACATGGTGCCAGCGGGGGCACAGTTTCTGGGCAGAGCCACGGCCTGAACGTACTGGTTGAGGGTGGCGGGCTTGCTCAGCTTGATCAGCATGATGTCATTGTTGATGTTGTAGGAGCTGTAGTTGGGGTGACGGATGACACGGGAGGAGCTGATGAACTGCTCGTTTCCCTCGGTGACCCTGATGTGGTGCTCTCCCATACGAACCTCCACACGGCTAAAAGCAAATTGAAATAACTGGATTAGTAACAAAATACAGACAACTGATCATCAAATATTAATGTGCATGCCCCACGGGTTAGTAAATCAATCCTATGACCCTGGAAAACACGAGGAATGTGCTTACGACTTGTAGCAGTGAGCAGCAGACACCACCCAGTTCGCGTTGACCAGGGAGCCTCCACAGAAGTGGTAGCCAGAGTTCAGAGACACCTGATGGGGCTGGGAGTGGGGAGTACACTCCTTCCCTCCGACAATCTTGTCCTCCTCCGTGGCAACTGAGAAAACACACATCAGCATCAACTTAGTTGTTTGATTCAACTCTTTAAAAAAAGTTACAATAGAAGAGACATCTATTTGAATGTAGAACAACTGCGCATTGTTCATTGGAGAACTTTCGGTGGTTAAAGATCAATCAGATGTTCTCTCATTAAAAACCTTGGCTTTCGGCACATGCTCTGGTTATTCTGCACTAAGTTTTGGGATAAAGGCCCACAGACTGTCAGCAGAGAGGAAGGCAATCTGCTCGATAAGAGCTTCACACTCACAGGCAGCTCCGATGAGCAGAATGAAGACCAGAGACATCATGGTTGCTGTGTGATTCTGTCGATGATAGCCTTCACCTGCAGACCTGGTTTATATCCTCAGTCAGGAGAGCTGTCCTGCTGTCCGGCCTTCCTCATTGGTCAGCAAGGAGCCAATCTCTGTAGCGGGAAATTGGAGTTAGGTGATTCATTTCCAGGATTACGTAAAAAACACTTTTGATTGTACAAGTAAGGATGGTTTTCTTGTCAGTAACATTTGGAAAAGTAAAAGGGAAAGTATAGGTTATATTGGATCCTTTTATTATTTATTAATTTATAACACTACACGTCAAACATATTTTTTATATGATCTTACATTTTTTTCACAATGTAATCGTTGGAAGGTTATTTAGTTATGAGATCCTAAGAGAACAACAAGTGTCAAAAATGCAGAAAAAAAGAACAATACTATAACAAAGACATAATCTAATGTCGTTATTATAAATTCTTAATGACTACATTATTATTACACCTTTTCTAATGGCCATCCATGACATATGTTTAAGACTCATAGCCCAACTTATTGTTTTATTCATGTGGGTGACTTTTATCTTGACTACCACCATGACAGAGAAGGGTTACTTATTAAACCATCTCAGAAAAATTTCAAATTTTGAATCCTTTATATTTATCATCTGGAATTTCTCAGAATTATGATTTGGATGCAAAACAAATGATCTAGCTCTAGAATATGATTTATTGCTACTAAGCAGTAAATGGAGTTTGATTTAGCTCCACTTTATCAAACTTATTGTTTATATGAAAACATCAAATATTTAAATGGAAGCCTGCTTTGGAAGCTTTTTTCACAATGAGTGATTCTTACATTATTTCTTATACAAACCTCTTAAACCTTAGATGCATAAGTGGGTCTTTTTTGACCCGGTGAGGTGGTTTTCTTGAAGTATCTTTGTAATTACCTTTTTTTTATCATTTCATATTCCAGCTATTCCTCAAAAAACATGTTTTGGATATCATGCCATTCAAATTTTTAATTAACATTTTAAGAAATTGTAGTTTTTGTATTTCTACCCCAAGCTTCCATAAGTGGGTCAAAAATTACACGCATGCATTTCCTATGGAATCCTATAGGAAAACATTTTTTTTCAAAATGTAAAAAAAATGTCTAAAATTATAAATGGTGAAAAATGTAATATAACATATTTCTTGGGTGAACCAAAATATAATATTAAATATTATACAAGTGATTTTTCTTAACCAAAATGACAAAAATGGCATAAACACACATATTATTCTAATACGGGTCCTTTTTGAACCACTTATGGAAGAGTGTTGGGTCCAGTCACTTGTGCTTCTAAGGGTTAAAGTTGGCCTGTGTTTATCTGGTGAGATTGCATAGGTGCACAGATCCCCTCTATATTTAGATGTATGGACACTGTATCTCACACCTGTGGGTTTCTCAGCATTTGTTACTGAAAAGCTACATTCAGATATGATGTGTGGGGCTACCTTGAAAAATCATGATTCAAAGATTTATTGTCATAACATAAGAAAAATGTAGAAAAAAAAATATATATAAAAAAACAGGAGATCGGGGGAACTGTAAATTCTCAAATTGCACAACTTAGAACTAACTTGTGAATGCAAAAATAATGCAGATATTATTTTTAAATAATTGTATTCAATAACAGCAACCACAATAAACAGTATGAAGTGATTTGATTTGTAAATATAAATATGGATTTTGACTAAATGTTTTCATAAATATATTTTTCTCCCAGTAAAATTGGCATGGGACTTATTTTTACCCTCTCAAAGAACTGAAATCAGGAACCAAAAAGACACACACACTCAAACGGTCTTGAGGTGCAGACTTCGGGAAATTCATCGATAATTACATCGGGCTTAAAAAAAACACAAAAATGTCACAAATGTACTGTTTTTAAATGAAAATGATCACTTGTTGAATAAATATTATGAAGTTGAATTTATATCTTACACTTTGTATGTGGGTCTTTTTATGATGATGTGGATCTTTCAGATGAAATTCACTATGGTATCTTCCACATTTTATTGGAAATGTATTATGTACTGTTGGATTCACACTAGTCTAGTTCCGGTCTAGATTCGGTCTCGCCCTGCCTTGGTCTCGGTCTTGACTTGGTCTCCACCTCTCTTATTTATTTACTTAGAAATTATTTATCTATTTAACTAATATATCATATTCCAATAACTTGCATATAGACTCTTATTGCACTATTTCACTTTTTTTTTTTTCATTTTGTATTTTGTATTTACTATTTACTTGCACTATATTTTTCTGTTTATCTGTGTTATTGTGTTGCACTGTTGGAGAAGCCTGTGACCTAAGATTTTCATCGGCATAACCACACTGTAGCTATGTTTGTATGTTCTTTTTTTATGAAAATAAAGAACCTTGAAGTCTTGGTCTTGGCCTATAACCTCTTCAGAATCAGAATAAATGTATTCGTCCCACAGAGGGGAATGTTACATTTGTTACAGCAGAAAATAGCCAAAGACAGCTTAATGTTAACTAAAGTCTTGGTCATGACTTGGTCTCGGTAAAGGTGGTCTTGACTACAACACTAGTGTGACTATTAAAATTCAGGTCAGAGTCGATGACTACGTCTTGATTTCTGGCTTTTTCTGTTGTTTTAAACTTTGCCGACTGAAGCTCAGTGCTGACTTCTATTCATTCATTCATTCATTCTATTCTTGGTTCCAAAAACAATTTTTCTCAGTTTTATCTTTGTTTAATTGAAGAAGTGCTGACACATCCAGTCATTGATGTTCAATGCACTTACTCAGTGCTTGAATTGGATCATAGTCTCCTGGTTAAATGGTTATGTCACCTGCATAGCTATGGTAACTTGTTTTGTTATTTTTTCATTATCTGAGCCAGTGGTAGCATGTAGATATTAAACAGAAGAGGCCCCAGGATGGAGCCTTGAGGAAACCCACATGTCATATTTGTTAACTCGGATGTGTAGTTAATCATAGAAAACAACGTGTTTCCTGTCCTTTTAAGTAGGATTCAAACCATTGTAGAACTGTTGCTGAAAATCCCTACCAGTTTTCCAGCAGGGGTAGTCATAAGGTTATATTGCAGAACTGTTCTGCTGCTTTAAAGGTCTCCCATAAAACTATTTTTAGGCAAATATTATAGGTCTCAGATATATAAAAAACATGTCTATGAAGTGTTTTTCTCAAAATACCAAACAGATCACCCATTCTAATCATGTCTCATACCCCTCTATTTGAGCCCTGATAGGGGGTGCTGATTCCGGGTCCGTAGCTTAAAAAAAAAAACGAGAGCCGAGACAATAGGCTTGTTTGAGATGAGCTGCGGCTCGCCTCGAATGTAGACGAGAATAGCCGATTGCAGCCGCGGGAGGTCTCAAAAAGCTCGCCTGAAGTCGGACAGCTCGGAGTCGGCTTGACTCGGTTTGCAATGGCGGGAATTACGTTGGCGTGCCATTTTAAACGATTTATTCAATAAATTTAGTTTTAGGTTAAACCGGTTAAACCAAATCATTACATTACAATAGATGTTATTGTAATGATTTGTTTTAACTTTAATGGTATATGAGAATTGCTAGAAATAACACCTCACTACAAATGATTCTGAATGACTCAAGTGTCTGTTCATTTTTAAACAAATCAATACAAGGGGGGTTGAATACATGTAAAAGACAGAACCACTACTTCCGTTAGGGTGTTGACCAGTTTGCATTTATAAAGAATGCACAAGTGTTTTTAATCGTTAATGTCAGATATTTAATAAGTAAATACATTTGTTCCTCCTCAAGAAATGCAGTTTAGATTCTAACCTGTTAAGCCTGAGAGACCCCGGTACCGGGGCCCTCCCGCAACATCTTGCAGGAAACAGTGTCTGAGGGCATATTAATTTAATAAACTATGAATGTTTTATACCCATGTAACGGGAAGAAACTCATCTAACTTTTTTTTTTTTTTTTTAAACCCACAATGCTAACGCTGAGCCTCTGAATTAGCATCGAGCGAAAAATGCTAACAGATTTACTGCACCGCAAGTCACTAATAAAACCTTATTATTTATCCATTCTGCACATCCAACCCATCGATCTGATCGTGAGATGACACAGAGTCGATGGGTACAGACATTATCACTCAATGATACGAACTCCTGACTTTATAAACAAAGACAGACATCAAAACATGTGGCGCTAGGTAGCTAAAAACGCTAACATGGCTTGTGTCGTAGTCTGGTCAAAAGTGGTCTTCAATGGCATTAAAACGATAAAAACGCTGCTGAAGTTAATCCATAGGTTAATCCACTGTGTCTGTGTCCCTTTGAAATGATTTCTGATAATCCATAAGCAATAAACCTGCTTTTCCGTTTCCAGATGTCAGAGCTAGAGATAGGTTAGCTCTGATGCAAAACTGCATGCACGAAGCCCCCACCTTTTTGTTTTACCGTGTGTGTGTGGGGAAACCCCCCTTCAATTCTATTGGCTCTAACGGTCAGAAAAAGATGTCAATCAGCAAAATCGACAAAGGAGGCCCAGAGATATGGAAAATCCACCCAAATGACCCCAGAAGTGTTTTTTTTTGCTAAATCTCTCTAAAAAGGTCAGATTTAACTTGTTTTGCATCAATCTTGATACAGGGTACTTATTATATGTTGTACTTTGGATTCCTAAAGCTTTTAGTCTACTAACCCATCATCCAAGGGTAGTTTTCACTATAAGTAAAACATAATGTTCAATCTGAATTTTCTTTGAAATAAAAAACATCTATATTGATTCTGACTTTTCTACATCTAACTCACAGGTTTATCATTACTTTGAGAAAAAAGATTATTAATTTAACCCTTTTAGAAGGGAAGATATGGTCATTTGTTCTGGGAATGTAATTTTCGAGCCGGAGACCTGAAAAACAAGCTCAGGACTAAACATGCTAAGCAGGAGTGCGAAAAGCAGTAAAGTGAAAAGTATTGTACTCAATCTACAGAATAAAATATAGAATGAATTGAATGTTGAATAAACAGTGAGGGGTATGAATAAACTAGATATACACAGTAGCCTATGAGCAGTATGAACAGAATTCAAGGTTCAAGGTTCTTTATTGTCAAACTAACATAGCTACAGAGTAATTATGTCGTTGAAAATCTTAGGTCACAGACTTCTCCAACAATGCAACACAATAATACAGATAAGCAGACAATATTGTATTAAAAGTGTGTATGAATATGCTAAGCTATATAACGTATGAAAACGGTAAGCAGTGCAAGTATAATATACAATATATAGATATATATAGGGATATATATAGGGATAGTGGTGGTCTAATGGATAGTGAGGCGGGCTGAAGATCGGAAGGTTGTGAGTTCAGGAACACCACCACTAGTGTGCTCTTGAGTAAGGCACTTAGTCCTTAGTTACTCCAGGGAGAATGTCCCTCTAATTGGTAATTGTAAGTCTCTTTGGATAAAAGCGTTAGCTAAATGAAATGTAATGTAATAGATAATTAATTTCATGATGATAAACATTGTGGAACAATGAGGAAAAATGTGAATGGAAGTGGCGACGTAAAACTGACACAAAACAACAAAAAAAACCTTTGCGGAGCCAATTGGAAAGTTTCATCACCAGCACAGGGTAAATAACACCAATGAGCGCTCAGCTCGATATACCAGCGAGTCGTTTCCCATCAAGCATTTTGCTTCCGCAGCTCGTGGAGAGAAACTGCTCTGCCTCGCTCTCAAGGCTGCCGGCGTCTTTGTCCCGCGAGATTTCAACGTCTCATGCAGTCGAGCCTCCAGAGCAAGTCGGACAAAATTACTAACCATCATGCAATGCACTAGCAAGATGGCGGTCGCAATTGCGCAGGTCTGCGTCGGTTTCGCTCATCTCAAACGAGCCTGAGAGCTCAGACAGGAGAATTCTGCCCAGATACTCAGCTAAACGCTGCCGTGATTACACACCATGTTATGTTCAAAATCAAATCAAGGATTCTTTCTGAAACAGTATGGAGGTCAAAAGCTTTTTCTCTTGCGGGTTTACTACAAGTTGAGTAGCGATGCTTGCTAATGTAAACAGAACATATTACTTCCAAAACACGTCGCGCATTGTTTCTGATAGGGCCGTGGGCGTAAAGCCAGCCCACATTTCCGATATTACGTAATATCGGCAACAAATCTGGATCAGCTCCGTTGTACCCCAGTTTTTAGAGATGTGGTTAAGGAGGAAAAGAGAGGGTCTAGGGGTTTCATCAACTAATTGACTAGTCGACTAACTCTACAACTAGTTGGCGCTGTAGGCCCTAGTCAACTAGTCGTGACCAAAATGGAGACAAACGTGGGAGATGAGGATGCCGACATTGGCGCTGAGGTGCTGCACAATGCTCCAGCAAAACACGTCTGACATTCAGGTGTCCTCATCTTATGCGCAAATGCGCCTCAATTATGCGCAATACAGTTTCAGTTTTAGCTGAACTAAAAGTTCAGAAGCATGTTCCACTAGCACCCCCCCCTTTGAACAGCTGTTTGGACCTCATTTCGAGAGCAACAAGAAAAAACGGGTCAACAGTGGCGCGGATGAGCTACGGGATTACTGCCAGCAGACACCCCATATCCCCACATTGGATAACCCTCTGAAGTGGTGGGCACAAAACGCAAACCGCTTCCCCCGTTTAGCCAAGCTTTCCAGGAGCTACCTGGCCACCAGCATCCCAAGTGAACGGATGTTTTCCCTGGCAGGCAACACTGTCACCCGACAGCGGTCAAGCCGCCTTCCCTCATATGTTGATGCTTTTGTCTTCCTTAACGCAAACCAAAAAACCTGGAAGGGTGGACATCGTTATCGAGAAGGACAGTGACAGCGAGTAAAGTGTTGCCCAATGCGCAGTGGATTTATGTTGCATTTATGTTCTTAACAGAGTTTTTGCAGTAGATTGGTGAGTCCAGTTATTGTTTTTAATGTAATCAGCCATATAACAGCATGTAACACAAATTAAAATGCTGCTTTGTTACAGTGTTTAACGTAACTGTATGAATTGCAATACAAAATTCAGTTTTACACCTCTCTTTGTGTGTCTTTATTATGACGTAACAACTAGTCGACTAGTAACTATAGGTAGTTGTGAAACTCCTACCGGGGACACATATTTATGTATAAAAGATGTACAAAACTGCAATTTGCATGATAGGAGACCATTAAGAGTCAAACTAAAGTATATTTATATGCTCATGCAAGTGCAAATAAAGTGATGATTAATAAGAAGTATTTAGATGTCCTCAACATCAACTCATGACCCATAAATCAAGAAAACATATTTATGTGTATTATTTTAATAGATTTTTTTTTATAAATCTATATTTTAGAATAATATAATTATTTCCAATGTTATCCTTTTTTCAAATTCAGCCAGTGGGATGGATTGGACCAGCTGGTGGTCTGTTATTGGCCCCTGTGCCGTTTGTTTCACACCTTGGCTATGGAATTCATTGTTAGATATTATTTCCCATAATGTATGAACAAATCGTTTGCTTTATATTGTTTGATTGCCAGATTGTACATGATGGTACAAAATGACGTTGTGCTAATTGAATGTACTTTCTTGTTTGATAACTTTGAGCTTACTGAGCTGTTCCTGAGCCAGTGTTTAAAGATACAGACCTAATAATAAGGTAAATTGGACAAAGATTTATTGGTATTAAAAAACAACAACAATTATACTCATTACTTGCAAAAGGTTGTGTAGCATATTTTGTTTTCTATTTCAACAATTTGGATGTTTCCCAAAAATCCCAGTGAGCAAGTCATTTTAAAGTATTGTGAAGAAGATATGATGTATAAAAACACAAATAACAAACTGAGGGAAACATGATTTTAAAGTCAAGGTGTAGGACTTTATTGACTCAGAGTGCGCATTATTCAAAACTCAACAACAACAGTGGAGTTAGAATGATGGAAGAAAGGCAGAAGAGTAAGATGGTGATCGCAGAATCAGACTTAATAGTTGGCCATGGTTGTCTCCAGCCAATCGTTGAAGAGGCAGACCTGTGAATGGAGACACGAGGAGGTTTGTTAAAAAACTAGCAAATATGATACATTTGAACTGGGCATGCTCATTGTGAAATATAAGTTCCATATTGTCTATTGTAGAAATCTTTTGGGTTTACCTTGGCGTAGACACCGGGGTTGTCCTTCTGAGCACATCCGTAGCCCCAGGACACAACACCCTGCAGCTCACCGTTGCACACGACGGGTCCACCAGAGTCTCCCTGAGAGAGAATTCATTCGTGAAGAAATTCACAAATATTCTGTATTGGCAACTAAGATGCATTGGTATAGGAAAAGGAGAGAGTTGTTTTGTTACACACCTGGCAAGAGTCCTTGCCTCCCTCAAGGTATCCAGCGCAGAACATGGCATCAGTGATCTGACCGGGGTAAGAGTTATCACAGTCCCTGTCGGACAGGATGGGGATGTTCAGGCACTGCAGCTTGTTCTTGTCAGCGGCTGTTCAAACAATGTGGGTGGAAAAGGGTTAGAATAGCAAAAATGAAAAAAAACAAAACATAGTGTAACTCCTAGCTGTTTAAATGCAGGTGTTACTCACAGGAGCTCATGGTGTTTCCCCAGCCAGAGACGGTGCACATGGTGCCAGCGGGGGCACAGCTGCTGGGCAGAGCCACGGCCTGAACGTACTGGTTGAGGGTGGCGGGCTTGCTCAGCTTGATCAGCATGATGTCATTGTTGATGTTGTAGGAGCTATAGTTGGGGTGACGGATGACACGGGAGGAGCTGATGTACTGCTCGTTTCCCTCCTTGAATCTAAGGTTGTGCTCTCCCAAATGAACCTCCACACGGCTAAAAGCAAATGGAAAACGGTGGATTAGTGACAGAAGACAGAAAAGTTAGCATTAGATATTGTCTGTATACGCCTCGTGTTAGTAAATCAATCCTATGACCCTGGAAAACACGAGGAATGTGCTTACGACTTGTAGCAGTGAGCAGCAGACACCACCCAGTTCTCGTTGACCAGGGAGCCTCCACAGAAGTGGTAGCCAGAGTTCAGAGACACCTGATGGGGCATGGAGTAGGGAGTGCACTCCTTCCCTCCGACGATCTTGTCCTCCTCCGTGGCAACTGAGAAAACACACATCAGCATCAACTTAGTTTTTTGATACTACTCTTTAAAAAAAGTATAAACTACTCAGGGCCGTGGGAAGTAGGAGTGCTGAGGGTGCTGCAGCACCCCCTGGTGGAGGACAGGGGATCTGCACTTCCACAAGATATGATAAAAAAAAAAAAAATCCAGCCTTGATGTAACAACATTCATAATTAAGTAAAGATAACACCCTTTTCACCCCGGTTACATTTTCCATTTGCCCTGTACGATGGGCGCTGTAAGTGATGAAAGTGTGGGATGTTGGCTTAGCAGGCGCCCGCAGCTCACAGCCAAAGTGAGAGAGATAGAGAGAGGGGATACCGCGGTACCGGCGGGGATTGTTGTTAGCTTCTGCTGCGCTAACGGATATAAGAAGCTGTTTCTACAATAATGTGGAGGGAGAGTCCTCTCCTGTCAGACTGAGAGCCTCAGTGAGGTAAAGGACTCTGAGGGCTTAGATAGTTCACTTTAGTCTAAGTTTTCTCAGTGGGTCTCAAACGTTTTGATCAAAATTTATGTAAACAAATATTTCCAAGGCACACCTTTATAATTATTAGGATAAATAAAAACAGGTTTGAAATCATTTCAATGTATACTATAGGACAGTAAACCAAAAATATCGTTTAAAACTGGAGAGATTTTAAAATATACATAAATAAATAAATGTTAACTGGTCAAATAAGATATGAATGAACAACACAAATAAAATAAGTTACATGTATTTGTTATTGGCTATGGTAGGTTATTGGAAATGTTCACATACCTACTTATTTGATTAATAAAATGCAAACCGATCTTTTTCATATGGGTGTTTAGAGTTGTACCCCCTAGATCAGTCTCTAATTGGGCACTCAAAGTGCACCAAATTGAAGCATTTTACTTTAAAATGTTAAAAAAATCTTCCCGGGGGGGCACCCCCGGACCCCCCTAGAGGATGTGAAGTCCACCCCCCCAATTGAAACATGTTATAATATATAATACATTTGAAGCCTTGTTATATAAGCTGTGCACCATGTCAATATATTTCTCTTTTTGCAGTGTATTGGTCTTTTGTAGAGGTTTTTCATTGCCAGCTAAAATCTTGCCTAGCAGCACATTGGTCGGAACCAGCCCTGGTGTCATCCCCACAGCACCCCCCATTTGAAACATGTTCCCACGGCTATGATTTAACTACTCTATTTGAATGTAGTACAAGTCTGCATTGTTAATTTGAGTACAGAGGTGGGACAAAGATCAATGAGCTGATCTCTTCTTAAAAAAAATCCTTGGCTTTAGGCACACGCTCTGGTTATTCTGAACTAAGTTTTGGGATAAAGCAGAGAGGAAGGCAATCGGCTCGATAAGAGCTTCACACTCACAGGCAGCTCCGATGAGCAGAATGAAGACCAGAGACATCATGGTTGCTGTGTGATTCTGTCGATGATAGCCTTCACCTGCAGACCTGGTTTATATCCTCAGTCAGGAGTGCTGTCCTACTGTCCAGCTCTCCTCATTGGTCAGCAAGGAGCCAATCTCTGCTGCGGGATGTTAGGTGATTCATTTCCAGAATCACATAAAAAACACTTTTCATCGAAGAAATAAGCATTTTTTTTTTTATCAGCTACATTTGTAAAAGTGTAAAAGGGAGAGTAAGGAGAATATTGTGTCCTTTTTTTTAAATGTATTTTTTATTTCATGACAATACATTTCAAAATACATGTTCTATATGAAATTGTTTTAACCTGTTTTTGCTGTGGGTGCTTAGGAGTTGACTAAAGCTCAACAATGTAGAACAAAAAAACAATACTATAACAAAAACATAATGTAATGGCGTAATTATAAAATACTAAATGACTACACCTAATGGCCACCCATGACATATGTTCAACATTTATAGCACATCTAATTGTTGTATTCATGTGAGTGGCTTTTAGCTTGACTATCAAGATGACAGAGAAGGGTTCAATATGAAATGATCAGAGTTAAAGTTCAGTGTTTTAATCTTCTTATTTTATCTTTAATCTGGAATGTATCACTAGAATCATGGTTTGGATGCAAAATAAATGATCTAGCTCTATAACCTGATTCATTGCTATTGATCAGTATATGGAGTTTGATTTAGCATCACTTTGTCTTATCTTATACAAAAGCATAAAATATTTAAATGCAAGCCTGCTTTGGAATCATTTTTACAATGAGTGATTTATTTTGCTTAAAAATAACTAAATGTGCTACTAATATAATGTATTATATACCACTTAAAGTTAGCTTGTGTTTCTCTGGTCAGATTGCATAGGTGCACAGGTCCCCTGTATGGACACTGTATCTCACAGCTGTGGGTTTCTCAGCTTCTGTTAGATAAAAACTAAATTCAGATATGATGTGTTGGCCTATTTTGAAAAAAGGTAGAGTCCACAACGGGCCCAGAAAGCATACAAAGTGCCCAAATGAGGAAGAAAATCAAATATACTTGAACTGATGGTTTCACTTTTATAAGGCAAGGCAAGTTTATTTATATAGCACATTTTAGCACAAGGCAATTCAAAGTGCTTACAAATATATATATATATATAAAATATAAATATAATATATATATAATATAATATTAATATAAAAATATTAACAACTTTAAGGGCAATAAGTAATAGTGCAGCGGAAACATATCATAAAATGGCATTTAAAAACAGTCATTAAAAAGCGAAGTGAATAAAATAAACATTAAACAAGTTAATATAGAATATTACAGGTATAAAATACATGAACAAAAGTTACAGTGCAGTGTTATGAATACTTCGTTTTAACATTGCTATTGCTTTGTATGTCGGGGGCGGAAGATTCATCTGATTGGTTGTTGGTCGCGTTGGTCGCAAAAAATCGCAAAGCTTCAGACACGCCGCTGCTGGGCGTGTCTGAAGCTTGGCGATTTTTTGCGAGCAACCAATCACATGAATCTCCCGCCCTCGACATACAAAGCAATAGCAATGTTAAAACGAAGTAAACTGGATATAAACTCTCCAAACAGGCGAAAAAACTATCAGTTTCACCCACTGTCTCTGCCACCTCCCTCCATGCCTGGTTCCTCCGGTTTGTATCCCGGTAAATACTTCCGGTCTTAAAGAACCGGGTGATTTGCTACCGTAATATCTCGTTTGGAATATGAGGAAATGAACTGCGGTCTGGCTCTCCCAGCTTGCACGCGGTTTGATTGGCTGCGCTTGCACTGGCGGGATTTGCATAAACGGGATTTGATTGGCTGATGCCAAGCATCGAGCCTCAAAAGTTGAACATTGCCGATAGATGCTCTTGATGCTTGCAAAGCCATGCCATGCCCCCTACAATGCAGTTCGGCGAAGATTAAAAATCTTCTACGTCACCCCATTCAAGTGAATGGGCGAAGCGTTGAAAGCATTTTTTGATGCCTGTAGTGTAGACGTACCGTAACGGCCCGTCTACACTACAGGCATGAAAAAATCTTGGAGCTGGGCGTGTCTGAAGCTTGGCGATTTTTTGCGAGCAACCAATCACATGAATCTCCCGCCCCCGACATACAAAGCAATAGCAATGTTAAAACGAAGTAAACTGGATATAAACTCTCCAAACAGGCGAAAAAACGATCAGTTTCACCCACTGTCTCTGCCACCTCCCTCCATGCCTGGTTCCTCCGGTTTGTATCCCGGTAAATAGTTCCGGTCGTAAAGAACCGGGTGATTTGCTACCGTAATATCTCGTTTGGAATATGAGGAAATGAACTGCGGTCTGGCTCTCCCAGTTTGCACGAGGTTTGATTGGCTGCGCTTGCACTGGCGGGATTTGCATAAACAGGATTTCATTGGCTGATGCCAAGCATCGAGCCTCAAAAGTTGAACATTGTTCAACTTTTGATGCCGATAGATGCTTGTGATGCTTGCAAAGCCATGCCATGCTCCCCACAATGCAGTTCGGCGAAGATTAAAAATCTTCTACGTCACCCCATTCAAGTGAATGGGCGAAGCGTTGAAAGCATTTTTTGATGCCTGTAGTGTAGACGTACCGTAAGTGTTAGTGAGGACTCGGGCAGCAGCACTCTGAAGAAGCGGTTTTTCGTTATCTAAGCCAGTGGTAGCATTTAGACGTTAAAGAGCAGCCTGTCCTCCTACAAAAAACGACCATATAGGTCGATTGTTCAGCAGCATATTACGACCCAGAGTCACGTTTTAAAGTATAGCACCTCTAGTGGTGGTGTAAGAAACAACATGCTCCTGTTGATTGCAAACGCTCCGGAGATTATTTTATTCACAAATAACCAGTGTTGGGCAAGTTACTTTTAAAAAGTAAATCGTAATAGTTATAGTTACTGCTCTAAAAAAAGTAACTACTGACTTTATTAGTTACTAAATTATAAAAGTAACTAGTAACAAGTTACTTTACTTGAAAAATAATAACAATAAAAATACAAGTTTTTGTGTTGTTCTGTGGCACAGTAAGAGAAAAGACAACTCCCCACATTTACATTACTTAGGTGCTTCAGGAGATTGGCATTGCTGTTATTCGATGTGGACAATGCTTTCTGTCCTGCACACAGTTTACATTTTACCGTAATATTTTTTGCGTCCTTTATCCCCACAAATTGAAAATAATGGTTATATTTCCAAGTTGTAAATGCGCTGCTGCTCTCGCTGATACTTGCATCTGCCATTGTTAGTGTGTGTGCTGGTGGTGAGCGTTGCCGTGTGTGTGTGTGTTAGCATTAGCAAGTGTTCGTGTGTGTATTTTCCCCATAAGGCAAGACCAGCCCAACTCTGTCTCTGATTGGCTTACCCTGAAATGTTACCAACCATCACTCCTCTCTGGTTACTTTCACTTTTCCATGGTGCTGTGAGAGGACATCGCTGCATTGGCCTGTAAGTTACATCCGCAGGGAGATTCGGTTCAGTTCCATCACATAATGTAACGCAGTAACGCACCCATTTAAATCACAGTAACTATAACGGCGTTACTTAATGGGAATAGGTAGCTAGTAACGCTATTAGTTACCGCAACAAGTAGTTGCTCTACAGTAATGCGTTACTTTGTAGAACCGGAAGTATTCCCCTCACTGTCAATTGATTACACAGTGATATCGGCATTATTCATCGACTAAAAAACATCAGTTTATCTTTGTTAATTACACAATATTGATTGGTTTAAATTGTGTACAATGCTTTCTGGTTTTTAACCTTCGATTCGGAGAAACAAATAGTTTTTTCGGAGTTTAGACACTACAGAGTTTCCGAAGACACTACACTACCCAGATTCCCCAGCTATCGTTTGGGACTAAAACATCCGCCTTGCTTTACAGACCCGTGATTAGTCCTTAAGCTCTGTGATTGGATGTTGGAGTGGCAGTGCGACAAGGTTATGCCGAGCGTCAAACAGCTCTTTGAAATGGAATGGAACCACGGCAGACTATCCAAAACTGGACTTGGACGGCTCCAGCCCAGCCCTCCCCCCAGAACTACACATGCTGGCTATTGTGTGTTTCGCAACATGTTCTATGGGACGTCTCTACTGGGAATTTTAGTTTTAAAAGACGTTTTCATATTTCCCATAATTAGAAGTTACCAGTATTAAACTGTGTACACCCCTGGAGGTTTAGGGGATGGGAAACACATTGGTGTTATCACATTTAAAACATAATAAATGGTTGAAAATGGCTTGTGTCCATAATGGGCAGCATTAATAAACCCAGATGATAGCTAAGGTCAGAAGAGCTTTATTTAACAGCTGGTCTTATGTCTGTGACCCCTCCTGTTGTTAATTGATAAGCCTGAAACATGCACTTGTATAGGTCGGAGGCACATTTTGCAAATATGGCAGTTGCCATCGATCATCTTAAGATAAGATAAGATAAGATATACTTTATTGATCCCAAGTTGGGAAATGTTTTTGTTACAGCAGCATGTACTACTTTGTTTTACTCCACTACAATTCAGAGGTTATCCTGGTATTTTTACTCCACTAAATGTATTTGTGTTACTTTTCAGATTCTGATTAATGATGTGAAATATATACAACCCTTAAATCAGACTTTAGTTTCACCTGAGGGAAATTCAGGGAAGGTGATTGTCAAGTGCCAAAATAAACTATGCAATATATTAGACGTTAAGTACTTTGTCAGACTCCATATTTATCTGTTGATACCCCCAACGTTTTTTTCTTATTCAAAAGAAGACCTTAAATTAAAGTATTCTTTAATGTTTAAATAAAGCCTTATTAGTTTGTCTGTTTTGCACATCCCCCTGTTAATATCTTTGGACGTCCTGCACTAAACTGTTTTATTGTAGAGATCACTACATTATCTCCTTGATATTTTCTATTCTATATTTCTATCATTGAACTTCTACTTTCTCCCTTTTTTGTATGTAGGCTACTCTTAAAATTTAAATGTTTTCATCAATATAACATTCAACAACAAAATGCAATAACGTGCTTTAACCACTAGGCGGTGCGGGTTAAAAAACCAGTGGTGTAGTTAATAAAACATAATAATATCAGCTATTGAAATTTTGATTCCATAGATGTGTCTCCCATCACCCAAAACCCCTGACTATTCTCTCAACTCAGTATATTACATTCTTTAATTCAAAGAAAATCAGTAATATCTTTAACAACTACAAGTCCCTTTCTATCAGCTGTGCACCGTTCTACCAATTCGATCAAATATAAAAGTCAACTGAATTAGTGTTGATACTGCAAGGGCTCTCCAAATAAAGAACTACGGCAGATGTGTAATATTTAATGCAGCCGAACCGTGTATTACAATGCCGTTATGTGATGACTTCCAAAGAGAAAAGCAAGCATACTCGGAATAAATTATTATTATTTATTTTTTTAAATGTTTTCCGATTTCATATCGCATAAACACCATATCCCGACGTGCATTGCGGCTAAAACATCAAGGATTATGGGTAGTTCGATGTTTTAGCCTATCAAAACCTCTGAAAAAAGAAATGTGTCTCTCAGAATCGAAAAGGGAAAAATCTATGGGAAAAATAGAAAAGCATTGTACACAATTTAAACCAATTAATGTTGTGTAATTAACAAGGATAAACTGATGTTTTTAGTGGATGAGTAATGCAGATATCACTGTTTTCAGCCTGTGAGGGTTGACGCTAACTTTACATGGAAGCTGCCGCATATACACGTTCTCCTGGCGAAGCCTCAAATCATCTTCGTAATATCTATCAAACTATAGATCCTACACATCCACTGGACGTGGATTCTAAAAGTACAATATACACTTCTCGCTAGAATCTAATCAAAAAGCATTTTAATGGCCAAACTATCCTACAATTTAGGATTTTACAGAGAGGGTTATTTGTGAATATACGACCTTCTGTAACGTTTGCAATCAACGGGAGCACTAGAGGTCGAAAACTTTAACACGTGATTATAGGTCGTATTAAGCGCTTGAACAAACGACATGTTTGGTCGTAATAAGGGCTTGAACAATCGACCTATTTGGTCGTATGAGTTGGAGGACTTGTTGTTAAAGAGAAGAGGCCCCAGGATGGAGGCCTGATGAACCCCATATGTCACATTTGTCAACTCCGATGTGTAGTTGCCTATAGGAACAACGTTTTTCCTGTCCTTTAGGTAGGATTCAAACCAATTAAGAACTGTTCCTGACAATTCCACCCAGTTTTCTAGCTCATCTAGTCATAAAGTTATATTGCAGGGCTATTCTGCTGCTCTTAGAGTTAAATAAATATTTCGTTATATATACAAGTGAAAATGAAATGATGATAAATAAGAAATAATATATTTTGTATTTGTATAAGTATTTAGATGTATGTTTCCTCAACATCAACTCATGACATATGGATAAATCAAGAAAACATATAAGTAAATAGATATTTTTGTATTAACTTCCGTGTTCTATACAAGTCGATGTTGAAATTGCATCAAGAAGAAATATTATTCTCAATAAAAGAAAAACAAACATTGCAAAGCAAAAAAAGTTATTTAATACACACTTTATTAATATATTTATTTATATTTACTAATTTCAACTCCAGCAGAAGAAAGTTGGAAGTAAGAAAGTCTGTAGCGTGAGTCTGCTGTGGAGATTAAATTATGGTACAAAGTTATGTTGTGCTGATTTAATGTAATTTCTTATTTGGATACCTTTGAGCTTCCCATGGTGTTCCTGAAACAGTTTTTAAAGATCCAGACCTTATAAGGTACATTGGAAAAACATGTATTGGAGTTGATACAAAAAAAAAGTATACTCTTAACTTTCAAATTTAAAAGGTTTTGTAGCATGTTTTGTTTCTATTGCAACGTTTTTTATTTCAATGCTTTAGATGTTTATTAATGTTTAAGTTATTGCCATGTTTTACTGTATCCCAAAAATCCCTTTAAGTAAATATTTTAAGAAGTCATTTAAAAGTATTGGGAAGAATATATGATGTATACAAACACAAACAAAACATTGAGGTAAACATGATTTAACAGTCAAGGTGTAGGACTTTATTGACTCAGATTGCACATTATTCCAAACTCAACAACAAAAGTGGAGTTAAAATGATGGAAGAAAGGCAGAAGAGTAAGATGGTGATGGCAGAATCAGACTTAATAGTTGGCCATGGTTGTCTCCAGCCAATCGTTGAAGAGGCAGACCTGTGAATGGAAACACAATGAGGTTTTTAGAAAACTTGCAAATATGATTAATTTTTACTAGGCTTTCTCATTGCGAAATATACGTTTCATGTCTTCCATTGTAGAAATGTTTTTGGTTTACCTTGGCGTAGACACCGGGGTGGTTCCTCTCAGCACATCCGTATCCCCAGGACACAACACCCTGCAGCTCACCGTTGCACACGACGGGTCCACCAGAGTCTCCCTGAGAGAGAATTCATTTGTGAAGAAATGTACAAATTTGTTGTATATGCAACTAAGATGCATTGTTATAGGAAAAGGAGTCCTGCAGAGTTGTTTTGTTACACACCTGGCAAGAGTCCTTGCCTCCCTCAAGGTATCCAGCGCAGAACATGGCATCAGTGATCATGCCGGGGTAAGAGTTATCACAGTCCCTGTCGGACAGGATGGGGATGTTCAGGCACTGCAGCTTGTTGCCGTCAGCAGCTGTAATTTAGTAAAACAGGGTTAGAATAGCAAAAATGACACAAAAATAAAGCGTAACTCCAGCTGTTAAAATGCGGGTGTTACTCACAGGAGCTCTGGGTGCTTCCCCAGCCGGAGACGGTGCACATGGTGCCAGCGGGGGCACAGTTTCTGGGCAGAGCCACGGCCTGAACGTACTGGTTGAGGGTGGCGGGCTTGCTCAGCTTGATCAGCATGATGTCATTGTTGATGTTGTAGGAGCTGTAGTTGGGGTGACGGATGACACGGGAGGAGCTGATGAACTGCTCGTTTCCCTCGGTGACCCGGATGTGGTGCTCTCCCATACGAACCTCCACACGGCTAAAAGCAAATAGAAATGACTGGATTAGTAACAAAATACAGACAACTGATCATCAAATATTAATGTGCATGCCACACGGGTTAGTAAATCAATCCTATGACCCTGGAAAACATGAGGAATGTGCTTACGACTTGTAGCAGTGAGCAGCAGACACCACCCAGTTCTCGTTGACCAGGGAGCCTCCACAGAAGTGGTAGCCAGAGTTCAGAGACACCTGATGGGGCTGGGAGTGGGGAGTGCACTCCTTCCCTCCGACGATCTTGTCCTCCTCCGTGGCAACTGAGAAAACACACATCAGAATAAACTTAGTTTTTTTTTTTGATACTACTCTTTAAAAAAAGTAACAACAGACATCTATTTGAATTTAGAACAAGTGCACATTGTTCATTTGAGTACTGAGGTTTAACAAAGCTCCAAGAGCTGATTTCTAATTTTAAAAAATCCTTGGCTTTAGGCACACGCTCTGGTTATTCTGAACTAAGTTTTGGGATAAAGCAGAGAGGAAGGCAATCGGCTCGATAAGAGCTTCACACTCACAGGCAGCTCCGATGAGCAGAATGAAGACCAGAGACATCATGGTTGCTGTGTGATTCTGTCGATGATAGCCTTCACCTGCAGACCTGGTTTATATCCTCAGTCAGGAGAGCTGCCCTGCTGTCCAGCCCTCCTCATTGGTCAGCAAGGAGCCAATCTCTGCTGTGGGATGTTGGGTGATTCATTTTCAGAATCACATAAAAAACACTTTTCATCGTAGAAATAAGCATGTTTTTTTTTATCAGCTACATTTGTAAAAGTGTAAAAGGGAGAGTAAGGAGAATATTGTGTCCTTTTTCTTAAATGTATTTTTTACTTCATGACAATACATTTCAAAATACATTTTCTATATGAAATTGTTTTAACCTGTTTTTGCTGTGGGTGCTTAGGAGTTGACTAAAGCTCAACAATGTAGAACAAAAAAACAATACTTTAACAAAAACATAATGTAATGGCGTAATTATAAAATACTAAATTACTACACCTAATGACCACCCATGACATATGTTCAACATTTATAGCACATCTAATTGTTGTATTCATGTGAGTGGCTTTTAGCTTGACTATCAAGATGACAGAGAAGGGTTCAATATGAAATGATCAGAGTTAAAGTTCAGTGTTTTAATCTTCTTATTTTATCTTTAATCTGGAATGTATCACTAGAATCATGGTTTGGATGCAAAATAAATGATCTAGCTCTATAACCTGATTCATTGCTATTGATCAGTATATGGAGTTTGATTTAGCATCACTTTGTCTTATCTTATACAAAAGCATAAAATATTTAAATGGAAGCCTGCTTTGGAATCATTTTTACAATGAGTGATTTATTTTGCTTAAAAATAACTAAATGTGCTACTAATATAATGTATTATATACCACTTAAAGTTAGCTTGTGTTTCTCCGGTCAGATTGCATAGGTGCACAGGTCCCCTGTATGGACACTGTATCTCACAGCTGTGGGTTTCTCAGCTTCTGTTAGATAAAAACTAAATTCAGATATGATGTGTTGGCCTATTTTGAAAAAAGGTAGAGTCCACAATGGGCCTACAAAGCATACAAAGCGCCCAAATGAGGAAGAAAATCAAATATACTTGAACTGATGGTCTCACTTTTATAAGGCAAGGCAATTTTATTTATATAGCACTTTTTAACACAAGGCAATTCAAAGTGCTTAACAAAAATATTAACAACTTTAAGGGCAATAAGTAATAGTGCAGCGGAAACATACTATAAAATGGCATTTAAAAACAGTCATTAAAAAGCGAAGTGAATAAAATAAACATTAAACAAGTTAATATAGAATATTACAGGTATAAAATACATGAACAAAAGTTACAGTGCAGTGTTATGAATACTTTGTTTTAACATTGCTATTGCTTTGTATGTCGGGGGCGGGAGATTCATCTGATTGGTTGTTGATCGCGTTGCTCGCAAAAAATCGCCAAGCTTCAGACACGCCCAGCTTCAAGATTTTTTGATGCCTCTTGTGTAGACGGGCCGTAAGTGTTAGTGAGGGCTCGGGCAGCAGCACTCTGAAGAAGCGGTTTTTCGTTATCTAAGCCAGTGGTAGCATTTAGACGTTAAATAGCAGCCTGTCCTCCTACAAAAAACGACCATATAGGTTGATTGTTCAGCAGCATATTACGACACAGAGTCACGTTTTAAAGTGTAGCACCTCTAGTGGTGGTGTAAAAAACAACATGGTCCTGTTGATTGCAGTAACTAGTTACTTTATTAATGACTAAATTATAAAAGTAACTAGTAACAAGTTACTTTACTTTAAAAATAATAACAATACAAATACAAGTTTTTTTGTTGTTCTGTGGCACAGTAACGGCCCGTCTACACTACAGGCATAAAGAAAAAATGATGCTGGGCGTGTCTGAAGCTTGCCGATTTTTTGCAAGCAACGCGACCGACAACCAATCACATGAATCTCCCGCCCCTGACATATATACACGTTCTCCTGGCGAAGCCTCATATCATCTTCGTAATATCTATCAAACTATAGATCCTACACATCCACTGGACGTGGATTCTAAAAGTACAATATACACTTCTCGCTAGAATCTAATCAAAAAGCATTTTAATGGCCAAACTATCCTACAATTTAGGATTTTACAGAGAGGGTTATTTGTGAATATACGACCTTCTGTAACGTTTGCAATCAACGGGAGCACTAGAGGTCGAAAACTTTAAAACCTGATTATAGGTCGTATTAAGCGCTTGAACAAACGACATGTTTGGTCGTAATAAGGGCTTGAACAATCGACCTATTTGGTCGTATGAGTTGGAGGACTTGTTGTTAAAGAGAAGAGGCCCCAGGATGGAGGCCTGATGAACCCCATATGTCACATTTGTCAGCTCCGATGTGTAGTTGCCTATAGGAACAACGTTTTTCCTGTCCTTTAGGTAGGATTCAAACCAATTAAGAACTGTTCCTGACAATTCCACCCAGTTTTCTAGCTGATCTAGTCAAAAAGCTATATTGCAGCACTATTCTGCTGCTCTTAGAGTTAAATAAATATTTCGTTATATATACAAGTGAAAATGAAATGATGATAAATAAGAAATAATATATTTTGTATTTGTATAAGTATTTAGATGTATGTGTCCTCAACATCAACTCATGACACATGGATAAATCAAGAAAACATATAAGTAAATAGATATTTTTGTATTAACTTCCGTGTTCTATACAAGTCGATGTTGAAATTGCATCAACAAGAAAAATTATTATCAATAAAAGAAAAACAAATATTACAAAGCAAAAAAAAATATTTTATACACACTTTATTAATATATTTATTTATATATTTACTAATTTCAACTCCAGCAGAAAAAAAGTTGGAAGTAAGAAAGTCTGTAGCGTGAGTCTGCTGTGGAGATTAAATTATGGTACAAAGTTATGTTGTGCTGATTTAATGTAATTTCTTATTTGGATACCTTTGAGCTTCCCATGGTGTTCCTGAAACAGTTTTTAAAGATCCAGACCTTATAAGGTACATTGGACAAACATGTATTGGAGTTGATAAAAAAAAAATGTATACTCTTAACTTTCAAATTTAAAAGGTTGTGTAGCATTTTTTTTTTCTATTGCAACGTTTTTTATTTCAATGCTTTAGATGTTTATTAATGTTTAAGTTATTGCCATGTTTTACTGTATCCCAAAAATCCCTTTAAGTAAATCTTTTAAGAAGTCATTTAAAAGTATTGGGAAGAATATATGATGTATAAAAACACAAACAAAACATTGAGGTAAACATGATTTAACAGTCAAGGTGTAGGACTTTATTGACTCAGATTGCACATTATTCCAAACTCAACAACAAAAGTGGAGTTAGAATGATGGAAGAAAGGCAGAAGAGTAAGATGGTGATGGCAGAATCAGACTTAATAGTTGGCCATGGTTGTCTCCAGCCAATC
The DNA here is from genome assembly GCF_949606895.1 of Notothenia rossii. Classification (NCBI taxonomy): domain Eukaryota; kingdom Metazoa; phylum Chordata; class Actinopteri; order Perciformes; family Nototheniidae; genus Notothenia; species Notothenia rossii. Next base: position 9,470,642 of record NC_136905.1, read on the forward strand.
GTTGAAGAGGCAGACCTGTGAATGGAAACACAATGAGGTTTTTAGAAAACTTGCAAATATGATTAATTGTTACTAGGCATTCTCATTGCGAAATATAAGTTTCATGTCTTCCATTGTAGAAATGTTTTCAGTTTACCTTGGCGTAGACACCGGGGTGGTTCCTCTCAGCACATCCGTAGCCCCAGGACACAACACCCTGCAGCTCACCGTTGCACACGACGGGTCCACCAGAGTCTCCCTGAGAGAGAATTCATTTGTGAAGAAATGTACACATTTTCTGTATATGCAACTAAGATGCATTGTTATAGGAAAAGGAGTCCTGCAGAGTTGTTTTGTTACACACCTGGCAAGAGTCCTTGCCTCCCTCAAGGTATCCAGCGCAGAACATGGCATCAGTGATCATGCCGGGGTAAGAGTTATCACAGTCCCTGTCGGACAGGATGGGGATGTTCAGGCACTGCAGCTTGTTGCCGTCAGCAGCTGTAATTTAGTAAAACAGGGTTAGAATAGCAAAAATGACACAAAAATAAAGCGTAACTCCAGCTGTTAAAATGCGGGTGTTACTCACAGGAGCTCTGGGTGCTTCCCCAGCCGGAAACGGTGCACATGGTGCCAGCGGGGGCACAGTTTCTGGGCAGAGCCACGGCCTGAACGTACTGGTTGAGGGTGGCGGGCTTGCTCAGCTTGATCAGCATGATGTCATTGTTGATGTTGTAGGAGCTGTAGTTGGGGTGACGGATGACACGGGAGGAGCTGATGAACTGCTCGTTTCCCTCGGTGACCCTGATGTGGTGCTCTCCCATACGAACCTCCACACGGCTAAAAGCAAATGGAAATGACTGGATTAGTAACAAAATACAGACAACTGATCATCAAATATTAATATGCATGCCCCATGGGTTAGTAAATCAATCCTATGACCCTGGAAAACACGAGGAATGTGCTTACGACTTGTAGCAGTGAGCAGCAGACACCACCCAGTTCTCGTTGACCAGGGAGCCTCCACAGAAGTGGTAGCCAGAGTTCAGAGACACCTGATGGGGCATGGAGTAGGGAGTGCACTCCTTCCCTCCGACGATCTTGTCCTCCTCCGTGGCAACTGAGAAAACACACATCAGAATAAACTTAGTTTTTTTGTTGTTGATACTACTCTTTAAAAAAAGTAACAACAGACATCTATTTGAATGTAAAACAAGTGCACATTGTTCATTTGAGTACTGAGGTTTAACAAAACTCCAAGAGCTGATTTCTAATTAAAAAAGATCCTTGGCTTTAGGCACACGCTCTGGTTATTCTGCACTAAGTTTTGGGATAAAGGCCCAAAGACTGTCAGCAGAGAGGAAGGCAATCTGGCTCGATAAGAGCTTCACACTCACAGGCAGCTCCGATGAGCAGAATGAAGACCAGAGACATCATGGTTGCTGTGTGATTTTGTCGATGATAGCCTTCACCTGCAGACCTGGTTTATATCCTCAGTCAGGAGTGCTGCCCTGCTGTCCAGCCCTCCTCATTGGTCAGCAAGGAGCCTATCTCTGCCGCAGGGGGTTGGAGTTACATGTAGGTGATTCATTTTTCCAGAATTACAGAAAAAAACTTTTCAATGTATCTATTTCTAAATGTATGATTTTCGAAGCAAAATAAATAATCTAGCTTTAGAACATAATGTTTTGCTACTCAGCAGTATATGGAGTTTGATTTCGCACCACTTTGTCTTATTCTTATACAAAAACATCACATTTTTAAATGCAAGCCTGCTTTGTAAACCTTTTTCACAATGAGTGATTCTTACGATATTTCTTATACATACCTCTTAAAGTTGGCTTTTGTTTCTCTGGTCAGATTTCATAGGTACACAGGTCCCCTCTATACTTAGATGTATGGACACTGTATCTCACAGCTGTGGGATTTTCGGCATCTGTTACTTACCTTGAAAACTATTTTTTGTCTTTTTTTCAAATTCAATAAATAGTTAGAAAGCAGTGCTTGAGTAAGAACTAACCATATTTAGAGTAACATTTCTGCAACTTAAATGATATCGCTGTAAAACTAGAAAAGTATTACCAGAATAATTTACTTAAAATAAGAAAAATAAATCATTCTTTCCATGCAGAACAGCCTATTGCAGAGTTGCATAAATCCCAAAATATACTCTTTTGAGACAAATAATTACTTTATTCTCAATATTAGTTCTTTCCGACTTCATATGAATCATAGCTGACCTTTGCACAACTCCAACCTGAATTTAGTTTTTCAGCCAAAATACCTTTCATTGTCGGTCTTCACCTTGAATTTATAATAACGCATTATAAGTAGTAAGTCATTTTACTTGTAACAAATGTAACTATTCCTGAAAAAAAAAAATGAAATAGTTTTCTTTGAACTAGTGGAGTGGAAGTATAAAATGTTTTTAGTTAAATTTTAGTTAAATGCATGTAAGAAGCTGTAATATCTTGTATTCTATGCATACTAGACCAAGTAACCAAGTACTTATTAATATCAACTGCACATACTAGTATCATAAGGACAATACAGCATGAATAATTACTTAAAATCAGAGGAAAGGCAACAAAAACTTGAGGACGAAACCTAAAACTATTATTATAGAGATGACTAATGAAAGAAATGTGTTAATTTGTTTTTTTCTTAGTCCACATTGGGCATACAAAGCACCCAAATGAAGAAGAAAATCAAATATACTTTTACTTTAACCACTGATGGTCTCTCTTTTATAAGGTTATATTGCAGCAATGTTCTGCTGCTCTAAGAGTTAAACCTATTTATTAATACAAGCACAAGTGAAGTGATAATTATTAAGAAAAAACATTATATTTTAAATTGTATATGTTTTTAGATGTCTGTATCCTCAACATCAACTCATAAACAATGGATAAAACTGTATTGTTTTAATTTTGTTTGTTTGTATATTTACATCCTTGTTATAAGTCTAACTTTAAATTGCATTGACAAGAAAAATATGGGGTACCCCAGGGCTCCATGCTTGGCCCCATTTTATTTTCCCCGTACCTGCTCCCCCTGGGCGTTATCATTAAAAAATATGGCGTCTCATTTCATTTTTATGCAGATTACATTACATTACATTACATTGCATTTAGCTGACGCTTTTATCCAAAGCGACTTACAGCAAGTACATTCGACCAGGAAGATACAACCTTGAAGAAATGGTTGATGATTCCCAAATCGTATTGCCCCTGAAAACGAAATAATCCAGCTCTTTGCAATGCCTGTCTGTTGGTCTGCAGGACATCAGAGCCTGGATGGCCTTGAACCTTTTCCATTTGAATAAAAAAATGACATAAGTGATGATGTTTGGACCCAGTGGAGGCCCCAATGCCCCGCTTGTGCTTGATTCTCTAATCCCATATATGAAACCCACTGTTACTAATCTGGGTGTACAGATTGATCCGGATTAGATTATTAAACTTGTTTACTGTAATGCCCTCTATGTTGGATTTAGCCAGGCTACCATCACCCGCTCACAGCTTGTTCAGAATGCTGCTACACGCCATCTTACGAGAACCAAATGCATGAGCACATTACACCTGTACTCGCATCTCTACACTGGGTACCGATAAAGTTTAGAATCAAATAAAAAATGGTATTGTTTGCCTACAAAGCTCTTAATGGTTAGGCACCACCTTACCTGGCAGAACTTCCACAATCCTATATATCCTCAAGGTCACTGAGGTCTACTGAGATACTTCTCCTTGTGGTTGGAGGTCGAGGTTAAACCAGCGGGGGGACAGGGTTTTTGCTGTAGCAGCTCCCAGGCTGTGGTACGATTTGACCCCCAATCAGACCTGCTTCCCCTTTTTTAGATCTCGCTTAACGACAGAAGTAACATGACATACATTAAGGAATGTGATATTTCAATTTATATGCGGTGAAATGTGAGTCCCGCTGAGAGAGAATTATTATATTCGCAATGTGAACTGTTGCAATCATGTTAATAACCCACGGCATGGCATGGCAATAAAGCACGAAAATTGAAAAAATGCAGTCCAATTTGCAACGATAGTGGGTCCGGTAAACTATACTTAAGCATTTGAGATCTTATCGACAATCTTATCGACAACACCTGCCACAAGTAATCCAGTGGGATGGATTGGACCAGTTGGTGGTCTGGTATTGGCCCCTGTGACGTTTTTTCCACACTCCAACTTTATAATTCATTCTTGGATATTATTCCAAATTGTTAATTTGTCATATTACTAATGGATCTAGATTATGTTGAGCTGTTGGAATGAATTTGCTTGTTTGGATCCCTTAGTTGTGTTCCCCAGCCAGTTGCTGAACATCTAGATCTAATAATAAGGTATACTGGACAAATATGTATTGTTGTTGATAAATAAATAAATTTAGGAGAGTTAAACCTTTGTATCTATATTTATATACAAGATAAGAAGTAATTGCCTTGTTTTCACTGTATCCCAAAAATCCCAGTAAACATTACACTACTCTGAAGAAGATATGATGTACACAAACACAAACAACAAACTGAGGAAAACATGATTTAGAAGTCAATGTATAGTATTTTATTTACTCAGATTGCACATTATTCAAAACTCATGGTGGAGTTATGATGAAAGATGGAATGATGGAAGAAAGGCAGCAGAGTAAAATGGTCGCGGGATCAGACTTAATAGCTGGCCATGGTTGTCTCCAGCCAATCGTTGAAGAGGCAGACCTGTGAATAGAGAAACAATGAGGTTTGTTAGGAAGATTAAACTTTGAATTCCAACATTTAAATATAAGTTTATTGTAGATAGATCATCTATTGTAGAGATCTTTTGGGTTTACCTTGGCGTAGACACCGGGGTTGTCCTTCTGAGCACATCCGTAGCCCCAGGACACAACACCCTGCAGCTCACCGTTGCACACGACGGGTCCACCAGAGTCTCCCTGAGAGAGAATTCATTTGTGAAGAAATGAAATAATATTCTGGATTTGGTGCACTGGAATATGAAAAGTAGTGTTTTTGTTACACACCTGGCAAGAGTCCTTGCCTCCCTCAAGGTATCCAGCGCAGAACATGGCATCAGTGATCATGCCGGGGTAAGAGTTATCACAGTCCCTGTCGGACAGGATGGGGATGTTCAGGCACTGCAGCTTGTTCTTGTCAGCGGCTGTAACACATTAAACAAAGAGGGTGGAAAAGGGTTAGAATAGCACAAATGAAAATGAAAACATAGCGTAACTCCAGCTGTTAAAATGTAGGTCTTTCTCACAGGAGCTCATGGTGTTTCCCCAGCCGGAGACGGTGCACATGGTGCCAGCAGGGGCACAGCTTCTGGGCAGAGCCACAGGCTTCACGTACTGGTTGAGGGTAGCGGGCTTGCTCAGCTTGATCAGCATGATGTCATTGTCGATGTTGTAGGAGCTGTAGTTGGGGTGACGGATGACACGGGAGGAGCTGATGAACTGCTCGTTTCCCTCGGTGACTCTAAGGTTGTGCTCTCCCAACTGAACCTCCACACGGCTGGGGAGGAAAGAGCGGATGAGTGGCAATTAAGTTTCATAATGCCTGTTAAAAGTAGTCAAAATCTTGTCTTCGTAATATGAGATGTGACTTACGTCTTGTAGCAGTGAGCGGCAGACACCACCCAGTCCGCGTTGACCAGGGAGCCTCCACAGAAGTGGTAGCCAGAGTTCAGAGACACCTGATGGGCCTGGGAGTAGGGAGTGCACTCCTTCCCTCCGACGATCTTGTCCTCCTCCGTCGCAACTGATAAAACACACAGAAGACACAATAGTTAGAAAAAAGTTACTTTTATTTTAATTAAATGATTAAAAAACAGCAGGGAAATATATGCTTACAGGCAGCTCCGATGAGCAGAACGAATACAAGAGACCTCATGGTTGCTGAGTGATTCTGTCGATGATAGCCTTCACCTGCAGACCTGGTTTATATGCTCATCTTTCCATCCTGTATGCGCCCCAAAGGTTGTTTGTGACCAATCAGGGCTCTGGGAAAAGTAACTCCAGGTATTGTGGTCGATATACTGCCTGCCAGGAAATTGTATTATTTATACAACTTTTACATTCGCTGGTGTGCAGATGGTTTGGTTCACAACCACAGTTGTTGGATTTGGCTTTCACCACGTGTCTTTAGATAGAATGACCCTAACACAATGTTGATAAAGTGAAGAGACAAGATGCAAACACAAAAAAAATGTAATCACTCGATCACAATTACTATCAGAAAATATAATAAAGGAAACTTTACAGTGATAAACTCAAAAAAATGCATTTTACTTGCATTATAAAAGATGGTAGGGTCAAAAGTGTTATTTAACAATTATTACATGGAAGTATAAAAGACCATTTAATAATGAAGAATTCTGCACAATAACGCAGTCAATTGTATGTTGAATTCTGTGCAAATCTGCTGCTGGTGAAGCTTGAATCAACCTGAGTTACATTTGGCTGCTTTGATATAAAAGCAGAGCAGCTTCAATTTCACATGATAAATATGCATGAGTGACATGAAGAAGATTAACAAGAACAGGTGCAGTCTGAAGATTCTAAATCCATGCTGTGTTTGGGATGATTTGGAAACTAGAGTGTCTTGTTGTTGAACAGTGGCATTTGTGGCATGCTCAGTTTTAAAGATGTGCTTGAATGGCAGCGTTTCAGTTGTACGTGTCACTGGAGAATATAAGTGTTTGACAGATATTGGTTTATACAGTGGCCGATTCAGGGACCAGGTCAGCTGATACACAAAACGGATTTGCATTGACTGTTAAATGTAAAAGAATAATCAATAATTCATACAAGAATTTGTTATTTTTCTGCGCTGAACATGAAAAAGTAATGGCTGTAAAACGATTAATTTCATTATTAACTGTACACTCATTATGTGCCAGTTTTTTTGTTAAGCCTCATGCACTCTTGATGATATCCTGACTCACTGCTACATTACTGATATGCGAGTCGGCCTTGAGCAAAGGCTCTCTGTGAATAATCCAGCTGTTACAGCTATTTTAGGGTACTTTTTTTTCAGTCAAAGTTATTTAAGGTCAGTCACCTGAAATGAACCACCTACACCCGGCGGCCAGTGTATCAACTTTTATTTTCATTGGCAACTATTGGACCAATCAGGCAGCTCGGAAGAGATATCAAATAGGAATGCAAGTGTACTGATCGGATTAAACTTTGCAGCCATGAAGTCCCTGGTCTTTGTTCTGCTCATTGGAGCTGCTTGTGAGTAGGTTGTTTTTAATGCATCATGCACTTTTATATATTTACAGTACAGCAGTATTCATTTAGCTTTTTGGCTCTCTTATTGTTGTCTTAATTGTTTTTAGTTGCTACGGAAGATGACAAAATCATCGGTTGTTATGAGTGCACGCCTCACTCCCAGCCCCATCAGGTGTCTCTGAATATTGGGTACCACTTCTGTGGAGGCTCCCTGGTCAACGAGAACTGGGTGGTGTCTGCTGCTCACTGCTAAAAATCGTAAGCACATGTTTAAAGCCATTACTATTCATCTGATGCTTTAATAAACAAACAAGCCCTCATTAATCACCAACTTCTCTCTCAGTCGCATTGAGGTTCGTATGGGAGAGCATCACATCGGAGTCACAGAGGGAAACGAGCAGTTCATCAGCTCCCTCAGTGTCATCACACACCCCTACTATGATGGCTACAGCCTCATGAATGCCATCATGCTGATCAAGCTGAGCAAGCCCGCCACCCTCAACCAGTACGTGCAGCCCGTGGCTCTGCCCAGCAGCTGTGCCCCCCGCTGGCACCATGTGCACCGTCTCCGGCTGGGGAAACAGCATGAGCTCCAGTGAGTAGAAACATTTCAGACAAGCTTAGATTTTTTAAACTGTCATTTTATTTAATATATATATTTTCTTTATTGATTTATTTGCTATTATTTAATTACACAATGGATATCAAAAAAGTTTACAAAACAAAAAGTATTGACAACAAACATGCATAATACTTGCACATGTTGAAGAAATCATCACAAAAAAAACATCACTTGGGTTATATGAGGCTGTGGCTCAGTGGATAGTGTGCTGGACTTCAGAGGATAGCAAGTACAAGTCCCACTGGAGTCAGCATGTCGTTGTGTCCCTGGGCAAGACACGTCACCCCAAATTGCTCCTGTGGGGATTGTCCACTGTACTGAATGAAAGTCGCTTTGCATAAAAGTGTCTAAGAAATGACAAATGACATGGAAAGGAGACAAGAAGAGTGGTTCTGTTTTTGTAGGGAAAGTCTAGCTAGGCTGGGGTAGAAATAAATCAGCTCTGGATGTACTGCAGGAAAATATAATTTAGTCCTTCAGGGTTAAAGAGAGCTGTTCCAGGTTTATATGATCAAAAGATTGAACCAATGGTTGATTGATAATATTGTTCTTCTAGTAAAATGGTTTTCTTTGCTACAGTCTGACACGGTCTAAAAAAACGTAATCTACAACAAGCCCCTGCACCCCTCTCTGTTGTTGCATTGCTTCAGCTGCTGACGGCAACAGGCTGCAGTGTGTTGCTATCCCCATCCTCTCTTATGAAGACTGTGATAACTCCTACCCCAGCATGACCGACAACACCATGTTCTGTGCCGGATACCTGGAGGGAGGCAAGGACTCCTGCCAGGTGTGTATCTCTGATTGACTTTATACTGCTTTATTTTCTAATTGGACTACATTTTTTTAACTCTCTAAAATGACATCTCTCAGGGTGACTCTGGTGGTCCTGTGGTCTGTGACGGTGAGCTGCAGGGTGTTGTGTCCTGGGGCTACGGGTGTGCAGAGAAGAACCACCCTGGTGTCTACTCCAAGGTAACTTCCCTGCATCTCCTAAAAATATAGAAATATCACACTCCTTAAAGTATGTCATGTTTAACTGCAACAAACTGACTGATATATTTTATTTTCAGGTGTGTGTGCAGACTGAGTGGCTGTGCAACACAATGGCCACCTATTAACTCCACCATCCAACCTCCACAGCAGACACACATATACTGTCTGTCCTAATGCTAACTGTCTTTGCTGGATTTATAGTGAAATAAATAAATTGATTGAAATTAATCATTGTTTTGTCTTTGCAATATTGTTTTCCTTTCATTTAAATGGTATTTCTAGTTGATGCAATTTTTACTTTGCCATAACTTGTATAAGAAAGTAAACATAGAAACAAATGTAATTCAATATTAAGATAATACTTTTGTTGTTGTTGTTGTAGAGTAGAGTTGATATGAAGGACACAGGCAGCCAAAGAAATAAAGCTAATAAAAGATTATTCTTAATTAACTATTATTTCCCCATCCCTTGTATCCTCATTTAAACGTAGGTTTCTTTTCACTCGTAGCACAACAATGCTGCAAAACAACTTTATAAATGTAAGACCATCAGAAGGCTAGTGGTTATTTTTAATTATAAAACGGACAAGTCAAATCAAGCAATCGGATTGGGTCTTAGCCGTGATATACTGAGCGTATAGTACCACGGGTAGAGTTGTAAGTTACTTTTCACAACAAGTCAGTATCCCTCCACGTCTGAGAAAAACAGTAGGCTATACAGTTGGGCTGCTTTTCTAACTGGAACAAAAAAAACAGCGGAGAAGTAACGGGGCAGAAACCCTCCTTTTTACACAGCGGTCCAGAAATAGACATCAAACTGCAAAACATATTCAGTGTGCAGTTCCTTTGGCATTAGGGTAGGGGTATCTAGATACTTTCCAAGGTTTGACATAATGAATTGTGCTACTTTTAAAGCAAACAACGATGTTTTCAAATCTGTAATCAAAGAGGTCCGCAAAAACGCTATCGACCAATCAGATTGCTTGATTTGACTTGTCAGTTTTATAAATATATTTACATTTCTTCCGTTACGAAACAAACTTACAAAGCATAAGATGGAAACATTTAAGATTAACTTCGACCTCAGGGGGGGTCTTACTATGGAGGAGTGGATTGAGCAGTGCCTATCTCCAGAAAAAAAAGCACCTATACACATTATCAACTCAATGATTGAGCATCATTTAGGAAAATATGTTCAAGCAATCTAAAGGCAGACTTTATATTGACACATTGGATTGCCCTTCTTCGATTAATCGCTTATTGAAGGTTTTGACTTTGTCTCATCTTTCAAAAAATGTCTTTTAAATTATCCAATTTGAACAGGACATTACAGAAATAGAAGACGGAAATAAATTCTTGAATGACAGTTTCCAGATCAGCAGGTCTGCTTTTTAGGGTGGTGACTGCATGTTGTTCGGAAAGAACAGGTTGTAAAGAATTTAATTTTGAAAGGTTTATTAATGGCAACAGGCAAATAAGTTTTGGAAAGCTTTGTTTGTATGAACATGGGAATAAAATAACGTACGCCACCCATCTGCAGATTTTGACTGATATGTATTTACATAATTTATGCGCCGTAAAAACTATAGGCATCAGGTCATTGCAATAAACAGGAAATGGGTGTTTCACAAACGACATTCACTGCTTTCAAAGCCGCCAATCTCCCCGGATTAAAAACAACATCATATAGAGAATAAGTAGTCTTTATATTTCGTGAGAAAAGGGAGGATGGCAGCTGCACCTTTTAATATCTTTTAAAGGTGGAGTGTTTTTGTCTTTGCGAAACTCAACAGGTTGACTGGAATTTTATTTATCTGTTTTTATTGGCAGCATCCACCCGACTTCTGGGAATCAACAATACATCTACGCAGACTGAAAACAAAAAGGCCTTTTGTATCTGGCTTTGACCCACAAAAAGTATTTATTGTTATTGTATAACAGGTTTAAGTTTGTTCTGGTCTTTAAACAAAATAAAGCTGTGCTTACATTAAGAGACCTCTTCTGGTCCTCTTTTGAACAGGAAACGGTGCAATGTTTCAAAGATTCAGCAACAGTGTACAAATACGTTAAAAACGATTTCACACATGTGGTTTGTGGCTTTAATAATTGACACTATTTGCATTACACAACTCCTCTAAGATAATATAAGACAATAAAACTAATGTTTTTGATATATCAAGGGGAAATGTTACCACGTATCACAGTTGCAGAATGCAAAGTGCCGAAACATTTTCCCACTATGCATAATAAAATATAAACAGGTAAGGATCAGGCATGTCTGTACAAACTCTCCTCGAATCTTAATTTGATGTGGGTATAGTTAAATCGGTCTCTGAAAAAGGAATAAGCTAAGCTTGAAGCTCAGTACAACCTATTACATATTACATATAACTTATTATGAATGTTTATGTTAAGATGTAATGCTATCTCCACGACACTTTATTGATGCATTCATTTGTCCTTTTTCGGTTCACTGTTTACAGTCACATGTTGGCAATGATAGGTTGTTATCTGTACCCGAATGGAACATACTGTGGATAGATTAGATATGAGTTTTGCATGGTCAAAACTCATATCTAATCTATTTTTTCCTTCTATTAGCTTACATTTTAATGACAGTCTTTTGGAATATGTGAAATCATAAAATGATTCATTCTGTAATTTGTTTATTGGCTTACATTTTTAACATTTTTAAACCATTAGAATATACTGCTTTCTAGTGGACAGGTGATGCAACAGCATTATTTAAAGTGTTTACAGAGAGTTAGGTTGCGTTCCGATAATCCAAAAATCAGCTCCTAAATTCTAACCCTATCTCCTATTCCTTGACCTCTGAGTGAAACGTCACGGGGTTAAGGGATAGTGGATAGGAGAATTCAAAAGGACTTAGGAGAAGAGACTGAGGTACTTTAGAGAATCCGAATGCACTTTCACTATCTGACGTGTTTATGATGCGCCAGCGGACGTCATTGTGTGCGTCTGCTGCTGTGGGGAAACTATGGAAACTAGTGTTCTATTCAACGGACTACAACATGGATGTTTAATAAGAAAGAGGGACTCATCTAGAGACTCTGCACGTGCTCTGATGCTGTTGTTTTATGCTTTATGAACGTGGACAACAGAGAAACATATTCTTCATGACCAAAGTTGTAATTGAAATAAAAAAGGAAAGTGAAATTTATGCTCGTCACCCTCTCCCTCCGGTCCACATTAATACAAATGATCCCAATAAGTATGATTGTATGAAAAGATCTTAAAATCAATACAAATGTATTTATTATAAACGTTAGTCCTTAACACCTATCACTGTGTCACCATTCAAACATCTTTTAAAAGTTGAACAAACCCCACACAGCTCAGTGAAATGTTGATTTTATTTGATCATTTCAGTAAAAACTAACGTTCATATTTCTCTTTTTGATTATAATACTGATGAACGTTCAAAACAAAGCACTTTGGCAACTTACCACATAGGCCTACGTTTTAAAATGCTTAATAAGCACCGTAACTTTCATGATATAATTTCTCCGTCATAATCGTTTGTTTCCGTGAACGGCCACTGTTGTGTGACGTAAATGCTGCGGCTGCAAGGCATTGTGGGGCAGCATTTTCTCCTCTCCTTTCGGTAAGGGAGGTCCAGTGGTTCCTAAGCTAAAGGAGGTTATAAAGGAAGTTTGAAACCTCCTTTCCTTTCATTTGGAGAATTGGAACGGCACTTAACATGGCTGCCACTGACGTACTTCCGGGTCATTTCACTTGGTTAGGAAGGTTCCTAAGCTAAATGGACTATTGGAACGCAACCCTCGTCTTTTTCTCTCACCTTTTCTTTAGCATAGAAAAGGGAAACTATTTACCGGTATGTATCTTTTGCTTCAAAAAAATGTATATCAAATGTGTTACGTTCCCTCCTGGTGTAGGGGCACAGAGGGAAGTAACAAAATATACAAATAACAGGGAGAGATAAAAAAGAGAGAGGAAACTGATTTCTGAAGATGTTGTTTTAATGAATCAGAAAGTAAAGAGGGCACACCAGCCAATTTGCAAAGTAAACTAATGGTAAACAAAAACAACTTCCTTATTAAAGAAAGCGACAAACAAACAACACACTATTTAGAGCTATTTAGAGTGGTTTGTAGAGCAATTCACTGTGTGTGTGTGTGTGTGTGTGTGTGTGTGTGTGTGTGTGTGTGTGTGTGTGTGTGAAAACCGTAAGCAAAGTTTCAACAGGAGACAGACATACAGCAACAACAACAACAGTGTTTGATGATTACATTCAAAAGAAAGTTACTTTACATGACCTCTAACTGAATCTTATTAATGAATGATGTTTAAACTGATTTTGAATTATGTGGTTATGAAATTGGGAATGTATGTACAATATCAAATCTAAAGTTAATGTGAGTAAAGTTCCTGAAAAGGGAATAAGTGAATTAAGTTTGAAGCTCAGACAACAAAGTCCAGCTTATGATTGAAAATGATCAGCTCATATTTGTTTATTTGTTTATTTATTTAAAGGACAGTGCAGATTGATTCAAATCGTATTTCTTTCTCCACTGCTTGCAGCAACTCATTGGTGTAGCAGCTTCCTTTGTTTGCCTCTACCATCTTATCTATTGTCTTGAGTAGCTCCTTCACCTGGAACTGATTGCTCCTGTATTCATCCTGCTGGTTGTTCTTCCAGTATTTATTATCGATGACATGACAGCGGCCTCCGCACTTCTTCAACAGATCACTCGCAAGCTGGTTGTTCTGCTGGAAATACTCCTCAACTGTCTGTCTTTCATCGAGCTGGTCACCATGAGTGAAGAGAACTGTTGCGTATTTGAAGATTTCTTCAGAAAAGTATTGACTTATTTTTTTGATGACGGCCTCTTCGTGCTTTGTGAATTTCTCCACTTTAAACACAATGAGAAAAGCATTGGGCCCAGGAGCGCACTCTGTGATACACCTTATTATCTCAGGCTTCAGCTCCTCCTCCGATGTCTCTGTGTCGAAAAAACCAGGAGTGTCGATCAGAGTGATGCTTCTTCCATTGATAGATCTGGTTACTGCTTGACATTTACTTGTTCCTGAATTGGCAGAACTGTTTGTTTTGAACACTTCTTCTCCAAATATGGTTTTAGCCACGCTGCTTTTCCCAACTAAAGTTTTCCCCAAGATAACAATTCTTCTGTCCGACTCTGAAAGAGAATACTTTCCATTAATAATACTCTATACTTGTCTTTTGGTTGTTTTTGTTAGACAAAAATGAGCTAAATCGCATAAAAATCCATAAAAACTCAAATAATTGAACTAACCGTCCATGTTGTCAAGAGCAAATCAAAAGTGGAGCGACCGCTAGTTGCAGCTTGTTGCTGGTTAACATAAATCTGGGCGAGGCTTCATGTGTGCTTTAATCTGATCAAACCACATTTCTCTGTTAGCATTCAGATGTGGGCCTTGATCAAATGCTGTCTGTACACGAAGGAAACATGCTGTGGATAGTTTTGATTTTCATAAAATGGCATTCTGTTATTTGTTCCTTGACTTCAATTGTTAACTGTAGATGTAGTCTTCTTTACTGACATACAAACCCACCAAAGGTTTTTACCCAAATCCTTAGAATAAACTGTCGATGAGCTAATCCCCCCTAATTCTAATGTAAATCTAGATAACTTTATTCCAACTATTCAGATGTGTCCACAGACAAGAAATGAATTACAGACAAAACTTCCCATCATGGCACAGATCAGGTTACCTACATTCTAGTCAGAGTAGAGATAAATTCAAATGTACTTTAAAAAGATTAGCTTTGTGCATGACTGTTTGCTTTTTAGACTGATTAAACCACATACTCACTGCAGAAGACCTTTCTGTTTCTGTATGTTTGATGAATAAATGACAATGACTAAATATTTTTTAAAACTATTATTTAGCTTTTTTTCTGAGAATTAATCAGAATGGATATAAACAAAGTCCATTTACTCAAGTACTGCACTGAAGCACACATTTGAACTTGAGTTGAGCATTTTCATTTCCCACTTTGTACTTCTACACTACATTGCAGAGGAATATATGGTAACATACTTTATACTCTACCACATAGTTACTTCACAAAATATAGGATAAAATAACAACACATTGCAACACGTTTTAAAAAGATGAATCCGCCCTACATTATTATACATACTTACGTATCCACTTATCACCAATAATAATTACTTCTACAATTGTGATAAAGTATTTTTAACGTCTAGTGTTGCAGCCTTTACAACTCACAGTAAATAATCACAATAACTCTTAACAATTACCGTCCATTTTGCATAAAAAGGAATGACTGTAGTCAGCCGACTGCTGGATGTTCTGTCTTCGGTTCTCTCGCTGTGGTTTGACTCTACTTCCGTTCTCTACCAGTTTATCTACATCTGACGTACCTGAACAATAGAGTGAGTGTTGCATAAGATCCTTGTTGCAGGCCTTGATTATAACATCCTTTAAGCTGAAAATATCACACATAGAAATATCTTTTTATATTTATAATTATATCAGACTAATGTAAAAACTAAAATATCAACTCCTGCTTAAACAGCATCATTTTTTAAATTGATGTCATCAAAAAACAACTATAAAGAGTTAATTTAGAAAATAATTACAACATAAAGAAAGAACAAAATACAACATCAGGTTCAGTTAAATCATTTGTTGAATTTTTCTTTTTAAAAACAGAAAAATACTTGTTGTAGATTGCATGCTTGTGACAGTGGCAGATTTACAACTCAGCAATAAAACCAGATATCAAAACAATTTACAAAATCAATTCTAGAGGCGGTTGTAAGCCACGTTTGGGATGCAGAGATTGGTGGAATCTGGTTGTTTTTTATTCCTTTTAAAATCCTTGTATCACTGTTAACTTACCAAGCCTCCGAAAGCGAGGAAACTTTGGCCTAATTCCAGTAAACGGCTTTTAAAGAAATATAATAAATAAATGCATGAATGACAGTTTCCTGATCAGCAGGTCTGCTTTTTAGGGTGGGGACTGCATGTGGTTTGGAAAGAACGGGTTGTATAGACTTTTATTTTGAAAGGTTTATTAATGGAAACAGGCCTCTATGTAACCCTAACCCAGTTTGTATGAACATGACATTAAAATAATTGGCCAACAGTACGGTAATCCTCCCATCCTGCATTTGCGTATTTTGACTGACATAATTTGTGCGCAGTGAAAATCATAGTCAGTGTAGCTATAATAAGTGGTTCCCTCTCAAATACGACTACGTTCACAGCTTTCAACACTCCTAATAGGATTTAAATCAACATATCATAAATATAATAAGTAGTCTTTTAATATTTTGTGAGAAGAGGGAGGATGGCAGCTGCACCCTTTCATATCTTTTAAAGCTGGAGTGGTTTGTCTCAGAGTGATATATCTGTTTTTACTGGCAGCATCCAACAGCATATTTGCAACTCATCTTTTGTTTTGGTTTGTTCACCTACATTTTTAACAGCACATTTATATTGTTTTATAAAAAAATACATTTAAAAGCAACCTATCAGCTGCTTTATTCTTACATAATACATGAACAACTATTTGACCTTTCTGATTATTTCTTTGTACCAGAAAAACAGTTAGCAATGTTTTTACAGAAACAAATGCTACACTTTAACATATTGAAAAAAGTGTGAAAAAAATAAACATCCCTTGGCAAGGGAATTATCAACTTAAGTTTGAAGCGAAGACAAGATGTTCAACCTATTACATATTACTTATGAATAGTATACACTAAACGATGACATGCAGAGCTCCGTGAAGAGCAGGTAGACCAACTGGAAAAGTACAACCATTCCAAAGCTTTCTGATGCGGGTCTTGAAACAAAGCAGAGAAATGATGACCGTTAGTGGCCACAGGTGCGAAAGCTCTCTCCAGAGCTACTGGAAGCCAAATCTCGGGGACCGGAAAAAAAAGGTGTAATATTCTTGCCACGCCAAGCAACAGCTTAGAACAACCTCAACCTATACAAGTGACCACGTAAGCCATGCTACTGATGCTGGACAGGTGTTCAGTGGGTGCACAATAAACGGCAACATACAGATGAATGTAACTAAATAGCCAAATAATGGATCAACGCTCTCTGTCTATGTTCGCTAGCTGTTAGTGTTGTTGCATAGCAACCACCTCGCACTATGTTTCGTGCAGAAGGCAACGGAGGGACTATTTTATTTTGAACATCATTATTTACTAATAAAAACTATTTAAATTAGAGTGTGTATTTTTCTTTCATATTGCCAAACTTGGTAACCGTTTTATAAAAGCAATAGCTCACTTCAGGCCGTGATATATGCTCATTATATCACAGCTAAGGGGGTTGTCGACCCTCCGCTTCGCGCTGGGCCGAACCACGCCCCTTAGCTGTGATATAATGAGCATATACCACGGCCTGTCGTGAGCTATTGCTTAATTATACCTGATCTTTGGGTGCTTTATATACTGCCCTTACCTCTCACCAATTCCAATTAAGGTTCCAGCGGGGAACTTGTTCCCTGCGTGTGCCTCTCCACCTCTGTTTCTTACTTCTTACTTGCTACCATTTTCCCTCAACCTATCCTAAGGGAGTGCATGTAGTAGATACGTTGTGCCTCTCCACCTCTGTTCCCTTCTTCTTACCTACTACCCTTTTCTCTCAACCTATCCTAAGGGAGTGCACGTACGTAGATACGTTGTGCCTCTCCACCTCTGTTCCTTACTTCTTCTCCCCACCTCCGTTCCTTACTTCTTACTTGCTACCCCTTATCCCTCAACCTATCCTAAGGGAGTGCATATACGTAGACACGTTAGTTTAGCTGCTATAGGCCCGGACTCTCAGGGGACACCTTGCTTCTTCCTTCTGTCTGTCTGTACCTGTGTACTCTCATGTTCCGATTAACCCAGCCTCCCCCAAATTTATTTTTTCTTTTGTGTCTATCTACGCCGGGATCCTGAGTCGAGGCTGATCCTGTTGCTGTGGTCCTGTGTCCTGGATCCTCTATCCTGAGTTCTGGATTGAGTCCTGGACTTCGAGTCGTGGCTGATCCTGTTGCTGCAGTCCTGAGTCCTGGATCCTGAGTCATGTTTCCTGAGTCCTGGATCCTGAGTCCTGGATCCTGTGTCCTGGATCCTCAATCCTGAGTCCTGGATCTGAGTCCTGGACTTCGAGTCGTGGCTGAACCTGTCTCTGCGGTCCTGCCTGACTCTCATCATACTACTTCCATGATGGCTCCCACAGGACTGTTGACATCCTCGTGGATTCATCTTCTTATTATAGACTCATGCATTTCCAAACATTTGGTCTACCTATGCTGTAAAATGTATTATCTCTTTGATTTACACACGGCATCTATTGCACATCTGTCCGTCCTGGGAGAGGGATCCCTCCTCTGTTGCTCTCCCTGAGGTTTCTCCCATGTTCCCCTTTAAACTATGGGTTTTTCTCTGGAAGTTTTTCCTTGTACGAATGGAGGGTCTAAGGACAGAGGGTGTCGTCTTCTCATACTGATATTCTGCACAAACTGTGCTGTTGTATTTGTTGTAAAGTGTCCTTATTGTAAAGTATTTTTACTGTATGTACAGCACTTTGGCTCGGCCAAAAATCGTTTTAAAAATGTACTATATAAATAAAACTTTATTTGATTTGATTTGATATACCCAATGTGGACTAATAAAGAAAAGAATGCACACATTTCTTTCATGTGGTCTCTCTATAACAATTGTTTTTTATTATAATAAAATAAGAAAAAGGGTTTGAAATAAACCATTGTTTTGTTTTTGTAATGATTATTGTATCACTATTAAATATGGTTTGACTAATTAATAGAACTTAATTTGATGACTTGTCTAAACAGGTCTCGGAGATAAGAATTGTGAACGGAAATTAATAAAGTTATAAAATATTAATATATCAAGGAAAGCAACTTTCAAAAAGTATTTCCATAAAGTCATTATTATTAATTTGATAAATGAGTCATCACTTCACCATCTCTTCTATCTGCATTAACAAAAAAAACAGTTCTGCAATGTATCTTTATAAATATAAGACCATTAATAGCGGTTAAATACAATACAAAATGCTGTTTCATATGCCCAGTGGGGGCTGAACAATGTATGACCCATTATTCTAAGTTATATCTGTTCTGTGAAACAACTCAGGCTTGCTGAATTTGTATCTTTTTGTGTTATTAGGTATTTCTTTAATAATAGTTTAGTTTACTTATTTAGTTTTGGTTGCCTTGCCTCTTGTTTCCAATATAAGTACTCGTGTTGTATTGCATTGACGGCAGTAGTTTGTGCCATTATCATTTTTAAAATGTTCTTAGTAATGCATAATATATAAGCTCTTACATTTTCCTGTTGCAAAGTGTTTTCTAACTTCGGACATTTACTCAAATACTGTACTTAAGGATAATGTTAATGTATATTAGATTCAACTTTATTGTCATTGCACAGAGTACAACGAAGTTTGCATCCAACCAGAAAGTTCAAATAGTAATCAAATCGCATTAGTTTTCAATTAATTCCCAGAACCAATGGTGCAGGGTTTAAACATATAACATGTAATCGATAGTAAATAAAGACATTGTAAATGAGTGCAATGTCACTGAGTGTGCGGTGCTGTGGGTTAGAGCCACATGTACATCAACCTAATTTAATTATGTACCATTAATGTTACTTCATACTTCTAATCCACTACATTTGAAAAACTGAATATTTAACTGTATTTCGTATTACAAAAAATATTTACTTACTTTTTGTTTTGCATTATTATAGATTAAAACACTATGCTTAAACACAAAAGTATTTCATATGGCTGCAAAACTATATTTAGGGAAGAGTTGTGCAAAGATATGCTGGGATTCACGTGAAATCAACATTTACTAATAAAAAGGATTAAGCTGTAACTTGTCTCACAACAACTCTGACTTTATATTTCTGGACTTTTCAACTTAATACTCTAGTATGGACTATTCTGCACAATGTGTACCTTTTACTTTTGATACATTAAATCCATTTGTCTAGAAATACTTATCTACTTAAACTACATTTGACTGACAGCAGTATTATTTCATTGTTGTTTTGATACCTTCGTGTGAAGAAACTGAGGACTTCCTCCCAATGCTTTCCAGCTATTGAAAAGTGACTTTTAAAAATGTTTATAAAGATACCTTTTTTTTTCAGGTCAGCCTCTCCCTTCCTATCTGGATTTAGTTTTTAGGTAACAGATGCTGAAAAACCCACAGCTGTGAGATACAGTGAGCACACGTCTAAATATAGAGGTGACCTGTTTACCTGTGCAATCTGACCGAGAAACACAAGTCAACTTTGAGAGGTGGATTCAAACCTTTAGAAAGTTATGAGTCACAAATGTTTTAGTTTTTTTAGGCAAAATAAAAGGAGCAGAAACACTCACTGTGAGAAATGACTCCATAGAAACCTAATTTAAATGATTGATTTTTTTATTCAGAGATGAGTTTGACAAAGTGGTGCTTTATCAAACATCATATACTGTACTGCTTCTCACTAATAAATACTTTTCTAGGGCTAAATCCTTTATTTGGCATCCAAACCATAATTATATCGTGCATTTATAGCTTATAGATAAGTGAAGTGGATTAAAAAACTGAATTTTACCCTCAACTTTTGTGTCATCCTGACAGTCAAGACAAAAGCCATTCCTAGCAATACATTGGTCTGTGAATGTTGAATCTTATGTCAAATGTGGCATATAAAAATATGTGGTAATAATGTCGTTTTTTACAATAACTTTACAAGATCACTCCCTGCATTTCAAAACCCGATGCTTGGTCAGGGTCCTTTGGCCTAACCACCCAAAACAACAAAATATAGGTTCAAGTATTACATTGTGTAGATATTAGTGATCGTATAAGAATTATTTGGACTTGTATTATCCATACTTTCCCCTTTTACTTTTCCCAATTTTCTAACAAGAAAGCTATCCTTACTTCAACAAAGATATTTTTTATGTAATTCTTTAAATGAATCATCTAACTCTAACCTCCTGCAGCAGAGATTGGCTCCTTGCTGACCAATGAGGAGGGCCGGACAGCAGGGCAGCCCTCCTGACTGAGGATATAAACCAGGTCTGCAGGTGAAGGCTATCATCGACAGAATCACACAGCAACCATGATGTCTCTGGTCTTCATTCTGCTCATCGGAGCTGCCTGTGAGTGTGAAGCTCTTATCAAGCTGAATGGCTTCCTTTCTGCTGACAGTCTTTGGGCCTTTATCCCAAAACTTAGTGCAGAATAACCAGAGCATGTGCCTAAAGCCAAGGATTTTAATTTGAACAACTGATTGATCTTTAACCACCCAAAGTTCTCAAATGAACAATGCACACTGGTTCTACATTCAAATAGATGTCTGTTATATTGTAACTTTTTTTAAAGAGTAGTATCAAACAACTAAGTTGATGCTGATGTGTGTTTTCTCAGTTGCCACGGAGGAGGACAAGATTGTCGGAGGGAAGGAGTGCAGTCCCTACTCCCAGCCCCATCAGGTGTCTCTGAACTCTGGCTACCACTTCTGTGGAGGCTCCCTGGTCAACGCGAACTGGGTGGTGTCTGCTGCTCACTGCTACAAGTCGTAAGCACATTCCTCGTGTTTTCCAGGGTCATAGGATTGATTTATTAACCCGTGGGGTATGCATATTAATATTTGATGATCAGTTGTCTGTATTTTGTTACTAATCCAGTCATTTCCATTTGCTTTTAGCCGTGTGGAGGTTCGTATGGGAGAGCACCACATCAGGGTCACCGAGGGAAACGAGCAGTTCATCAGCTCCTCCCGTGTCATCCGTCACCCCAACTACAACTCCTACAACATCGACAATGACATCATGCTGATCAAGCTGAGCAAGCCCGCCACCCTCAACCAGTACGTTCAGGCCGTGGCTCTGCCCAGAAACTGTGCCCCCGCTGGCACCATGTGCACCGTCTCCGGCTGGGGAAGCACCCAGAGCTCCTGTGAGTAACACCCGCATTTTAACAGCTGGAGTTACGCTTTATTTTTGTGTCATTTTTGCTATTCTAACCCTGTTTTACTAAATTACAGCTGCTGACGGCAACAAGCTGCAGTGCCTGAACATCCCCATCCTGTCCGACAGGGACTGTGATAACTCTTACCCCGGCATGATCACTGATGCCATGTTCTGCGCTGGATACCTGGAGGGAGGCAAGGACTCCTGCCAGGTGCGTAACAAAACAACTCTGCAGGAATCATTTTCCTATAACAATGCATCTTAGTTGCATATACAGAAAATGTGTACATTTCTTCACAAATGAATTCTCTCTCAGGGAGACTCTGGTGGACCCGTCGTGTGCAACGGTGAGCTGCAGGGTGTTGTGTCCTGGGGCTACGGATGTGCTGAGAGGGACAACCCCGGTGTCTACGCCAAGGTAAACCAAAAACATTTCTACAATGGAAGACATGAAACCTACATTTCACACTTTGCATGCTAGACTAAAATATTTGTTAATTGCTGACTTCCTAACAAACCTCACTGTGTCTCCATTCACAGGTCTGCCTCTTCAACGATTGGCTGGAGACCACCATGGCCAACTATTAAGTCTGATTCTGCGATCACCATCTTACTCTGCTGCCTTTCTTCATTCATCCTCTCCACTGTTGTTGTTGAGTTTTGAATAATGTGCAATCTGAGTAAATAAAGTCCTACACCTTGACTTTCAAATGATGATTCCCTCTGATGATTTTTGCTTTTGTTTGCCCTCATCATATCTTCATTACATACTCATTCTTCCATGAAGGTGTGAACCTATTTCCTGCTCCTCAGAATAAAATACAATCAATTGCTCCTTATTTTGTACACATCCATAATGTTGGTGTAGCACTCAATTACATTACAAAGATATGCTACACAATGTGTTGAGTGTAAAACATTATCATTTAATTGTTTTTTTATCAACACCAATACATATGTATGCAGTGCAGCAAAGTCCTTAACAAATAAACAGGAAATATGATAAAGAACACCAATCAGGTGATGTATAGAATGTATAAAAACTAAATCCCATTAGATACAACTTTTTATTAAGTAATGTGACTTTTAAGATAGAGTTGAATACAATATCTTAAAGGTCCCCTACTATACTGTTTTTCATCAAGAAATTATAGATGTATGTACAACCAGAGCTCATGGTGCGTTCACACGTTCACATCCCGTTATTGTTTGTCCATCGTTTGTACTGAAGTCTCCTCTAACCTGTGCTCCTATGAAGGAGCATCTGGCTCCGTCCCTCTCCACCTGCACTCTGACCTCGGTTTTCATCGGGACTGTCTTCCTCTTCTTCATCCTCTGTTTCCTGGAGACCAAAGCCACCTGAAACTACAGACACTACAACTGACTCCAACTGACTCCATCTGACTCCAACTGACTCCATCTGACTCCATCTGACTCCATCTGACTACAACTGACTCCATCTGACTCCATCTGACTCCAACTGACTCCAACTGACTCCAACTGACTCCATCTGACTCCATCTGACTCCACCTGACTCCAACTGACTCCATCTGACTCCAACTGACTCCATCTGACTCCATCTGACTCCAACTGACTCCAACTGACTCCAACTGACTCCAACTGACTCCATCTGACTCCATCTGACTCCAACTGACTCCAACTGACTCCAACTGATTCCAACTGACTCCAACTGACTCCAACTGACTCCATCTGACTCCATCTGACTCCAACTGACTCCATCTGACTACAAATGACTCCATCTGACTCCATCTGACTCCATCTGACTCCAACTGACTCCATCTGACTCCATCTGACTCCATCTGACTACAACTGACTCCAACTGACTCCAACTGACTCCATCTGACTCCATCTGACTCCATCTGACTCCAACTGACTCCATCTGACTCCAACTGACTCCAACTGATTCCAACTGACTCCAACTGACTCCATCTGACTCCATCTGACTCCACCTGACTCCAACTGACTCCATCTGACTCCAACTGACTCCAACTGACTCCAACTGACTCCAACTGACTCCATCTGACTCCATCTGACTCCATCTGACTCCAACTGACTCCAACTGACTCCAACTGACTCCATCTGACTCCAACTGACTCCAACTGACTCCATCTGTATCCATCTGACTCCATCTGACTACAACTGACTCCATCTGACTACAACTGACTCCAACTGACTCCATCTGACTCCATCTGACTCCATCTGACTCCATCTGACTACAACTGACTCCAACTGACTCCAACTGACTCCATCTGACTCCATCTGACTCCACCTGACTCAAACTGACTCCATCTGACTCCAACTGACTCCATCTGACTCCATCTGACTCCAACTGACTCCAACTGACTCCAACTGACTCCAACTGACTCCATCTGACTCCATCTGACTCCAACTGACTCCAACTGACTCCAACTGATTCCAACTGACTCCAACTGACTCCAACTGACTCCATCTGACTCCATCTGACTCCAACTGACTCCATCTGACTACAAATGACTCCATCTGACTCCATCTGACTCCATCTGACTCCAACTGACTCCATCTGACTCCATCTGACTCCATCTGACTACAACTGACTCCAACTGACTCCAACTGACTCCATCTGACTCCATCTGACTCCATCTGACTCCATCTGACTCCAACTGACTCCATCTGACTCCAACTGACTCCAACTGATTCCAACTGACTCCAACTGACTCCATCTGACTCCATCTGACTCCACCTGACTCCAACTGACTCCATCTGACTCCAACTGACTCCAACTGACTCCATCTGACTCCAACTGACTCCATCTGACTCCATCTGACTCCATCTGACTCCATCTGACTCCATCTGACTCCAACTGACTCCAACTGACTCCAACTGACTCCATCTGACTCCATCTGACTCCATCTGACTCCAACTGACTCCAACTGACTCCAACTGACTCCATCTGACTCCAACTGACTCCAACTGACTCCATCTGTATCCATCTGACTCCATCTGACTACAACTGACTCCATCTGACTACAACTGACTCCAACTGACTCCGTCTGACTCCATCTGACTCCAACTGACTCCATCTGACTCCAACTGACTCCAACTGACTCCATCTGACTCCATCTGACTCCAACTGACTCCAACTGACTCCAACTGACTCCATCTGACTCCATCTGACTCCATCTGACTCCAACTGACTCCAACTGACTCCAACTGACTCCATCTGACTCCAACTGACTCCAACTGACTCCATCTGTATCCATCTGACTCCATCTGACTACAACTGACTCCATCTGACTACAACTGACTCCAACTGATTCCATCTGACTCCATCTGACTCCAACTGACTCCATCTGACTCCAACTGACTCCAACTGACTCCATCTGACTCCATCTGACTCCAACTGACTCCAACTGACTCCAACTGACTCCATCTGACTCCATCTGACTCCATCTGACTCCACCTGACTCCATCTGACTACAACTGACTCCATCTGACTCCAACTGACTCCATCTGACTCCATCTGACTACAACGGACTCCAACGGACTCCAACTGACTCCATCTGACTCCATCTGACTCCATCTGACTCCATCTGACTCCATCTGACTCCAACTGACTCCAAATGATTCCAACTGACTCCAACTGACTCCATCTGACTCCATCTGACTACAACTGACTCCATCTGACTCCAACTGACTCCAACTGACTCCATCTGACTCCAACTGACTCCAACTGACTCCAACTGACTCCATCTGACTCCATCTGACTCCATCTGACTCCACCTGACTCCATCTGACTACAACTGACTCCATCTGACTCCAACTGACTCCATCTGACTCCATCTGACTACAACGGACTCCAACGGACTCCAACTGACTCCATCTGACTCCATCTGACTCCATCTGACTCCATCTGACTCCAACTGACTCCATCTGACTCCATCTGACTCCATCTGACTACAACTGACTCCATCTGACTCCAACTGACTCCATCTGACTCCATCTGACTACAACGGACTCCAACGGACTCCAACTGACTCCATCTGACTCCATCTGACTCCATCTGACTCCATCTGACTCCAACTGACTCCATCTGACTCCAACTGACTCCAACTGACTCCATCTGACTCCATCTGACTCCACCTGACTCCATCTGACTCCAACTGACTCCATCTGACTCCAACTGACTCCAACTGATTCCAACTGACTCCAACTGACTCCATCTGACTCCACCTGACTCCATCTGAATACAACTGACTCCATCTGACTCCAACTGACTCCATCTGACTCCATCTGACTACAACGGACTCCAACTGACTCCAACTGACTCCATCTGACTCCATCTGACTCCATCTGACTCCATCTGACTCCACCTGACTCCATCTGACTCCAACTGACTCCATCTGACTCCAACTGACTCCATCTGACTACAACTGACTCCAACTGACTCCAACTGACTCCATCTGACTCCATCTGACTACAACTGACTCCAACTGACTCCAACTGACTCCAACTGACTCCATCTGACTCCAACTGACTCCATCTGACTCCAACTGACTCCATCTGACTCCAACTGACCACAACTGACTCCAACTGACTCCATCTGACTCCAACTGACTCCATCTGACTCCAATTGACTCCAACTGACTCCAACTGACTCCATCTGACTCCAACTGACTACAATAGACTCCATCTGACTCCATCTGACTCCAACTGACTCCAACTGACTCCGTCTGACTCCAACTGACTACAACTGACTCCATCTGACTCCATCTGACTCCAACAGACTCCAACTGACTCCATCTGACTCCAACTGACTCCATCTGACTCCATCTGACTCCAACTGACTCCAACAGTCTCCAACTGACTCCATCTGACTCCAACTGACTCCATCTGACTCCAACTGACTCCAACTGACTCCATCTGACTCCAACTGACTACAACTGACTCCATCTGACTCCATCTGACTCCAACTGACTCCAACAGACTCCAACTGACTCCATCTGACTCCAACTGACTCCATCTGACTCCAACTGACTACAATAGACTCCATCTGACTCCATCTGACTCCATCTGACTCCAACTGACTCCAACTGACTCCATCTGACTCCAACTGACTCCAACTGACTCCATCTGACTCCATCTGACTCCAACTGACTCCATCTGACTCCATCTGACTCCAACTGACTCCAACAGACTCCAACTGACTCCATCTGACTACAACTGACTCCATCTGACTCCATCTGACTCCATTTGACTCCATCTGACTCCATCTGACTCCAACTGACTCCAACTGACTCCAACTGACTCATCTGACTACATCTGACTCCATCTGACTTTATCTGACTCCATCTGACTTTATCTGACTCCATCTGACTCCAACTGACTCCATCTGACTCCAACTGACTCCAACTGACTCCATCTGACTCCAACTGACTCCAACTGACTCCATCTGACTCCAACTGACTCCATCTGACTCCATCTGACTCCAACTGACTCCATCTGACTCCAACTGACTCCAACTGACTCCATCTGACTCCAACTGACTCTATCTGACTCGAACTGACTCCAACTGACTCCAACTGACTCCATCTGACTCCATCCAACTCCAACTGACTCCATCTGACTCCAACTGACTCCAACTGACTCCAACTGACTCCAACTGACTCATCTGACTACATCTGACTCCATCTGACTCCATCTGACTCCAACTGACTCATCTGACTACATCTGACTCCATCTGACTCCATCTGACTCCAACTGACTCCAACTGACTCCAACTGACTCCATCTGACTCCATCTGACTCCATCTGACTCCATCTGACTCCATCTGACTGCATCTGACTCCAACTGACTCCAACTGACTCCAACTGACTCATCTGAGTCCATCTGACTCCATCTGACTCCATCTGACTCCATCTGACTCCAACTGACTCTAACTGACTCCATCTGACTCCATCTGACTCCAACTGACTCCATCTGACTACAACTGACTCCATCTGACTCCATCTGACTCCATCTGACTCCACCTGACTCCATCTGACTCCAACTGACTCCAACTGACTCCATCTGACTCCATCTGACTCCATCTGACTCCATCTGACTACAACTGACTCCATCTGACTCCATCTGACTCCAACTGACTCCATCTGACTACAACTGACTCCATCTGACTCCATCTGACTCCATCTGACTACAACTGACTCCATCTGACTCCATCTGACTCCAACTGACTCCAACTGACTCCAACTGACTCCAACTGACTCCATCTGACTACAACTGACTCCATCTGACTCCATCTGACTCCATCTGACTACAACTGACTCCATCTGACTCCATCTGACTCCAACTGACTCCATCTGACTTCAACTGACTCCAACTGACTCCTTCTGACTCCATCTGACTCCAACTGACTCCATCTGACTCCATCTGACTCCAACTGACTACAACTGACTCCATCTGACTCCATCTGACTCCAACTGACTCCACCTGACTCCAACTGACTCCATCTGACTCCAACTGACTCCATCTGACTCCAACTGACTCCAACTGACTCCAACTGACTCCAACTGACTCCACCTGACTCCATCTGACTCCAACTGACTCCATCTGACTCCAACTGACTCCAACTGACTCCAACTGACTCCAACTGACTACAACTGACTCCAACTGACTCCAACTGACTCCATCTGACTCCACCTGACTCCAACTGACTTCATCCGTTTTGAAATGTGAGTAAAGTGTTTCTTCCCACTCAAATACTTAACGACACAAAAATTAAACCCAAAGGCGTAGCTTTTCATCTGCTTACAATTGGTTTTGTTTTAGGGAGCAAAGAACAGACGGAGCTTTTTATAAAGCTGAGGGGGGGGAAATGACACCCTCTTCACAGGGGCCAAAAATACGGCCATCCTTGGATGGAGGTAAGGCACAATATACCAATTGTATCATTCCTACTCTTATCAATTATCCCTCATTTTATAAAAACCCCTCCCAAGAAAACAAGAATTAAATTCAGCAATACCCAATGTTCTTCATTGTATTTTTCTCTAGTGATGTCTCAGCCTTTTGAGCATTAATTAAATGTTTTATTAATTATTTGTGTGTGTCTTGCAATGTCAGTTTTTCCAAATGTAGCATTTTTGAGTTATTGTTATTCATAATAGTTAATTTCTTCTTCTATTATTTCTGTGAGTAGGAAGATTTTGGAAGAAAAGTTAGTTACCGTCTGGTTAAACATGTTCCTGGGGATTTGGCTCATTTTAGACATGTTAAACATAGCCAATAGTACAACATAAACTTTAATATAACTAGCACAAGGTAGCTACTCCCCAGAAATTGATTGACTGGTCTGTGTGTGCTGCACGGAGGTCACAGTTGTGTTTTGTTCCTGTTCTGTTGTTAAAGAGTTATTTTTCTTCGTTCATAATATACAAGTAAATCAATTAATATCAGTCTTTATAAGAAGTTGTAAGTATAGAAAACATTTACTGTAGGAACAAAGATATGACTTCTTATTTACTCCTTAAAATAGCACAATGTTATTAAATCAAAGGTGGGGCTGAAAGACTCGACCCCCGTTGAGCTGGAGCATCATGGCTGCAGGTGTGATGTGTGTTACTCTCCCGCTCCAGTCACATGACTCCCGGTGGGTTCCCAGTACTCAGCTGTACAGAGCCATGTACTGCTGAGGACGTGGGCAGAAGCAACATTTATTTTATCCAACCAAAAAAGCTATATCAGTTTAAGTGTAGGCCTACGTTATTTAACGCTAAATATACTGTAGCGATTTTTTTCAGGTGGGGCATTTTTGGGTGGATGAAATAGGTTTTGCTGCTGTGCTGGTACTCCTGTCTCTCCTACTAACTGGGGTCGTACCGGCCGCTGTCTGCTGGAGGTTATACACTGACTGGATAAGAACCTCATACAGCCCCACTTCAAACAATCCAAACTATCATCTTAAAGTCTCATGAGGTCACCTAAAGAGGAAAATATGCTGATTCAACACATATAGTGGGGCAAAAAAGTATTTAGTCAGCCATCAATTGTGCAAGTTTTCCCACTTAAAAAGATGAGAGAGGCCTGGACTGAAACGAAACATCAAACTGACAAAAAGTACACGGACCCCTCTGGAGGAACTTTTGGAAAAGTGGTGGGTCACCCCCATCGTGCGGGCCGGATGAGAATGTCTGGCGGGCCAGATGTGGCCCGCGGGCCGCCAGTTGTTGGTCACTGCCCTATGGTGATTATTTTTTCGCCGCACACATTGAATAGAAAAATACTCTGAGCATGTGCAGTGTAGTTTTTACAGCAACCATTCACTTTGACAGTGAGAGAGAAGGGCTAGATCGGGGCTTGACCCACGTCACCCAAAACGGCTCAATAGGCACAGACACTAATTAGAAGAACACAGACTAAAAGAGCAATGTACAGGAAAATCAGATGATTAAACATGATCTTAAGATATATTTTAAGATGTATTTTCTTTTTGCATTTATTTGCATTTTTTCTAAATTATTATTTGAATTACTTTCTGCTGACACTAGGTGGGGCTGTGCCCCTAATGACCAGTCGCTAACACACTACGGAAAAAGAAAAAAAAAACAAATCATAATAGGTCCCATTTAAGATTTCACAGATACAAGCACACATTGTTCCTGTCCAAAAGCAAACAAGGATTTTCCTGAAAATTGATAATGATCTTGATAACATATGCTAGACTTTGTTATAAAAAGTGGAAATGACATTTCTGAAAAGCAATAAAGGACAGTGTGTGAGTTATCTTCAGCCATATGACCAAGAAAATCCACACAACCACAAAACTTGATATAGGTTTAAAGGGAGAGCAGCTGAAGAAACAAACTGTTCTTTTAGTTTCAGTGTAATCAGATGTTCACTTAAGAATAGACTCAAAGAACCAGTTCTCAGTTCGGTATGGATCTTATTGAAAATATTCAATGGGATGCTAAGCCCTGTTAAGATTATTGTCCTATACCACTGACATTGATAAATGGGGTGTTGCATCATCTGCACCCTTTCTTTCCAGGTGTATAAAGCGTTCTGCACTCAGGGGACTGAAAATCTAAATGAGGGCGAGATTCATGTGCTGCAAAAAAAAAAAAAAAGACTGACGAAACCTTATCAACCATGCAGGTTTGAAATGCTAAACACCAATGCTATGCAGAGGTTAACTGGTAAAAGCTACAGTTCGTGTGTCTTATTTTGATGGAAATCTTATTGAGAGATTGTTTGGTGATGTGTGTTTAAGGAAAAGCACAATACACTTTAGATAAGAATTTGACATAATCACTTTGATGTCAGTGGATTGCAGAATAAGATTTCAAAGCCTTGAGTTTGACATTTGGACTATTGACATATTGTTTTTTGGAACAAGATATGACACGAGAGAATAAAGCTAAGTACAACCCAACACTGAAACATGACATTTTACAATACACCTTAATTAACGAAATAAAACACTGTAAAGGGGATTAAGGTCCAAGGAATAAACATGGAAAGGAAGCCATGCACGTCCTTTATTGATTATTTTACTGTAAATGGGACCATAGATTACTAAAGGAACATCTTGCTGTATTGAAGACTGTAAATTAGTTTTTAAACTACAAACTCGTTAGGTTGTTTAAAACAAATTGAGATAATTAACATTTAATAGACTTGTGTTAGCTTATCTTTTCAAAACCAAGGGTTGCCACTTCATTTGCCCTCAAGCTGATGCAATTTTGTGAAATGTTTCTGTTTATTGACATTAGCTGTTCTTGTTTGACTGTGGTTTATATTTGTTTTTTGTTGGAAATGTCACCCCTGAATTGAAATCCAGTACTCATAAAACAGTATATCTACACTGGGAGCAGATAGACAATAATAAACACACTATTGCATCACAAAATGTTCAATTTTTTATTGATTGAGCCTTGACATCTCACATGTTGTTTTCTTTCTCCCTCGGCATCTCCTTGTGTCTCACTCTCAGCCTCTCTTCCGCTGCCTCTCTCTTCAACACTTCCCACCGTCGCCTCCTGTCTCCTTCAATTTCAATCTCCCTCTGATTTCCCCTCTCCTGTAGTTCTGTGATGGGAGATCACAGCCTAGGAGTATGTGGAGAGAATATCGTTGATCCAGGGCATCAGAGAGCAGACTTTGGTGTAAACGCCCGGGTAGTTGGGTTGAGCGCAGCCCTGGCCCCAGGACACGACACCCTGCAGCTCTCCGTTACACACCAGAGGACCACCAGAGTCACCCTGAGCAGGAGAGAGACATCACTTTATTCCCTCCACCTCATTCAATATAACCTCATTGTATGTGCCGTGTAATTGTTTGAAAATACCTGACAAGCATCCTTTCCTCCCTCCAGGTATCCAGCGCACACCATGCGGTCAGTGATCAGGCCGGGGTAGGAGCCATCGCAGTCCTTGTGAGAAAGGATGGGGACTTCCACACACTGGAGGTAAAATGGGTTGAAGACTGCAGATAAGAGCGAGACAAAATGATTAGGAGGGACACAAAAAACACCCCAATTCAGCCTTATATCATGTGTTAAAATGCACCGAAGTATTAGTGACTCCAGACTATCAGAAACATGCATTATTGATTATACTGTATAGCATCACTCTTTTCCAGCTTGATTTCTCAATTTACTTGTTTTCTGTAAATATGTTTACCTTAAATGGGCGACATCACCATCTATTATACTGGCTTCACTCGCTTTTTTGGATGGTTCCTAACTGAGGGAAAGGATCCAGCAGCCATTATAAAAGCTTTGCGAATCCTTTTGAACGGTAGGGAAATGTGCTTTAATGTTTCCTCTCATCATAGGGTGAGCTACAATATTCTGTTTGCCATCAAGAAAACTTTATACATCATGTTTGCTCTCAAATGCATTCTTATGAGAGAATCTTAAGCATTAGATGATTGCCAACTGTTATCTTTTTTCATCGTGTCTTTGTGCCTGATATATTTTCTATTTCATAAAAGTTGGAGATTTTTTTGTGACAGTAGATATGGTTGTTGGTTACAGGTGCGGAAGTCCACTTTAAGTACGTTTGAGTTAATAACAGCAGTTCAGAAACTACTGTTTATTAATACTTAATGGTTTGTTAAAGGCTTTTTTCTTATAATACGTATTAAACCTGTGGAAGGCCATGAGTGCAATATTTTACCCTTTTATTTTTCTTCTAGAAATCTCAACCACAGCAAAGACAAACAATAGGATCACAACAGAATAAAAATGATTGTACCATGACCCATTGATGACCTTTAATGTGAGAACCAGGCACACCTCACCTTGATCAGAGTAGATGTTTCCCCATCCAGACACCGTGCACATGTCCCCGGCTGCAGGGCAGGCCTTGGGCAGAGCGACGGGCTTCACGTATTGGTTCACGGTGACGGGGTGCGCCAGCTTCATCAGCATGATGTCGTAGTCCAGGGTCTGGTAGTCGTAGCTCTGATGCCAGTAGATGGCGTCCACGGACATGAACTGCTCCGTGCCCTCGTTCATCCAGATGTGGTTGTCACCCAAAATGGCAATCAGTGAGTAAGGGCTAAAAGAAGATACACAGAACAACATTAGCATAGTTTCTTTAACACACAGAACATACAAACAAATGTGTATATGTTAATATAAATACTTCCTGCAACGGTCAGACTGTACAGTCACTCAATACGGACTCTAACACACTGCTCTGCAATAACACTTATGTGCAATATTTACTATTGTACGCCACCTCACTACCTCAGATTATTTCACTACTGTTAAAGGGATGATTGTGCTATGTGCAAATATACACTATTTTTACATTGTACACACTATAAATGTTGTCCATTGCTGCTACCTATTTACTACTATTACTTTTTTATAATGCTGCTACGTATTTTTGTTCCATGAATGTTTACTCATTCGATATCCTTTTATTAATGCCTCATTATTTAATATGTTACTCTACTAATCCTATGTTTGCCTTTGTCTGCACTGTCCCTTTGCTCTAACACTGTACATCTCCCCGCTGTGGGACGAATAAAGGATGTCTGATTCTGACAACACCGACTTTTGCCAGCAGTGGGCAGCAGAGACTATCCACTGGTCGTTGATGAGGGAGCCGCCGCAGTAGTGGTAGCCGAGATTGATAGACACCTGCCAGGGCTGAGAGTGGGCTGTACACTGGAATCCACCCACAATCTTGTCATCCATAGGTGCTGCAGCTGTGGTGTTAGGCAATAACAATAATCCATATATTTATCAAAGTTAAATGTCTTACTTATTCTAAAATTGTTTTGCAGATGTGCTTTACCTGCAGCGCCCAGGAGTGCGAGAACAATCAGGCCAATCATCTTTACTCAAGCCTTCCTGCGACCAGACTGGAGGTGAAAGATTTGTCACTCACTCAATTTATACCCTCTGTATCTATCAATAATCTCCCTCCTACTCCACTCCTCCATACCTCCATCCAATTCTACCCACCTGCCCCCCCCTGGTTTCTCCTCCCACCCAAATCCCTGACAAATAATCTTATCTTCTTATGTGCCACGTTCATCCGTTCAGTTAATAAGTGAGCCACATCTTGCATAGTTTTGTCCTTGCAGACTGCCTTCCATACTTTGTTTTTGACAGATCATTTTCTGCACCTACCACCTATATAAATGGGGCTATTTTTTAAATTGGTGTTTAATTCCCTTTTTTTTTTTGCTGAATTTTTTTATTTCATAATGGTGGAACGTAAGAGCAGAGAGCAGCATTGTTAAACACTTTTTTGTTCACGAGCCACATTCATCCCAATTTTATTTTGTGGCCTTGATGAGTAAAACCATTGCATGATAAATAACAACACCTCCAAATGTTTCCCCTTATTTTAGTGTAGGCCTAAAGAAGTGCATTAACATTCTGAAAATGCTCAACAATAAATGCCTTTGCAAAACAGATGATAAACAGCCTGAGGTTATACTGTAGGGGCAATTGCAACAATATGTGTCTGTTTTTCCATATTCAGTCTGTCCACTTACCATCATTGCATGTGCATTTCAATTTACAGCTCAACGTGGATCTACAAAAGCAAAACATGTTTAAGCTTAAAGGGTGTTGTTGATGCTGTCTGACACAGAAACAGAAAAACATGTTGTTTTAGGTTTCAGAGACAACAGGTGATTTATTTCTCACCTCTCTGGCTTTTACTCAAGGACATATTTGTTCCTGCTATATGGGCCAAGAGCTAAAAGACGGTTGTATGGCAGTTTTCACTGTTTGATATTGTAGCCTGCCAAAAATGAGTGACCCATGAGAAACCAAAAGCAGGTGTTTCATGTTTGGAGACCTTGGTCCAAATTTTAAATAAGGGGCACAGATAACATAACCACGGGGTGTTGTGCTACGATTGGGCCGAAGTGGGAAAACACAAAATTATGTGTGTGATAAGAAAGTACATTTGGATTGAAAGTGAGTGCCAAGACTGTGAGGACACAGATTGGGTCAAGAGAAATAGGGAGGAGAGGAAAGGAGAGGAGGAGACTGGGGGGCTGTGAGGTGAGGTGAGGTGAGGTGACGGGACGAGCACAGCGGAGCTGCTGGGATATAAATTTGAGCCGAGGTGTGTGTGGAGGTGTCTTCTGAGCATTCACCTGACACCATGATACTGCTGGCTCTGCTGCTGCTGATCGGAGCTGCTGGTAAATACACAGTAATACACACATTCACAAAGATACACACACAAACAGTAAACAGTACATAGAAAACATACTGTAGTGTAAGATATTTAAGAAATAAGATGAATGGTTGTGGTTGAAGATAACTTTAAAACACAAATGTATCTTTTTCTCTGTTTTTGTGTGTGTGTGTGTGTGTGTGTGTGTGTGTGTGTGTGTGTGTGTGTGTGTGTGTGTGTGTGTGTGTGTGTGTGTGTGTGTGTGTGTGTGTGTGTGTGTGTGTGTGTGTGTGTGTGTGTGTGTGTGTGTGTGTCGTGTGTGTGTGTGTAACAGCGGCAGTTCCCCGTGAAGATGGCAGGATCGTTGGCGGTTATGAGTGTTCGCCTCACTCTCGTCCATACATGGCCTCCCTCAACTACGGGTACCACTTCTGTGGCGGGGTGCTGATCAACAACCAGTGGGTGCTCTCTGTGGCCCACTGTTGGTACAGGTAAGTAAGCATTGATGGGAAAAATATTACTTTCAAATATTGTACATGTTGATGTGCAACCAATTTTTTGTACAGCATATTTTGCTCAACATGTATGCATTCCTTTTCTTTATGAACAAAAATAAAGTGTAGTCTTTGGAAAATTGAGAGATGAAGTGTTGTAGAGATATGAGAGAACAGAATATTGAAAGCTTTCACTGCTTCCACAGATTTCTATAACATTGTACCTCCTCTCTCAGTCCCTATTCCATGCAGGTCATTCTGGGCGATCACAACTTGCGAGTGTTTGAGGGAACAGAGCAGCTCATGAAGACCGACACCATCATCTGGCATCCTAGGTGAGGGAAACATTTTAAAATCCCCCCCTTCTTCTCTTTGAATACCCAAAATCGCATCTGAGCCATTCATCCGGTCAGTGCAGAGGAACAGCTGCCGTCTAAAGCGTGTTTTGTATTTTCTGTATGCAGCTATGACTACCAGACTCTGGATTTCGACATCATGCTGATCAAGCTGTACCACCCAGTGGAGGTGACGGAGGCGGTCGCCCCAATCCCGTTGCCCACAAGGTGTCCCTATGGGGGGCTTTCCTGCTCTGTGTCCGGCTGGGGTAACACCAACCTTGGAGGAGAGGGTGGGTTGATTATTATGTGTTGTATTGTACAACTTAACAACAGACTTAAAAGTCACCTATTATGCAAAATCCACTTGTTCATGTCTTTTATACATCAACATGTGTCCCCTCTGCGTAAAGAGATTCTGAAAGTTTCAGGAAAAAAGATTCTCTCACTTTTTGTCCTGATCCATTTATATAAAAACCTGTCTGAAAATGAGCTGATCCGATTTTGGCCACTTAATAATAATAATACATTTCATTTCAAAGCGCTTTTTCAGGTGCTCAAAGACGCTTTACAGCCGATTTGTTTGGCTTGTGTAACCATTAGCCAATCACCAACCAAGGTAACACCCCCACCCCCCACCTTATCACCTGAATCTCCTCCTAGAGCACCATTGTGTTCTTTTTAACCAAATATCTCTCAGAGGGGTGTGTCCTATCTAGGACGAATGCTCCAAATACCACCCCTTTCATGTGAACGCGCACCTAACTTAATAGGACACGGCTGGCTTGAGCGATCCACTTGATAACCCGCGTCGTATTACAGTTTAGCGAGAGCGCGTATGTTTTGGATTAGGCCAACCGGCTAACTCAAACATATCCAGGTTAGGTTGAACCAGCTTTGTAGGGGGGTATACTACGAAGCAGGATTTTCGCTTAGCCGGCTAACTTCAGGGCACCAGGTGAA
Organism: Notothenia rossii; assembly: GCF_949606895.1. NCBI lineage: Eukaryota > Metazoa > Chordata > Actinopteri > Perciformes > Nototheniidae > Notothenia > Notothenia rossii. The sequence continues at coordinate 9,507,920 of NC_136905.1, forward strand.
CATGATAAGGAGTAACAGAAAGAACAGGAGGGGGAGCACTTTTCAACATAAAAGACATGTGCAATATACAAGGCCCGAAGCCGTCAGTCCATAGTGACGAAGTTGCCTTCGTCAGTCAGTATTTCTTTCTCACTGTCAAAAAGTCCATGAAAAGCTCAAACGCAGCAGTGAATTTATTGTTAAAAAAACAAGTCAAAGTCTGATAAAGCTTTTCTTGTGCGTCATTGTTGTATCTTGTGATCAATAATTGTATGTCAACATCATAGGAGTAAGTTTAACTGGTTTTTACTTTGGTAACATCTTCCGGGACTTCCTCCTGGGAACATGTACACAGGCTCTTTTAATACCAAGAGTGAGTTTGCCCCCTGCTGGACAAATGCAATAGCATGTAACAATAACACAAGGTAAGATACCACAGTCATTGACCTCCGTTGTTTTCCAGAAACTTCACTGAACCACATTGTGCTTTATAGATTTTTAGATTCCTCTACATACATCATCCAACTGATACTGATAGAGCCAGATGTGTATCAATCAACAACACAAAATAGTCCCCAATAAATGTATTCTTGATTGTGTTACGTGTACAAAAAAACCCAACTTCAGCTTCCTGATATGGTATATATTTCTGACCTGTTATATAGGTTATATTTATTGGGATCAATTAAAAATATTTAAATGCAATTAATCAAATGATTTCCATAATTAACTTGCGATTAATTGCAATTTTTTAAATCTGTTTTAAATGTACCTATAGGCCTAAGGGAAGTTTGTAATACTCTTATCAACGTGGGAGTGTACAAATATGATGGTTTTATACACAACGTACAGTATTTTTATTATTATAGCAACAAACCAAAACAAATGCACATTTAATTTAAGGTAATCGGCCTGCAAGCTGTTACCTTCAAACTAAACGTGTGTAAAAGTGCATTTACTCAAGTACGTAAGTATAATTTTGAAGCACTTTTTACATTTAAATGTTATTTTAAAGGGGACCTATCATGCAAAATGCACTTTTTGATGTCTTTTATACATAAATATGTGTCCCCGGTGTGTCAGGGAACTCACGCAGCGTCAGCAACAAAAACCCTTTCCCCCGTACCCAAATCTCTAAAAACGGGCTGATCCTGGAGCTGATCCAGATTTATTGCCAATATGACGTAATATCTGCGGCGGACGTTGCTATCAGAAAAAATGCCTGACTGTTTTGGACGTAATATGGTCGGTGTTTGCATTTCCATCGCTAACACTCAGAGCTAACCTGTACTGGACAGAGCATGTGTGTGAAGAAGCAGGACATGAAAAGGAAATCACCTTGAGCTCCATACTGTTTCAGAAATAATCCTTGACCTAATAAGCCTTGCGTTTCATCACCACAGCATTTTACACAGTATCTGCCAGGTCCTGCATAAGCTCCGCCCCCTCTTATTTTTTTTAGTTTTTTTCAGTTTAAAAAAAAAAAAATCACTATTTATTTTTCTTTTATACAGGTGAAAATCTCATCGAGACACTGGGTGTCATTCTCAATAGAGACCTGTTTATACCCAGAATCAGCACTTTTGGAACAGGAAGAGAAATAAAGGGATATGAGGCAATGGTTGATCTGTTTGTTTTTTTGACCAAAACACTTCATAGACATGTTTTTTATATATTTGTATATATCTGAGACCTATGCTATTGCCTAAAAATAGCATGATAGGTGACCCTTAAAATTCTACTTCATTACATTTAAAAATCTGACAGCCTTTTCCTTAAAAAAAAATTTTTTAGGAGTTTTCTAAGACGTCCTCTGTTGTGTGTGTTACAGTGTACATGCCCACCCTCCTGCAGTGTTTGAACGTGCCCATAGTGGACCAGCAGGTCTGTGAGAATGCCTATCCCGACATGATCTCCCCCAGGATGGTGTGTGCCGGATACATGGAGGGAGGCAAAGACGCATGCAACGTGAGTCTTACAGTCACTTCTTCTCAGCTGTGTGTGTGTGAAAGAATCATATGCTCACACACTCTGTGTTTCATCCCCAGGGTGACTCCGGCAGCCCTCTGGTGTGTGACGGAGAGGTGCAGGGCCTGGTGTCATGGGGTCAGGGATGTGCCGAGCCGAACTACCCCGGGGTCTACGTCAAACTGTGTGAGTTCCACTCCTGGTTCGAAGAGGTCCTGGCAGCTTATCCCTAAAGAAATTACCAGTTTATTTTCTTCACTTCTCCCACTGGTTCACAGCCCTGGTTTTTATTTTTGTTCTCTCTGGTGCCAATCAAGACTCTTAACACCAGAATGTTGAAAACTAAATAAAATCACTTGGTATTCACTTGTCTGTTCATGTCTATAATGTGAAAACATACACCAATCACTTATAAGCTCAAGTATGTGTTAGGTACAGGTTTATGTATTTGATTTAATACCATTTAAGACAGTTTGATGGTGCTATATCGCTTTGATATACAGTAGAGCAGTGGTTCCACTGATGGTACGCCAGCTCCCGCTAGTGGTAAGCGGAGGAATCTGACATATACAAAATATTTTTTGTTTTATTTTATTTTTTACATTTTATTTAACCTTTATTTAACCAGATGAAAACAATGAGACAACATCTCATTTACAATGCTGACCTGGCCAAGAAGGCAGCAACGTTACACGTCCTTACATATAACACGGACATATAAAATACAGAGAACACAACTAAGTAAACAAAAAGACGAAAAGCAGTCACTACATTGTGCACATTTGGGACAGTAAGGTACAATACTTGTTACTGCGAGAGCAGCTGGTGGTAAGGGGCGCCACCAGGGATTTTGGGCCTCATGAAAATATATCAAATTGGGCCCCCCCACCACCAGGCCCAGGCCACGCCAACCAAGCACAATTTCTAACCACACCTCCAGAACCCAACCCACTCATTTATGCTTTAAATAACTCCAACTGTACAGGCTTGCATCTATCTTGTAGTCCAATACTAACCGCACAATATTTACTGACACTGAGCTGTGAAAATATAACACTGTGCAGACGTGCAACATTCTGCTGCAATATAATTCACTATTTGATATAAGACTAACATTCCTGATAATAGATCTCAATAGTCATCTTTTATGGTGTAAATACCTTTTTAATAATAACATTTATGAATGGAACATTCTCAACATGAAGGCATAAATCCAAATAAATAGCTTAAATATACATGACCTCTTAAATTAAAATAAAGTGAACATTACCACCAACACAATCATTTATAAAATGCTATAACACAACAAATAACATAAGCAGCAGATTTTAAAATGAAATATACATACCAACTACAAAATAAGCAGGTATTAAAGTGAAACACAACGGAAATGGAAATGAAAAGGCCTTATGGTGGTGCCAAATCAGAGCCTATTACCTGTTCTCAGTCTTTTTCTCAACATGCATCTGAGTCCTTGCTCAGCCTTACTCACCAAGAGCCCAGCGCCTAGCCTTCTTACAGGCAAAGTCACTGATTAAGTCCTTGAAGTCCAGCTTTCTAGTGAGACATACAGTAGTGGACCTCAAATAGTTTTTTATCAATTTTAGCTTACTGAAAGCTCTCTCACCTCCTGCAACAGTCACAGGCAGTGTGCAAAATATATGTAAAACAATGCATACTTCTCCAAAAATGCTTTGCAGCTGCATATTGTGAATTGCATTTAGGAGACCAAGAGGGGACAAGTTAGTGTGGAAAGTGGCAGCATACACAATGTTCAGGTGTCTTACTTCATTTTCAATCTCAGGTGTAAGATCTCTTGAATACTTCCTGATCAGTGGTTGGCAAACAGAAGGGACTTTATCCTCAGCAATCTGCCCAACTTTCAGAACAGCAGAAAATTCTTCCACAATATATTGAGTGGTGCGGAACCTAGTGTCTAAGTCGCATATGATCTTGTCCATTGCAGTAAAAAACACTGTGTTGCAGAACACCGTTGCTGCACTGTCCTGATCTGTCTTCTCTTGAGAGGTCTCATCATGGAATCTCTTCCTTTTCCTCTTGCCACAGTGCTAAATTTAGGTGCAACATCCATTTGAGCAGCAATCAGTGTTGCCTCAGACAGGAGTGACTCCCATGCATCTCTAAGAGCCTGTATCTCTTCCTTTAAGTCTCTGATATTGGCTGTCTCTATGTCGAGTGAGATCTTCCCAGACTGGAGAATTGTATTCCTGTCCTCAATGCATTGCAGTACTTTTAGCCACACAGTGAGGAGGACAATAGCATTGAATGACATGAAGTAGGTCTTCAGCCCACTAGCATCTGATCTGGCCTCACTGGTGAGACTGCATGTCATGAGTATGCTATCAAGGGCCTCTATGACATCAGGTAGGTGTCTTGCTACAGGTTTAACAGCGTGTATCCTTGAACTCCAGCGGGTATCGGAGAGGCAATGCAAAGAGCAACCTGTTTTCTCTTTGTAGATGGCCCATCGCGCTGGACTGGCACTAACAAGTGTGTAAAGGCGATTGATGCAGCCAAAAAATGTTGAAACTTCTATGCTTGATTCTGCAGCATGCACACCTACAATATTTAGGGTGTGGGAGGCACAAGGTGAAAATGTAGCCAGATTATTTTTTTTCAGTATTTGGGTTTGGACTCCCTTGACTTTTCCTGACATGTTGGCCCCATTGTCATATTCCTGCCCTCTGCAATCTGCAATGTCTATCCCTTTGTCTTGAAGAACATTTTCAATCATCTCAGCTATCTCACTCCCTGTCGTTTTGTGGAAGTCCTTGAATTCAAGGAACCGTTCAGTGATCTCCCAGTCATCAGTTTCTTTGTTATGATAATTCACATATCTTATGAGCACAACATTCTGCTCAGTATGTGAAATGTCTGGTGTAGCATCACAGATGACTGAACAATAAATAGAATCCTCCCTTTCCTTTAGAATTGTTTTCAAAATTCTTCTGCCAATGAATTCATTTTGAATGTCAGAGCTCAAATAATGTGTCAGCCTGGTTCCTTTCTTTTTGTCCTTAACTTTTTGTAAGTGTTCATTCAACAGTGGGTCGTAATGAGCTAATAGCTCTAGTGTGCCTAGGAAATTGCCATTGTGAATGTCATTCAGATCTTTGGTTTTACCCCTGAAAGGTAAATTCCTTGATGCCAAGTGCAGTGTTACATCCAGGATTCTCTTCAAGAGAGCTCTATTTTTCTCAGTTTCTATTTGTATCTGCTTCTGCAACTGACAGTCAACGCCGCTAACTTCCATTACAGATTGATGCAAATTCTTCCACTTTAAGTAGCAGTCTCTGTGTGCCTTATTCTTCTCATGGGCGGGGAACTTATCATACATACGACGCCACTTCACATCAGACATTTTGTATCCATGTTGACTGTTCAGTACACTGAGGGAAGGTCTTTTTTGTTCATGGGAGAAAAGCACACATGGGATGCATTATAGTGCATTAGTGCTTTTGCTGTGAATCACCCAGTCTCTCTTCACCTTTTCTCTTCCATTTGCTGCCTTAGTATACTGCAAGTATTCTGGGAATGCCTTTCCTTCAGAATCTTGTATCATGTGTTGGTCCTCATCTCTTGTTGTGGCCAATTTAGACTCCCTGTCCATATTAGTCATATTTGCTGGCCACAAAGCTGGGTCATTTGACAGAAGATTTTCTTCCTCAGAATCTGTGTTGCATAACTTGTCATTTACAGCTTCCTCACTTTGTCTGTCCTTTTCCTCACTTTGTCTGTCCCTTTCTGTGCACCTTCTCTTGTCTTCACTGGAGCCTTCATCCTCATCATCTACACTGGTACTGCCACTGGCACTGTCACTGTCCTTCACCTCTTCCCCCACTTCCACACACCTTCCTGACAAAACTGAAGAGGGCCCTGGCTCTGTAGAGTGTACATGACACATATGATAATATATTCTTTAATATAATAATATTAGTATTAATATCATAAACAAAATGTCGGTGATTAACATTTTATTTACCTAATACAGACTGATCACTCAACGCTCCAAACATCCTAAATAGACTAAAAGCAGTTTTTTGTTTTATATAGATCATTGGCTATGTGGGAAAATATGGATGTTGCCGTGACAACATCAACTCCACAGACAGATGTGACTTACTCAAGCAGTCCAGGATAGCATTTCTCTGAACAGGCTCCCAATACCAGAGCCACCTGTATTCACTGGTGACCCGATCCATTTCATTGAGTGGAAGGCTTCATTCACATCACTCATAGACAAAAGGAACATTTCTTCAGCTGACAAACTCTACTATCTGAGAAAGTATGTAGGAGGTCCAGCCCGAAGAATACTTGATGGCATCTTCTTCAGAAGTGATGAGGAAGCCTATAAGGATGCATGGAGCCGTCTCAACCAAAGGTATGGTCAGCCCTTTATTATACAGAGAGCATTCAGAGAAAAACTGGCAAACTGGCCAAAAATACACACAAAGGATGCTGATGGATTACGGACATTTGCTGATTTCCTAAACTCATGTCAGGAAGCCATGCCCTATGTTAAAGGTCTGGACATTTTGAATGACTGCGAGGAAAATCATAAACTGATTCAAAAGCTACCTGACTGGACAGCATCACAGTGGAACAGAAAGGTTACTCAAGTCATGAGAAGCGAACAAGAATTTCCTAACTTCCAGCAGTTTGTTGATTTCATGTTAATGGAAGCAGAGATTGCCTGTAATCCTATTACTTCATTCCGTGCTCTCCACTCAGCAGAGTCGAACTCAGAGAAACATCATCTGAAAGAAGGGAGAAGTAAAAGTAGTGTTCTCCACACACAGACAGCCACAGAGACTGAAATTAAAGGACAGGCAAAAACAAGTTTAAGGCCTCCATGTATGCTATGTCTAGACAGTAACCATGGTCTGCACTATTGTCCTGATTTCAAAAATAAATCTCTGGACGAACGAAGGAAATATGTGAAGGAAAATAAACTGTGCTATGGCTGTCTAAAGCCAGGGAATAATGCAAGGGACTGTCGTCACAGACACTCATGTGACAACTGCAAAGGAAAACATCCTACATCTCTCCATGATGACAGCTACACTACAGCAAAAACATCATCAGTCCTGAGTAGTGTTGCACGGTGTACCGATACTTGAAAGGTACCGCGATACCCTGCCGTTAAAAACGTTACGATTCCTCCGTTTCATTAGTATCGGTACTTTAAGAATGACGGGAGAAAGCGCTGTTTTAATAAGAGCCGTGTGTTCAGCGCTCTGCTTCCACTCCCTGCACTGCAGCCGTGCCTGGAGTCCCGCCCCTCTCAAGCACGCTCTAAGTGCCTCCCCTCTCTCGTGCACGCGCTAGCTGCCAGAGCATGATAAAAAGAGAAGCATGGCTGCAAGTGGGAGTGCAACTGCCGCTGCGCCTCGGCTTGTTGACAAAAAAGACGCCAGAAGCGAAATTTGGAAGTATTTGAGCTATATCTCTGAAAGTGAGGGCAAACCTACGGACACCACGAGGCCTGTCTGTAAGAGATGTTTTAGATCCCTGCAAACCAAGGGAGCCAACACATCAAACTTGTCTAAGCACCTCGCCGACCGGCATCCAGAGCTGTTTAAAGAAGTTAAAGACTGACAGGTTAGCGAATGTGATAGATAACATAATTACATCATGCTCAAGCCCCTGCCCTCAAATCTAAGTCAAACAAGTGTAATTTATTTTGTGAAAAACGAACGTTTTCGTAGTTTGACGAGGCAATTAATGGCAATGATAACTGTCTAATATGGTTATCTTTTTAGCTAACTTACCAATGTGGCCAACATCTGCAATGTATATTTTGTCAATAATTATTTATATTACTGTAGCCTACATGTTAATAAAATATAAAGTTAACTATCAAAGAAATCACATAAACTCAAGTATAAAGAAGAGACCATGTTGTAAGAAAACACTTAACAGATAAACTACCATTTTATTTATCATGAAAATAATAAAAGAAAAGTATCGAAAAATTATCGGAATCGCAATTCTTGACTTGGTATCGGTATCGAAACCAAAATGTTGGTATCGTAACAACACTAGTCCTGAGTCAGAGCAGCACAGATGAAGCAGCAACCACACTGACTCTTAATGTGAATACTGAGGAGCCATCTGAGAATACTTCAATGATTGTGCCAGTGTGGGTTTCTTCTGTCAGCAATCCAGGTATGGAAAGGCTTGTGTATGCGTTGCTCGACACTCAAAGTGATACGGTCTTCATTGAAAAGGAAGTAAGCAACAGCTTGCAAACAGAGACACATCCTGTGAGGCTGAAGCTCACAACGATGATTGGAAAGGATGCATTGGTGCACAGTGAAAGGGTCCAAGTTCTCAGAGTGAGAGGTTTTAACTCCACCAGTGCATGACATTAAGGATTTTGGGAAATGGCCCTGTGGGTCATCTAAGCTAATTTACAGATGGCCCTGAGCCCAATAGAGATTGCCCTGAAAAATTCGCACGGACGAAATGGCACGAAGGGTTTGGGGGGCCTCCCCCTAGAAAAGAAAAGATTTTTGCAGGTCTTAGATGCTGTCTGGTGCATTCTCTAGACTGAATTATAAGATGAACCACCACAATATTATATTGTACAATTTCAAGTTTGTTTGTTCTTGTTTGTGTTTGTTTTCGCTTGCAGGCCCTGCATAGCTATAAGAAATACTTAAGTTGTTTGTCAAGACACTTTCCATCTGATGAAGGCAAATGCCTTCCCAGATGTAAAAAAGTAGAAAACATTACATTCAGTTGTAACTGCCAAAACAAACATTATTTACACTATTATGGCCCCTGTTAAAAATGTTTGTAATGTTATCTACTGTAAGTTGGTAGAAAGAGTTCCCGTTATCCGGCAAATCTAAATCTCTTTGGTCAAAATCATTTCCCTTTAGCGCAATACCGCTTCAGTTGCGCCATTTAGGTTACAGACAAGAATAGTCAATTCTAATGTCTAACACTTAATGTGGAGAAAGAGATGTCCTGTATGGGTTGATTGTGCGTTGATCTGTTGGTAATGCCTCGGGGTTCCGGTGGGCATGTAAACAAATGCATAATGCTGCGCTATACTTTGTGGCCTCACCCGGTTGCATAGCGACACTTATTGTTTAGGTGTCTTTTAATAAGCAGGTAGTCATATCATTAGCTAGAACTAGCTGGATCTGATCGATATGGACATTAACGCGAGTGAAGTCTAATCTGACGGGAGAGAGAGATCAGCTGCTGCTGACGAGTCGACGCGCAGCGCTGCATGTGATCATGCAGCGGTGAGCGGACAAAACACACACTTCAGGTTAGAATATCACACGTAGCTATTTTAATCACCTCTCAAACTACCTAAACTAGTTATAGATATGTTTAGTTTTACTGTCGGGTCACTCATTACTGGATCCCCAAACTGCTGGCATAATAGATTGCCCGATCGGGCAACCAGCAGGTGAGGCTTCATTGCCCGAGCTAAATACTAGATGGCCCCGGGCCATCGGGCAGTCCTTAATGTCGAGCCCTGTCCACAATCATCATCGATCTCCCTCCAACCTACACTAAGGATTGCATACCAGTGAATCGAAAACACATTCCTACCTGTGAAACAGCAAGGCACTGGAATCATCTCCGCATAATAGCAGATGAAATCCCACCACAGCTAGATTGTGAAGTTGGCCTTTTGATAGGCTATAATTGCTCAAGAGCACTGGCACCACGACAAGTAATCCTGGGAGGAGATAGTGAACCCTATGCAGTTCGCACAGATCTAGGATGGAGTATTGTGGGTTACACATCATCACAGAATGAGTCACCAAGCTTCAAAATGATGTGCCACAGAGTTGCTGTCAAGGAGCTCCCTCCAGTGACTCCAGCAGATGCATTACGGGTATTGGAATCTGACTATCAGGATGCCAATAAAGATGGAAAGACTGTCTCAAACCGGATACATAAAATACATCTGAGTACAACTCCTCAGCAGTGGAGATACGTCTCTACTAAAGATAACCCTGCTGACCTTGCATTTAGAGGTTCAAGGGCAAATGAGATTCTCACGTCCAGCTTGCTCACAGGACCTCAGTTTCTATTGGAGAAGGACATACCACCAGCTGTAGATGTCATCACAGAAATGCAGATTGGAGATCCTGAAATCAAAAAGATTCAGACACTAAACACACAATCAGTGGAACAAGTGAGTCTTTCAGACAGATTGTCAAAGTTTTCTTCTTGGTCAAAGGCAACTCAAGCTGTCGCTTGTCTCATCCGTTGTGCTAGAAGAGATAAGTCAACGAATCACAGCACAGTACAAGAACGAGAGGATGCACAGCATATCATCAGAAAGGATTTACAGAGACAAATATATCCAGAAGAGATAAGGTTGCTCAGTACGAAAACTCAGCTTCCTCGACAGAGTAAACTGTACAAGTTGGATACCTTTCTGGATCAAGACGGACTGCTCAAGGTCGGAGGAAGGCTGAAAAATGCATCTCTCCTTGACTTACTGAAACATCCAGTGATAATCCCAAAGGACCATCCCATTACCAGGACAATAATAGCTCATTATCATGAGAAGGTACAACATCAAGGTAAAGGCATGACTATTAATGAGATAAGATCACATGGATACTGGATTCAAGGAATCAACAGAGCTGTGGCAACCTACCTGCATCAGTGTGTTACATGCAAAGAACTCAGGAGGTTCACAGAAGAACAACGTATGGCAGATCTGCCGTCCGAGCGTGTGGATCCATCACCACCATTCACTTATTGTGACATGGACTGTTTCGGTCCATTTCTCACCAAGCAAGCGTGCCAGGTACAAAAGAGATACGGCCTACTCTTCACATGTCTCTGCTGTCGAGCCATTCACATTGAAATGTTGGACGACCTGTCAACAGATAGCTTCATTAATGGCCTGCGTTGCTTCAATGCCATAAGAGGAGCAGTGCGTCAGATAAGATCTGACCAAGGAACTAACTTTATGGGAGCCAAAAATGAGCTAACTCAAGCTCTTAAGCAACTAGATGTTAGCCGTCTTAACTAGGGATGTGCATCTCCATCACTGAGGCCGATGCGATGCGCATCTCGATACGTTGCCACGATACGATACATTAACGATACATTTGAAACACCAGGCGATGCGATACGATACGATTCAGACCTGTTGCGATACAGTTCGATACGATTTGATTCAACATTATGCGATTCGGGGCGATACGATACGATTCAACACGATGCAAAAATAATGATACTTCAATATGGTACGACAGAGGATTTTTGTTTTATTCCTGATATGCAGCAAATCATACATTAACAAAAAAGTGCTTTACATATTTGGTACTGCACATCCCATCATGCTGTTTCTTTTTGTACCTTTAAAAGCTCTCCAGAGTACAATTGTATAACACCTCACAGTTAAACAATGTAAGAATGCATTGCTCATGATTAACAATGTGCCAATAACAGCTACCATAGAGCAATGCCCATACAGCTGCCAGCCTGATGTGCTGAACACTCATTCATAGGCTCACTCATTCATAGGCTCACCAGTGAGCAGAAAGCAGTGGTTTCTATATGAACAATAAAGAATAAAAATAACCTTTCACAAACAGCTCTATCATAACTGCTTACAGTAAGGAAGACATTTAAATTATTATTGGCCGTCACAGGCTGCTGTAAGCTAAACACCTCTCTCTGACAGAACACCTCACTGAGTGATTTAACTCATATGTCTCACTTTCAGGTTTCTCTTTTCAGCCGCAGACCCCACGTCGCCTCTTTATGTGCGTCGCTAAGTTCCTCGTACTACTTGTGTACTTTAAAGCGGCTCGGCATCGTTAACAATTTGCGAGTGATTTTTCAAGTTGACCGTCTGTAGTATATAGCACATATACCATCAGGACGTTACTGATGGGGTGCGGCTGCGGAGTTATACTGTGTGTATGCAAGTCCGCATCTAGGACGGATCTATGTATCATGGCTGTAGACTTGTTAAGTAATAAAGATACCTCATTCAAAGGTCTACGGATACCTTATTACTCTCCATGACCTGCGGTCAACTATATAGCATAAAGGACTATTACACCGTCTTTCTTGAACAATCCGAAGTCTTGCCAAACGTTTGATTTGTAGGTATTTTTCGGTGCGCTGTGTTTCTCTTTCTCCTCAACTTCCGTGTGTGTTGATAACTGAGACTCTCGGCCTCCGTAGTGGCGAAGCAAATATCAAAGATCGTCTCTGCTGAGCGTTGACAAGATGAGGGGATTTTATATGAATGAATCGTTTTTTTACCGATGCAAAGACGCTACGCAATCGATGCATCGCGAGTTAAACCCGGTTCAACCCAAACTGTAGCCGATGTGCACTCTTTCAACCGGTGCACTCGCATCTTGAACGTTTATGCCGGTGCACCGATGCGAATTGGTGAATCTTAACATCTCTAGTCTTAACACATTCTTAGCTGAGAAGCAGTGTGATTTCGTCATGAACACTCCGCATGCAAGCCATGCAGGAGGTGTATGGGAACGTCAAATCAGAACAGTGAGAAATGTTCTTCGTTCCATTCTTTCACTCTCATCAGGCAGGCTGGATGATGCCTCTCTGCGGACATTCTTCTATGAGGCTATGGCTATTGTGAACAGTCGGCCACTGACAGTTGACAATTTGAGTGATCCAAATAGTCAAGAGCCGCTTACGCCCAATCACCTGCTCACCATGAAACCAATCACAGCCTTACCACCTCCTGGTAGATTTATAAGGGAAGATATGTATGCTCGCAAAAGGTGGGGTCATGTTCAGTACCTTGCAGAGCAGTTCTGGAGCCGTTGGAGAAAGGAATACCTCTTTAGCATTGCCACCAGACAACGCTGGCATACTCCAAAGAGAAACCTTGAAGTCGGTGACATCGTCATGGAGAAGACAGATCTGCCCAGGAATGAGTGGAAGTTGGCAAAAGTTATAGAGACAGTGACAGATAAAGATGGGCTTGTGAGAAGAGTCAAGATTCGTATTGGAGACCAGAAGACGGGAAAGTTGGGACAGTGTTCTGGAAAGCCGTCCATTCTCGAACGTCCAGTGCAGAAGCTGATCCTGCTCTTGGAGACTGTTTGACCACCCTCTTCACGGCACAACCATATCCTTTACAGTATGAACACTTATTCATGGACATTCTAATGGAATAAGAGTTAAGGTTAAAGGTCAAATCGAGTTCAGAAATTATTCGTGCTTTATCTATAAAGTTAACAAATTCACTCATAATTTGGTGGGAGTGTAAATGACCTTTAATATGTTTAACCTTTTGTAGAGGTGGTTATATTTGTGTGCCGATGTTTTCCTGTGGTAAAGTTTTGTACTTTTATTTTGATAGTTATAAGATGTGGACTTTTATTTTGAAGGGACTTTTGCCGGAAGTGAATAGAGAACGAAGGATTGTAAACACGTGTAATGACGGATGAATGACGGAGAAATTAACTTCAGATAATTAGTTACGTTGGGTTTTTAGCACCTGGCTGATAGGGGCACAAGGTTTGTTATTACTCTAATTAATATGTGTATTGATATTATGTGGTGTTATTTCGTAGTTTTGCTGAGTTTTGAGTTCACGCTTTTGTATTAGCAAAACTGCTATATAAGGAATGGAGATGTTTTATCTGTGAGATGGTGGCTAATTATTGTGTTTTCTTTCTTTTCTTAGCTCTTATGTTGGTACTTGACAATTCATGTATACATGCAAGTGTGTACAATAAAAGGATACCATCAGTTTGAGAGTTAGACCATTATTCAGCTGGGGACGCTACAATATATATATGTTCCTTTCTTATAACAGCTTTTAAACCCTCTACTATATATCAAAGCGATATAGCACCATCAAACTGTCTTGATTGGTGCTAAATCTAATAAATTAACAGAGTTACACATATTTCAAGACGCAAAGTGTAATAACTGCAGTTTGCCTCCCTGTCATTGAGAATGACAAAGTTCCTCAGTGAAGCACAAGCCCATGTTTCTCACTAAATTGTCATTACAACTTATTAAAAATATCAGTTCAATGCAACTAATGTCGTCTCAGTGTTATTGCATGATGCTAAAATTGGTTTTCCATGAATTTAGTGATGGATTGTAAACATTTTAAATGTAGCATTTAACTGTCTCAGTTACAATGTTGTTGTTTTACTAAATCAGACACTGATGGTGCAGCACTGTAGGCTACTGTACTTCTTTATATAGGCATTTGTTCCTTAACAAATTGTTGGCTGAATTTTTTTTCAAAGGGGGTATTTTATAGAAAAAGGTTTGAGAAACACTGCTCAACTGTATATCAAAGTGATATACCACCATCAATTACATTACATTACAGTGCATTTAGCTGAAACTTTTATCCAAAGCGAGTTACAATAAGTGCATTCGACCAGGAAGATACAAACTTGAAGAAAACAGAATCATATGAGTAGATCAGGTTTCATAGAGCCAAACTGTCTTAAATGGTATTAAATCAAATACATAAACCTGTACCTAACACAGACTTCAGCGTATAAGTGATTGGTGTATGTTTTCACATTATAGACAGACAAGTGAATAGCAAGTTATTTTATTTAGTTTTCAACATTCTGGCACATGTGTGTTAAGAGTCTTGATTGGCACCAGAGAGAAGACAGAAAAATAAAACAGGGCTGTGAAACAGTGGGAGAAGTGAAGAAAATAAACTGGTATTTTCTTTAGGGAGTGGCTGCCAGGACCTCTTCAAACCAGGAGTGGGATAGTTTGGCTCAGTACATCCCTGACCCCATGACACCAGCCCGTGCACCTCTCCGTCACACACCAGAGGGCTGCCAGATTCAACCTCTTGCTGCTGTTGCAGCTGTTGCCGCTGTTGCAGCTGTGGCAGCAAAATTCAATGCAGGTGTTGCAGGGGTTGCCGCTGTTGCAGCTGTGGCAGCAAAAATCAATGCAGGTGTTGCAGCTGTTGCAGGGGTTGCCGCTGTTGCAGCAAAATTAAATGCAGGTGTTGCAGCTGTTGCAGGTGTTGCAGCTGTGGCAGCAAAAATCAATGCAGGTGTTGCCGCTGTTGCAGCTGTTGCAGCTGTTGCAGCAAATATCAATGCAGGTGTTGCCGCTGTTGCAGGTGTTGCAGCTGTTGCAGCAAAAATCAATGCAGGTGTTGCAGCTGTTGCCGCTGTTGCAGGTGTTGCAGCTGTGGCAGCAAAAATCAATGCAGGTGTTGCCGCTGTTGCAGGGGTTGCCGCTGTTGCAGCAAAATTCAATGCAGCTGTTGCAGGGGTTGCCGCCGTTGCAGCTGTTGCAGCAAAAATCAATGCAGGTGTTGCAGCTGTTGCAGGGGTTGCCGCTGTTGCAGCAAAATTCAATGCAGCTGTTGCAGGGGTTGCCGCCGTTGCAGCTGTTGCAGCAAAGATCAATGCAGGTGTTGCAGCCGTTGCAGGGGTTGCTGCTGTTGCAGCAAAATTCAATGCAGCTGTTGCAGGGGTTGCCGCCGTTGCAGCTGTTGCAGCAAAAATCAATGCAGGTGTTGCCGCTGTTGCAGGTGTTGCCGCTGTTGCAGCAAAATTCAATGCAGCTGTTGCAGGGGTTGCCGCCGTTGCAGCTGTTGCAGCAAAAATCAATGCGGGCGTTGCAGCTGTTGCAGGGGTTGCCGCTGTTGCAGCAAAATTCAATGCAGCTGTTGCAGGGGTTGCCGCCGTTGCAGCTGTTGCAGCAAAAATCAATGCAGGTGTTGCAGCTGTTGCAGGGGTTGCCGCTGTTGCAGCAAAATTCAATGCAGCTGTTGCAGGGGTTGCCGCCGTTGCAGCTGTTGCAGCAAAAATCAATGCAGGTGTTGCAGCTGTTGCAGGGGTTGCCGCTGTTGCAGCAAAATTAAAAGCAGGTGTTGCAGGGGTTGCCGCCGTTGCAGCTGTTGCAGCAAAAATCAATGCAGGCCTTGCAGCTGTTGCAGGGGTTGCAGCTGTTGCAGCAAAATTCAATGCAGCTGTTGCAGGGGTTGCCGCTGTTGCAGCTGTTGCAACAAAAATCAATGCAGGTGTTGCAGCTGTTGCAGGGGTTGCCGCTGTTGCAGCAAAATTCAATGCAGCTGTTGCAGGGGTTGCCGCCGTTGCAGCTGTTGCAGCAAAGATCAATGCAGGCGTTGCAGCTGTTGCAGGGGTTGCCGCTGTTGCAGCAAAATTCAATGCAGCTGTTGCAGGGGTTGCCGCCGTTGCAGCTGTTGCAGCAAAATTCAATGCAGCTGTTGCAGGTGTTGCAGCTGTTGCAGCTGTTGCAGCTGGTGCAGCTGTTACAGCTGTTTCACACACACACACACACAGACACACACACACACACACACACACACACACACACACACACACACACACAGAGAAAGAGATACATTTGTTATCCTCAACCACAAACATTCATATTTTGTATTTAATATCTTACACTACAGTATGTTTTCTCTGTACTGTTTACTGTTTGTGTGTGTATCTTTGTGAATGTGTGTATTATAGTGTTAATTGCGTCGACTAAAACTATGACAAAATATGTTCGACAACAACCTTTTTTTCCATGACTAAGACGAGACGATGACCTGACGGCACCGACGTCAGTAAACAATAACTGTAACGAAATCAACATGCAATATCGTTGACGAAAAGTGATTCAACGAAAATGTAGTTTACTAAATAAGAACTTTGACAGAATTTCTCTCTACTTTAGTTGACGAAAAAGGAGGAGACTAAATATTATCAAAGATAACGTTACATCTGATAGTCAGTTTTTCTCCCAGCAGTTAAATTGCCGGTGCTGCGCCGAGTCAGCAGTTGTGTGTAGTGATGGGAATTCCGTCTCTTTTTAGTGAGCTGGATCATTTGGCTCGGCTCACCACGAACAGCCGGCTCTTTCGGCTCCCAAACGGCTCTTCATTTGACCACATATTTTTATAATTTAATCAAATGTAGCCCTGTTTTGACAAATGATTTATATGTCTACACATATAACAATTAAATTATTCAGAAGTAAAAATTACATTTTTAATATAAAAGATTTGCTGTGGTCAATTGTTTTCATTGCATTTACAGACCCTTGTAACTCTCTGATACCACCGAATGAATGCACTGACTTGTTTGTAGAACCACGCTACACATAGCAGATAGCAACACCTATAAAAACTTTAGCTTAGACATTTAAAAAAAGGACAGCTACTGTATCGACATTTTAAAATTGTATTTAAAGAAAAAGCCAGTAGGGATCTTTTTCAGTATTAACTAAAAAGTCAGCAACAGCTGACATCAAATCTTTGCTGAGACTAAAGATAATCATAAATAAATAACATAGTGAAAATAAATATATTGCAATGCTCAAAACAGCAGCATCCAACCGTCTCTAATCATTAAAAAAAACTAAATACAAATAAATGTATTGCAATGTGCAAAACAGCAGCATCCAACCGTCTCTAATCCTTGGATATGACATGTCACCCGTAGCGCGGAGATCATCATATCATTCTGTCTAATATCCCCCCCCCCCCCCCTCAGCGCAAGTGAATGACGAGTTGTGTACAGACCCGACGGGGAACAATGGATTATGACCGAAATGTTACGATCCTGTCCGTCAAAATGACTGACAATGAAAAATTCTAACGCCCACCACTGCTTGGGAGATAGAAACGAGGCGATATTTGGGCCCATTTTCGCTACAATGAGGCGGAGAAATACATGCATTATTTTATCAAAAGGGAAGCAATGTGGCCATAACACAGCTGGTAAAAACACCACAAACCTGACCAGATAATCTCTGCAAAACTGCATTCTTAATCATTCAATCTGTGTTTTTCATCAACTAAGGATAAGATATAATCTTATTGGGAAATACATTTAAAATTGTTGGTTTTGGCTGGACTAGTTTGACTGCAATTTTATAATCTGATGACTAAAAAAGACTCAAATGTCAACAGTTTTCATTAACAAAAAGTAGACTAAAATGCTCAGACTTTTAAATCTTCGACTAAATCTTGACTAAAATAGTTACTGTTTTCTTTGACTAAAATAAGACTAAAATGCTCAGACTTTTAGTCGACTAAAACTTGACTTAATGAAAACAGGATGAAGGTGACTAAATATGACTAAAACTAACAAGAACATTTGATACAGGACTAAGACTAAATAAAAAAATAGCTGACAAAATGAACACTATTGTATTTCTGTGTATTTACCAGCAGCTCCAATCAGCAGCAGAAGAGCCAGGAGTGTCATGGTGTCAGGTGAATGTTCAGAAGACTCCTGGACACACACCTCGGCTCAAATTTATATCCCAGCAGCCCCACAGTGCTCGTCCCCGTCACCTGACCGCCCCCCCCGCCTCCTCCTCTCCTCTCCCCCCTATTTCTCTTGACCCAATCTGTGTCCTCACAGTCTTGGCACTCAGTTTCAAACCAAATGTACTTTCTTATCACACTCCTCATTTTGTGTTTGCCCACTTCGGCCCAATCGTAGCACAACACCGTGTGGTTATGTCATCTGTGCACCTTATTAAAATTTGGACCAAGGTGTTACGGCTGGAGGGCAAGGTACGCAGGACCCAAATGCAGAAAATAGGTTTGAAAGCAGGAATCCTTTATTTCCAGAACTAGGCCAGGAAAACAAAGTCAAAACTAGGCAAAACATAAAGTCACTCAGAACATAAACCCTTCCAACAACGTTAAGAATCTCACCATGACAGACAGAAAAACCAGAACTTAAATGCACACAAGACTAATCACATGAACAATACACAGGTGGGGAGGGAGGAGAAAACGCAGGGGCCCAAGGTGAATAATATCGGGTAATCAAGCAGGATGGAACAAAGAGACAGGAAGCAACATACAAGATCATCATACCGGGGGGTGAACACTTTTCAAAATAAAACAGGAAACAAGAGACAGATCTAGACAGGACAAAATCAAACAGCTCCGGAGGACGGGCAGGAAGGCGGCGTAGGGCGCGATGAGGCCCCTCCGGGGTCAGCTGGATCGCCGGAGCAGGAGCTGGTGGGACCCTGGGCGGGGCAGGAACCGGAGCCGGCGGGACAGATGTAGAAGGAACCCCCGACGGGACAGGCGTAGACCGGACCCCGTACGGAACATGTGCCGGTATCAGCGGGACCCCCAACAGGACAGGTGTTGGCGAGACCCCCAACGGAACAGGACAAGGACTTGGCAGGACCCCCGGCAGAACAGTAGTCAGCGGGACCCCCAACGGGCCAGGACATGGTGTTGGCAGGACCCCCATTGGAACCCCCAAGTTTAAGTTTAAGTGGACTACCTCACTTGCAGCAGACCACCATGCTTAGCTACTGCCGCTACAGATTATAAAACCTTTATGAAATAAAAAGTTAAGAAAAACAACTTATAAATATTGCTCCCATGGCCTTCCATAGCTTTAAATCGTAATATAACCAAAGCCTTTAATAAACCATTGAGTATTGATAACAGTAGTTTCTTAACTGCTGGTAATTCATCTACCTCGGATGCAACAGACCACCATAGCTACTGGCGCAAAAACCTATAAAACCTTTATGAAATAAAACATGTACCAAGAGGAAAAAAGATAACAGTAAGCAATCATCTAATGCTTAAGACTGTCTCATAAGAATGTATTTGAGAGCAAACGTGATGTATACAGTTTGCTTGAGGACTAACAGAATATTGTAGCTCACCCTATGATGAGAGGAAACATTAAGAAGGAAGAAAAAAAGGGGGAGAAGGGAAATTATTTGTTTTAAAGTGGACCTATCATGCTATATTTTAATAATATAGTGTAGGACCATACCTATATATGGCATATTTATACTTTTTATTTTTCAAAATACCAAATGGATCATGCATTTTAGCCATTCCTCATTTCGCTCAATTTAACATTGTCTTTGCATGGGCTGATTCTGTGAGAACAGCATCATCTACAGGCCTGGCATATGTACTACAGTGTCTCCAGCGCTTTCGAACGGCAATGTCCATGGCTGTCTCCTCCTGATTGGTGGAGTTGGCTCAATAGCCGTAGCACCACTTCTGTGACGTCAGAGAAGTGTTCAAATCTGGATCAGTCTGTATCAGATCCGTTGCAGCCCCTTTTTAAGAGATTTGGGTATGGAGGAAAATAGAGAGGGTTGTGTTTTCTGACACTTGGTGAGTTCCCTGGAACACCGGGGACACATATTCATGTATAAAAGACGTACAAAAGTGCATTTTGCATGATAGGTCACCTTTAAATAAACTAGCAAAGATTACCCTTTGAACCACATATTAACACAAACAAGGTCAAAGTATTATTACCTACCTATACAACTTCAAAAGACAAACCTAAATGTCATATAACCTTATATTACCACAAAAGAGTCATTAAGAAATATTAACCCATTATTGAAGAACATTACCTTATAGAGGGCATTACAACCACAAAAGGTGACCAAAACAAGTCATACTATCATCATTGACTATAATGATTTCATCGTTGACTATAATGACCTACTAAGGACACTATAACAGGTTTCACATCAAAGGGGCAATAAAGTCTTATCACCCCACTATTGAGCAACATCCTTTATGAGGGGGCAATAAAACAATAAACAAACAAGTCATAAAAGATAAGAGGGTCAGAGATGTCAGAGTTACAGGTGCCACATCAAAGGGATTTGGAGGTGGGACTAAGGTTTATGGGGGTCATAAATCACTCTCTTATCAGGTACTTAACCTCATTTTGAGCAAAACAGTGGACTTTCAACTAATGTCAATGTTTGTAGTTGACAAGACTTCTCAGATTGCCCGTATCTTTGCAAAGGTTAACTGGTAAAAGCTACAGTTTGTGTGTCTTATTTTGATGGAAATCTTATTGAGAGATTGTTTGGCAATGTGAGTTTAAGGAAAAGCACAATACACTTTAGATAAGAATTGGACATAATCCCTGTGCAGTCAGTGGATTGCAGAATAAGCCTTGACTTTGGCATTTGTACTATTGACATGCAGTTTTTTTGGAAGCAGATATGACACGAGAGGCTGAAGCTAAGTATAACCCAACACTGAAACAAGACATTTACAATACACCTTAACTAACTAAATAAAACACTGTAAAAGGGATATACTTAAGCTTAAACCATATTTAACTGGCCATTGTCCTCTCAGCCTGAAATGTCAATCACTTCAATAAATGGTAAAACAAAAAAGAAAAGGTTCAGGCTCGATTTCGGTTTAATTAGCTTGTTAGCTTATTGGAGCTGTGCATGTTGCTAGCGGGTTGCTAGGCCACCGCACGAGCTGCGCCAGGTGATGTAAACAAGAACACCTCCATAGACCAGACTGTCTCAGTTTGTAGACTGCTCGGTTCAGGGTCCAGCCTACGGCTGCGGTGCTGTTTCTCTATAAATCCATGCTGAATTGGACCTTCTGTTTCATTCTTCTTCTTTAATGGCGACTTCCAAACAGAGTAGACGAGAATTATCGCCACCTACTGTATCACTGCAGCATTGTTCTTTGTTACTTCCGTTTCATTACAATGACTTCCGTTACAGCAAGAATCCCCCTCACACACATAGGTGAAACACATGCACATTCCCTACTGGGAATCTTTCAGTAAAATGTTTTGTGGAGTGTGTGTGTGAAGTTAATTTTTAGTTGTGTGTGTGTGAGGTGTTCTGTAGTGAATGTGAGAGTATTTCAGTAGTGTGTGCGCAAGGCCAGATGTGTTCAGTAGTGTGTGTGTGTGTGTGTGTGTGTGTGTGTGTGTGTGTGTGTGTGTGTGTGTGTGCGTTCGTGCGTGCGTGCGTGCGTGTGTGTGTGTGAGGTGTTCAGTAGTGAATGTAAGAAGATTCCAATAGGGTGTGTGTGAGGTTAATTTTCAGTAGTATGTGTGTGAGGTTTAATTTTTAGCTGTGTGTGTGTGTGTGTGTGTGTGTGTGTGTGTGTGTGTGTGTGTGTGTGTGTGTGTGTGTGTGTGTGTGTGTGTGTGTGTGTGTGTGTGTGTGTGTGTGTGTGTGTGTGTGTGTGTGTGTGTGTGTGTGTGTGTGAGGTGTTCAGTTGTGAATGTGAGAGTATTTCAGTGGTGTGTTTGCAAGGACAGATGTTGTCAGTAGTGTGTGCGTGAGGTTAGTTTGAATTTTGCTGTACATGGCCCCTCATAGTTATCCCAAAAACATTGATAGGAGTAAAGGGGTAAACTGGGACTTGTAAAGAAATGAATCCCCCTCCTTATCATTCTCTGTCATGTTCAGTTCTGCACAAAATAGATTCTTCCTCTGTCTGTCTGCTGGAGTTTTTAAGGGGAACCTTCACTTTACACTTCATTGCTACAGAATATAATCTTATCAGTTTTATTGAGAGAAAATACTTCCTCTAGCCCCTATAGCTGACTGCTTCAGATGCTATTTTAAAGTAATATATTTTCTAAGCTAAACTTAAAACAAGCACTAGTCTTGTGTGTGAGCAACCCTGAGGTCTAATAGTGGATACCCTGTTATCTCAAAAACTTTTGTTAAGAGTATAGGGTGAGTTGTTACATTTAAAGTAAAGGGCTTTCGCGAGTACGGGGATTTTTACAGCCTCTCTGTCAATTATTCTTATCCTTACTGCGAGAAAGGAACTAGATTATCTGGAAAGATGACATATTTTTTATAAAAACAACACTGTGGACACCTTTCAGAGACATAGTCGCAGGTAAAAACTCAAAGAACCCCCTCTGTGTTCACAGGTACAGCAGGGTCGGAGGGGGGTGTGTGAGGGTTTAGGGCTCTGACGTAGGTGCAGCAGGGTGGGTCTTATCACCCCCTAATGAGCAACGTCCTTTATGAGGAGGGCAATAAAACAATAAACAGCTATACAAGTCATACTATCATCATTGACTATAATGGTTTCATCGTTGACTATAATGACCTACTAACGACACTATGACAGGTTTCACATCAAAAGTGCAATAAAGTCTTATCACCCCACTATTGAGCAACATCCTTTATGAGGGGGAAATAAAACAATAAACAAACAAGTCATAAAAGATAAGAGGGTCAAAGGTCAGAGATGTCAGAGTGACAGGTGCCACATCAAAGGGATTTGGAGGTGGGACTAAGGTTTATGGGGGTCATAAATCACTCTCTTATCAGGTACTTAACCTCATTTTGAGCAAAACAGTGGACTTTCAACTAATGTCAATGTTTGTAGTTGACAACTTCTCAGATTGCCCGTATCTTTGCAAAGGTTAACTGGTAAAAGCTACAGTTTGTGTGTCTTATTTTGATGGAAATCTTATTGAGAGATTGTTTGGCAATGTGTGTTTAAGGAAAAGCACAATACACTTTAGATAAGAATTGGACATAATCCCTGTGCAGTCAGTGGATTGCAGAATAAGCCTTGACTTTGGCATTTGGACTATTGACATGTTGTTTTTTTGGAAGCAGATATGACACGAGAGGCTGAAGCTAAGTATAACCCAACACTGAAACAAGACATTTTACAATACACCTGAACTAACTAAATAAAACACTGTAAAAGGGATATGCTTAAGCTTAAACCATATTTAACAGGCCATTGTCCTCTCAGCCTGAAATGTCAATCACTTCAATAAATGGTAAAACAAAAAAGAAAAGGTTCAGGCTCGATTTCGGTTTAATTAGCTTGTTAGCTTATTGGAGCTGTGCATGTTGCTAGCGGGTTGCTAGGCCACCTCACGAGCTGCGCCAGGTGATGTAAACAAGAACACCTCCATAGACCAGACTGTCTCAGTTTGTAGACTGCTCGGTTCAGGGTCCAGCCTACGGCTGCGGTGCTGTTTCTCTATAAATCCATGCTGAATTGGACCTTCCGTTTCATTCTTCTTCTTTAATGGCGACTTCCAAACAGAGTAGACGAGAATTATCGCCACCTACTGTATCACTGCAGCATTGTTCTTTGTTACTTCCGTTTCATTACAATGACTTCCGTTACAGCAAGAATCCCCCTCACACACATAGGTGAAACACATGCACATTCCCTACTGGGAATCTTTCAGTAAAATGTTTTGTGGAGTGTGTGTGTGAAGTTAATTTTCAGTTGTGTGTGTGTGAGGTGTTCTGTAGTGAATGTGAGAGTATTTCAGTAGTGTGTGCGCAAGGCCAGATGTGTTCAGTAGTGTGTGTGTGTGTGTGTGTGTGTGTGTGTGTGTGTGTGTGTGTGTGTGTGTGTGTGTGTGTGTGTGTGTGTGTGTGTGTGTGTGTGTGTGTGTGTGTGTGTGTGTGTGTGTGTGTGTGTGTGTGTGTGTGTGTGTGTGTGTGTGTGTGTGAGGTGTTCAGTTGTGAATGTGAGAGACAAAAGCACTGCTCTCTGTCAGTTACATTTTGAAGCATATTGCACTTTTGGCCACACCCCAATCAATAATATCTTAGCAACGTTCAGCATGGATAGGTGTTGAGAGCAATGGCATGGGAAAAGGATTGTGTAACATTTGAAAAGTGGCTTCTGCTCTTCACTTAACCAGTTCACATATTGTATGGAACCTGCTAAAAAGATGAGAAGATACACTAAAACTTGCACGGTTGTGATTGACCAAATCTGTCCACATGCATTTAAACACTAGGCAAAGTACTCAAAAGCACCTCTGTGTGTCTTCAGGACCACATTTCCATGATGACACACACATGCAGACTCAATAGGTGAAAACAATACCAGCGTTGCTTTAGCAGCTGGTAATAATGGCTCTGAATTCGCTAAGAGTGACAGTTTAAAAAGTATGCAATTACCTAATTCATTATCTCTTCTGCGCTAACCTATTATTCAATGTGCTTCAAAAGGACATGAATATCGCCTTCATCACCCCAGGATCTGACCATACGATGGCAACCATCGTGGTCGAGGGAAACAAATGAATGAGCAAGCATTCTGCGTTAAATGTGTTCATACTGTTTGAAATAATGACTGTCGGCAGTGTAAACATCTTTGTTACATCTTTTGTCAAATTGATGTGTGTGATCTGCAGATTGGTGGCCATTGAGAGTTTGTTTCTGTAGCTTTACAAAAACTTTACAGATTTTACATATTTGGCACTGGTTTTAAATATGCAAAGGCCTCTAACTTCAATGTGATGGCAGCATTTATTTGCTGTGTCCCCATTTCCCATGGTAATATGGCTAATGTGTTTATTTATTATTTGTGGGGCAATTTAAATTTGTGTTATTTATCTCCGCAGCTGCATATAATCAGATCATCACAGGTGTTCTCTTGAACCTATTACATTTCACCTCATTCTCCAGCAGATAATCAACGTGCTGCAGCCAAACTATAAAATGGTTCTCCTCTCTCCTGCAGTCAGCTGTGATTTCAGGTGTTCATGCACCTTATCATATGGCATGTGTCAATAAATGTTCAAACTAAATGAATGCTCTCCTGATTGAAACATCATGTGTTGAAATAAACAACTGCAGTTCAAAATAAAAAGTGAATCGCTTAATATTTTTGTTGTGGAATCAATTAATTTCTTTCTTTAAAGGCAAAAACATGAAAAAGCTAAGAAAAAAAACTATTGAATAAAATATATTTGGAGCAACTTGATTTATAAATAGTTGTCATCTTAAAAGCGTGTGTTCACAATGATGGCAATTAAGTACATACAACTTAAACTTCCTCTTAAATCATGTGGTAAAACAAGTTGGAACAACTTGATTTATAAATAGTTGTCATCTTAAAAGCGTGTGTTCACAATGATGGTAATTAAGTACATACAACTTAAACTTCCTCTTAAATCATGTGGTAAAACAAGTTGGAACAACTTAATCTTTTGAGTAATCAACTTCAAAACTTGTGTTTATGCTACCAATTATTAAGTAAGTGGTCATTAAAAACACCTCTGATTGTAGAGGAAAAGCCTTCTCCCCTAACTCAAATAACTTTGTTGCTTTAAGACAATTTCATAAGAAGTTGTCTTAACTCAATAAACATCGATGCAAACTGTTGCGTTGATTTTCTTTGTTGAGCCAAGGCATTTGTTTTTAGAGCGCAGGTATCCAGCGCACACCATGCGGTCAGTGATCAGGCCGGGGTAGGAGCCATCGCAGTCCTTGTGAGAAAGGATGGGGACTTCCACACACTGGAGGTAAAATGGGTTGAAGACTGCAGATAAGAGCGAGACAAAATGATTAGGAGGGACACAAAAAACACCCCAATTCAGCCTTATATCATGTGTTAAAATGCACCGATGTATTAGTGACTCCAGACTATCAGAAAC
This sequence comes from Notothenia rossii, assembly GCF_949606895.1. Taxonomy (NCBI): domain Eukaryota; kingdom Metazoa; phylum Chordata; class Actinopteri; order Perciformes; family Nototheniidae; genus Notothenia; species Notothenia rossii. The sequence continues at coordinate 9,534,058 of NC_136905.1, forward strand.
ATGCATTATTGATTATACTGTATATAGCAGGGGTATTCAACTAAAATTCAACGAGGTCCAGTTAGAGAAAATGTCCCCATGCAAAGGTCCGGAACATCAACATGTCTAAGTTGCTTTATGAATTAGTGTGATATCTATTGAAGTAGCCTGCAGCTTTATCAACGTCTGCATGTAATCAACAACTGACTGCCAATCAAATAAAGAAAGTACAAAAACAACAATATTTATTGTCAATTAACATTGAACAATACAGATATACAGTAAAATACTGTGGATATGTAATGTTCCTCTCGGGCTGCATTTCAAAATAAAATGAAGAAAATAAATAAAATAGCTTTTAAAAATATGTGCATCTTAAAAGTGCTTCATTTTAGATAAATAAAATAAAGTGTAGCAGCTTGAGTATCCCTTTTTCTTTGTTAACCGTTTCACATCATGACTTAACAGTTTCAGCCAATTATCGAACAATATCAGTCTTTACACATCATAACAATTGAACAGTTTTAAAGTTTCTCTTTCTTTCCCTCTTATATTGCAGTCCCTCACTCACTTTTTTTTAATTCAGTGCGAGAATTGAGCTGGAGCTTGTTCTGCCTGGAGTTTAGATCTGGGATGAAATGGTGTCAGGGCCATTCTCATACACACATGCAGGTGCTCATTGGTTAGCCTGCCCTGGAACGATATTTAGTTTTGATTTTGATCCTGGTGGACTGATCATATCGGGCTCTGAAACTGCTTATTTTTTGTGACCTCAGTTCTGACTTGAGAGGGAATGTTTGGTCAAACACTTTGTGTTTTGTCTCATAGTGGCGCTTTGGCACTTTTAATGAGCGCCACGGTCTCTGAACAAATGAGACGAACTGGTTCTGTACTCCCAGTGGGCAGGATGAACATTCATGTTCAGGATGAACATGAATGTTCATCCTGAACATGACCAACATGAAATTCTCTTTACTCACTTTCCTCTCCGCTTCTATCTGCCACGCTCTCTTCTTCTGTGTTTCTCTCCCTGTATCGCTCACTCGTCTCTTTCGCCCCCCTGTCGGCAGCGGTTAAAATCGAATCGCCCCGTCAAAATGTAGATCCCCTATTAATGTATTGATTACAGGTCCGGGTCTAGGTCGGCGTCTGGTTCCGGATCCGGACCGCGGTCCGCCTGTTGCCGACCCATTGTATATAGCATCACTCTTTTCCAGCTTGATTCATAAAATTACATGTTTTCTGTAAATATGTTTGCCTTAAATGGCCAACATCACCATCTATTAGTTTTAAATAAGTGCTATCATACTACAGTAACCATAACTAGCTAGGACACGTTTGGCTTTGGATTTTGAATACTATATATTAATTTCATGCAGTATTAGCCATCAAGTGCATTGCCAACATTATACTGGCTTCACTCGCTTTTTTGGATGGTTCCTAACTGAGGGAAAGGATCCAGCAGCCATTATAAAAGCTTGGCGAATCCTTTTGAACGGTAGGGAAATGTGCTTTAATGTTTCCTCTCATCATAGGGTGAGCTACAATATTCTGTTAGTCCTCAAGCAAACTGTATACATCACTTTTGATCTCAAATACATTCTTATGAGACAGTCTTAAGCATTAGATGATTGCTTACTGTTATCTTTTTTCCTCTTGGTACATGTTTTATTTCATAAAGGTTTTATAGGTTTTTGCGCCAGTAGCTATGGTGGTCTGTTGCATCCGAGGTAGATGAATTAACAGCAGTTAAGAAACTACTGTTATCAATACTCAATGGTTTATTAAAGGCTTTGGTTATATTACGATTTAAAGCTATGGAAGGCCATGGGTGCAATATTTATAAGTTGTTTTTCTTAATTTTTATTTCATAAAGGTTTTATAATCTGTAGCGGCAGTAGCTAAGCATGGTGGTCTGCTGCAAGTGAGGTAGTCCACTTAAACTTAAACTTGGGGGTTCCAATGGGGGTCCTGCCAACACCATGTCCTGGCCCGTTGGGGGTCCCGCTGACTACTGTTCTGCCGGGGGTCCTGCCAAGTCCTTGTCCTGTTCCGTTGGGGGTCTCGCCAACACCTGTCCTGTTGGGGGTCCCGCTGATACCGGCACATGTTCCGTCCGGGGTCCCGTCTACGCCTGTCCCGTCGGGGGTTCCTTCTACATCTGTCCCGCCGGCTCCGGTTCCTGCCCCGCCCAGGGTCCCACCAGCTCCTGCTCCGGCGATCCAGCTGACCCCGGAGGGGCCTCATCGCGCCCTACGCCGCCTTCCTGCCCGTCCTCCGGAGCTGTTTGATTTTGTCCTGTCTAGATCCGTCTCTCGTTTCCTGTTTTATTTAGAAAAGTGTTCACCCCCCGGTATGATGATCTTGTCTGTTGCTTCCTGTCTCTTTGTTCCATCCTGCTTGATTACCCGATATTGTTCACCGTGGGCCCCTGCGTTTTCTCCTCCCTCCCCACCTGTGTCTTGTTCATGTGATTAGTCTTGTGTGCATTTAAGTTCTGTTTTTTCTGTCTGTCATGGTGAGATTCTTAACGTTGTTGGAAGGGTTTATGTTCTGAGTGACTTTATGTTTTGCCTTGCCTAGTTTTGACTTTGTTTGCCTGGCCTAGTTCTGGAAATAAAGGATTCCTGCTTTCAAACCTATTTTCTGCATTTGGGTCCTGCGTACCTTGCCCTCCAGCCGTAACACCTTGGTCCAAATTTTAAATAAGGTGCACAGATGACATAACCACACGGTGTTGTGCTACGAATGGGCCGAAGTGGGCAAACACAAAATGAGGAGTGTGATAAGAAAGTACATTTGGTTTGAAACTGAGTGCCAAGACTGTGAGGACACAGATTGGGTCAAGAGAAATAGGGGGGAGAGGAGAGGAGGAGGCGGGGGGGGCGGTCAGGTGAGGGGGACGAGCACTGTGGGGCTGCTGGGATATAAATTGGAGCCGAGGTGTGTGTCCAGGAGTCTTCTGAACATTCACCTGACACCATGACACTCCTGGCTCTGCTGCTGCTGATCGGAGCTGCTGGTAAATACATAGAAATACAATAGTTTTAATTTTGTCAGCTATTTTTTTATTTAGTCTTAGTCCTGTATCAAATGTCCTTGTTAGTTTTAGTCATATTTAGTCACCTTCATCCTGTTTTCATTAAGTCAAGTTTTAGTCGACTAAAAGTCTGAGCATTTTAGTCTTATTTTAGTCAAAGAAAACAGTAACTATTTTAGTCAAGATTTAGTCGAAGATTTAAAAGTCTGAGCATTTTAGTCTACTTTTTGTTAATGAAAACTGTTGACATTTGAGTCTTTTTTAGTCATCAGATTATATATAAAATTGCAGTCAAACTAGTCCAGCCAAAACCAACAATTTTAAACTTATTTCCCAATAAGATTATATCTTATCCTTAGTTGATGAAAAACACAGATTGAATGATTAAGAATGCAGTTTTGCAGAGATTATCTGGTCAGCTTTGTGGTGTTTTTACCAGCTGTGTTATGGCCACATTGCTTCCCTTTTGATAAAATAATGCATGTATTTCTCCGCCTCATTGTAGCGAAAATGGGCCCAAATATCGCCTCGTTTCTTTCTCCCAAGCAGTGGTGGGCGTTAGACTTTTTCATTGTCAGTCATTTTGACGGACAGGATCGTAACATTTCGGTCATAATCCATTATTCCCCGTCGGGTCTGTACACAACTCGTCACTCACATGCGCTGAGGGGGGGGGGGGGGGGGGGGGGGATATTAGACAGAATGATATGATGATCTCCGCCCTAGGGGTGACATGTCATATCCAAGGATTAGAGACGGTTGGATGCTGCTGTTTTGCACATTGCAATACATTTATTTGTATTTAGTTTTTTTTAATGATTAGAGACGGTTGGATGCTGCTGTTTTGAGCATTGCAATATATTTATTTTCACTATGTTATTTATTTATGATTATCTTTAGTCTCAGCAAAGATTTGATGTCAGCTGTTGCTGACTTTTTAGTTAATACTGAAAAAGATCCCTACTGGCTTTTTCTTTAAATACAATTTTAAAATGTCGATACAGTATTTGTCCTTTTTTTAAATGTCTAAGCTAAAGTTTTTATAGGTGTTGCTATCTGCTATGTGTAGCGTGGTTCTACAAGCAAGTCAGTGCATTCATTCGGTGGTATCAGAGAGTTACAAGGGTCTGTAAATGCAATGAAAACAATTGGCCACAGCAAATCTTTTATATTAAAAATGTAATTTTTACTTCTGAATAATTTAATTGTTATATGTGTAGACATATAAATCATTTGTCAAAACAGGGCTACATTTGATTAAATTATAAAAAATATGTGGTCAAATGAAGAGCCGTTTGGGAGCCGAAAGGGCCGGCTCTTCGTGGTGAGCCGAGCCAAATGATCCAGCTCACTAAAAAGAGACGGAATTCCCATCACTACACACAACTGCTGACTCGGCGCAGCACCGGCAATTTAACTGCTGGGAGAAAAACTGACTATCAGATGTAACGTTATCTTTGATAATATTTAGTCTCCTCCTTTTTCGTCAACTAAAGTAGAGAGAAATTCTGTCAAAGTTTTTATTTAGTAAACTACATTTTCGTTTCATCACTTTTCGTCAACGATATTGCATGTTGATTTCGTAACAGTTATTGTTTACTGACGTCGGTGCCGTCAGGTCATCGTCTCGTCTTAGTCATGGAAAAAAAGGTTGTTGTCGAACATATTTTGTCATAGTTTTAGTCGACGCAATTAACACTATAAAACACACATTCACAAAGATACACACACAAACAGTAAACAGTACAGAGAAAACATACTATAGTGTAAGATATTAAATACAAAATATGAATGTTTGTGGTTGAGGATAACAAATGTATCTCTTTCTCTCTCTCTCTGTGTGTGTGTGTGTGTGTGTGTGTGTGTGTGTGTGTGTGTGTGTGTGTGTGTGTGTGTGTGTGTGTGTGTGTGTGTGTGCGTGTCTGTGTGTGTGTGTGAAACAGCTGTAACAGCTGCACCAGCTGCAACAGCTGCAACACCTGCAACACCTGCAACAGCGGCATTGAATTTTGCTGCAACAGCGGCAACACCTGCAACAGCGGCAACACCTGCATTGATCTTTGCTGCAACAGCTGCAACAGCGGCAACCCCTGCAACACCTGCATGTAATTTTGCTGCAACAGCAGCAACCCCTGCAACAGCTGCAACACCTGCATTGATTTTTGCTGCAACAGCTGCAACGGCGGCAACCCCTGCAACAGCTGCATTGAATTTTGCTGCAACAGCGGCGACCCCTGCAACAGCTGCAACGCCTGCATTGATTTTTGCTGCAACAGCTGCAACGGCGGCAACCCCTGCAACAGCTGCATTGAATTTTGCTGCAACAGCGGCAACACCTGCAACAGCGGCAACACCTGCATTGATTTTTGCTGCAACAGCTGCAACGGCGGCAACCCCTGCAACAGCTGCATTGAATTTTGCTGCAACAGCTGCAACGGCGGCAACCCCTGCAACAGCTGCATTGAATTTTGCTGCAACAGCGGCAACGCCTGCAACAGCTGCAACACCTGCATTGATTTTTGCTGCAACAGCTGCAACGGCGGCAACCCCTGCAACAGCTGCATTGAATTTTGCTGCAACAGCGGCAACACCTGCAACAGCGTCAACAGCTGCATTGATTTTTGCTGCAACAGCGGCGACCCCTGCAACAGCTGCAACGCCTGCATTGATTTTTGCTGCAACAGCTGCAACGGCGGCAACCCCTGCAACAGCTGCATTGAATTTTGCTGCAACAGCGGCAACACCTGCAACAGCGGCAACACCTGCATTGATTTTTGCTGCAACAGCTGCAACGGCGGCAACCCCTGCAACACCTGCATTTAATTTTGCTGCAACAGCGGCAACCCCTGCAACAGCTGCAACACCTGCATTGATTTTTGCTGCAACAGCTGCAACGGCGGCAACCCCTGCAACAGCTGCATTACATTTTGCTGCAACAGCGGCAACCCCTGCAACAGCTGCAACACCTGCATTAATTTTTGCTGCAACAGCTGCAACGGCGGCAACCCCTGCAACAGCTGCATTGAATTTTGCTGCAACAGCTGCAACGGCGGCAACCCCTGCAACAGCTGCATTGAATTTTGCTGCAACAGCGGCAACGCCTGCAACAGCTGCAACACCTGCATTGATTTTTGCTGCAACAGCTGCAACGGCGGCAACCCCTGCAACAGCTGCATTGAATTTTGCTGCAACAGCGGCAACACCTGCAACAGCGGCAACAGCTGCATTGATTTTTGCTGCAACAGCTGCAACGGCGGCAACCCCTGCAACACCTGCATTGAATTTTGCAGCAACAGCGGCAACCCCTGCAACAGCTGCAACACCTGCATTGATTTTTGCTGCAACAGCTGCAACAGCGGCAACCCCTGCAACAGCTGCATTGAATTTGGCTGCAACAGCGGCAACCCCTGCAACAGCTGCAACACCTGCATTGATTTTTGCTGCAACAGCTGCAACAGCGGCAACCCCTGCAACAGCTGCATTGAATTTTGCTGCAACAGCGGCAACCCCTGCAACAGCTGCAACACCTGCATTGATTTTTGCTGCCACAGCTGCAACAGCTGCAACAGCGGCAACCCCTGCAACACCTGCATTGAATTTTGCTGCCACAGCTGCAACAGCGGCAACAGCTGCAACAGCAGCAAGAGGTTGAATCTGGCAGCCCTCTGGTGTGTGACGGAGAGGTGCACGGCCTGGTGTCATGGGGTCAGGGATGTACTGAGCCAAACTATCCCACTCCTGGTTTGAAGAGGTCCTGGCAGCCAATCCCTAAAGAAAATACCAGTTTATTTTCTTCACTTCTCCCACTGTTTCACAGCCCTGTTTTATTTTTCTGTCTTCTCTCTGGTGCCAATCAAGACTCTTAACACACATGTGCCAGAATGTTGAAAACTAAATAAAATAACTTGCCATTCACTTGTCTGTCTATAATGTGAAAACATACACCAATCACTTATACGCTCAAGTATGTGTTAGGTACAGGTTTATGTATTTGATTTAATACCATTTAAGACAGTTTGATGGTGCTCTATCGCTTTGATATACAGTAGAGCAGGGGTTCCCAAAGTGTGAGGCGCGCCTCCCCTGGGGGGCGCCAGAGAGCTTCAAGGGAGGCGCAGCCGCCAAAAAGAGGAAGAAGAGAAACAGTGAAATGTAGCTAGTTAACTTCAGCTAAATGTATGCGAGCTGCAAAATATGGATAGATTTTTAGTGAAGTTACCTAAAGTGAGAGAGGAGACAGCGTCTGTCAGAAAACGGATGAAGTGTGACAATGATTATTTGAAGCTAGGATTTTCATGGACCGGTCCTGATGACACTCCACTGCTACAGTGTGTTATCTGCAATGAGGTACTAGATAATGACAGTATGAGACCATGTAAACTCCGGCGTCATATTGAGACGAAACACCCATGTTTGGTGACCAAGCCACAGGAGTTTTTTGACCGGAAGCTCAAGGAATTGCATTCACAGAAAAATGTCATTGACACATTTAGCACTGTGAATACAAAGGCAACCGAAGCATCATACCGAGAGGCGTTACGGATAGCTAAGGCAGGTAAACCTCACAACATTGGTGAAACGTTACTCCTCCCTGCTGCTAAAGACATCTCCGTTGAACCTATTTCTCTCCGAGTGCAACGTATGAGGAAGCTGCCTTCCTTAACCTCAACATGTTTAAAACATAAAGATAAAGAGGTTTAAAAAAGCTATTGTTTAATGTTTTAAGGAGGTGACGCTCAGCCAATCAAAAAAGAGAAAGGTAGCGAAAACAGAGCATTTTATGACATTTTCTCTTACTGGACCTCTTTGAAATGCAATTGAATACCCCTGCATTATAGCAACAACAACAATAATAATAATAATAATAATAATAGCAATAATAATTGGGAGGGGGGGCACGGCTGTGATTATGTTCTCTGAGGGGAGGCTCACCTTCCCACACTTTGGGAACCTCTGCAGTAGAGGATTTAAAAGCTGTTCTAAGGAACATATTCATGGTATGGGTTAAACCAGGGGTCGACAACCCGCGGCCCACGGGCCGCATGCGGCCCTTTAAGCCCTCTGGTCTGGCTCCCTTGAGCTTAGACAAAAATAAGAAGGAAATAAAATAAAAGTATTTGTAGGACTATTTATATTTTGTTGCATGGTTGAAAATGTTTCGTATCTTGTATTTTGAGGTGATACTGTGACACATAAATAAAAAACAAAACGGTTTTAATTAGGTCAACTAAAATATGCTTCACATCCTGCTACGGTCCCGCGCGAACGCCTTTTCCTGTGGGTGAATAACCTTACCCCCGGCTCGATGAGCGAATGGATAAATCAAAGAACAGTACAGGAGAAACACAGGATTTTATTCTGTGTGGACAGAGTTATATGCTTTCACAGCAAACGATGCTGGTTTACCGGTATGTTTGATATGTAGAGAGAAGTTGTCAAAGGTGCTGCAGCCTTTACGTATCGAGGAACAACGGGAACAACACGGAGAGGAAGACAGCTGACGATCTTCAGTCATAATCATAGGTCATAATTCAATGGGGTATGTAATTTATTTCAGAAAACACTTTTTGTTATATTCCATGGAATGCTCTTAACATCCCAATAGCAATGAATATATTAAATGCTTTGACAAAAAATACATACAAAAATGAATCTCTGGAAGCCGTAGCGCTGTAAAAAGCACGACCAATCATCTGAGCCGGCCCGGCTAAAATAACTGGATGGCCTACCTGCCTGTCAGCCTGTCAGCCTTCCATCTGTGCACAAATTTATCTCGTGGCCTCATTGGTCATGTGCGCGTTCGTGTGTGTTGGAGGAGGGGCTCTGTGAGGAAGTCTGAAGGAAGAGGCATATTTTTTCGGTTGTGTATTTTCAAATTCTAGCGCACTCGAGCTGGTTTCTCCATTCTTACCTACCCTACCTTTAACTCTTTTTAGGGTGCAGCTATATGTTTTATTTATTTCAAAGTGGGCCCATTTTAATAATATTTTTTTTCCTTCAAATGTGCAGAGGACTCCCCAAGTGCTGTGTTTAATTTATTTTAAAGTAGGCCTGTGTATTATTTTTAATTCTCCTTATAGGGGTTCTTTGTTTCTTATTAGAGGTTAACAGTTTTATATAATGTAATAAATAGCCTAATAAATGCAAAAAAACTGTAGTTTTTGTCTGATATAACAATAAATACAACTTTATTAGCTATCAAGCTATGAAATATGTTTTGCGGCTCCAGACAAAAAAATGTTTGGGAAAAAGCAGCAAAATGGCTCTTTTGGTCAAAAAGGTTGCAGACCCCTGGGTTAAACAGTGAGGTAGCACATTTCTCTCCCCAGTCATGTGATAGCCCCCTTCCTTTTTCATAAGGGTTAGGGTTATAATGTCAAGCATTTCAATAATTTCCATTATTTAAGGGGGGCTCATAAAATGCTTTAATTATAAAGAATAAGTGCTGAACCTACTGCTGAGATAATGGCAGTGTAATTATTGAACAGTAGGAGGCCTCAGTGAGAAATCTTCCTGTCAGTCCCACCCACTCATTACAGCTAAACATCACACCAGATACTATTTTTACTTGCACTGAGGGCAGATTTTCAGGTATTTCTCGCTTTGATTTAGAGTCTTTATCTTGCAAAGGTGCTCTTCTGTCAGGACGACATTCTTCTCGTCATCTCTTCCAGGTCACATTTGTCTTCTTCTTCTTCCATTCCTCCCTCTCTTTGCGTCTTTGTCTCTGTTTGACTGGGCTGGAGGGTCCAAGACACGCTGCTGCACCTACACACAAAAAGAGATTGTACTAAAATGTCTGACTCAACTCTTAAATACATTTTCATTTTAAAATAATGATATATATTAACTTCTAGCTAGCCTTTCAAACAAAGGTGTCACTCAAAGCATTACTAATTGCTGCATTGCAATAATAGCTGGAACTGTCATTTATGTGTTCTGCAATAACTTGCTGAGTGTCTGCTATGAAAGGGTCTATGAATAGGATTTATTTGGGGTAAGAAATACAAGATGTTAGCAAGGATTATACGATTCACGCCAGCAAGATTTACTTATACTGTAAGTAAAAGACATTGTGGACAGACTTTTGCGAGTGAAGCAAATACTCATTTCATTTGCATGAAATTACAGAATGAGACACATCCATACATCCATCCATCCATCTTCTCCCGCTTATCCGTGGTCGGGTCGCGGAGTTAGCAGTTCCAGCAGAGAGCCCCAAACTTTCTTTTCCCTGGCCACATCAACCAGCTCTGACTGGGGGATCCCAAGGCGCTCCCAGGCCAGAGAAGATATATAATCCCTCCATCTGGTTCTAGGTCTACCCCTTGGTCTCTTCCCAGCTGGACGTGCCTGGAACACCTCCCTAGGGAGGCGCCCAGGTGGCATCCTAACTAGGTGCCCGAACCACCTCAACTGGCTCCTTTCGACGCGAAGGAGGAGCGGTTCAACTCCGAGTCCCTCCCGGATGACCGAACTTCTCACCTTACCCCTAAGGGAGACACCAGCCACCCTGCGGAGAAAACCCATCTCGGCCGCTTGTACCCGCGATCTCGTTCTTTCGGTCATGACCCATCCTTCATGACCATAGGTGAGGGTAGGAACGAAAATGGCCCGGTAGACAGAGAGCTTTGCCTTCTGGCTCAGCTCCCTTTTCGTCACAACGGTGCGGTAAAGAGACTGCAGTACCGCTCCCGCTGCTCTGATTCTCCGACCCATCTCACGCTCCATTGTTCCCTCACTCGAGAACAAGACCCCAAGATACTTGAACTCCTTCACTTGGGGTAAGGACTCATTCCCTACTTGGAGTGGACAGTCCATCGGTTTCCTGCTGAGAACCATGGCCTCAGATTTGGAGGTGCTGATCCTCATCCCAGCCGCTTCACACTCGGTTGCGAACCGATCGCGTGAGAGCTGAAGGTCGCAGACCGATGAAGCCATCAGAACCACATCATCTGCAAAAAGCAGTGGTGCAATCCTTAGTCCACCGAACTGCAGACCCCCTCCCCCACGACTACGCCTCGAAATCCGATCCATGTATATTACAAACAGGATTGGTGACAAAGCGCAGCCCTGGCGGAGGCCAACCCTCACCTGAAATGGGTCCGACTTACTGCCGAGGACCCGGACACAGCTCTCGCTTTGGGAGTACAGAGATTGGATGGCCCTGAGTAGAGACCCCCTCACCCCATACTCCCGCAGCACCTCCCACAGTGACTCCCTGGGAATCCGAGAGGCGTGTGCATGTGTGTGAGACACATCCATGAAAAAAAAACATATATTACAAAATCATTTTGTGCAACAGGGAAAACTTGACATTTATGTATTGCTCTGTGAAAGGGAACCATAGACCTATCGTGACATTTTACAGTTTTTGAGACACATAATGTTTCAAGTGGAGAATAATCTCATATATAGTTTTAAAGACTCAATGTGCACAACACAAACATAAATGCCAGCCCTCTGAGAGGAAGATGCTGACTTTGCTTCTGTGAGATATTCAGCACTGCTTAAAACAACACAGTCTCACTCCCTGAACGTCCAGGAGCGATACTTGGTCAGGGTATGGCGTGCAGTTGTGACGCGCAAGTCCGCTTCAGCTTCATTAACGGACGCAAAGAGCTTTCAACTGATTGCAATGTATTCCCATCGGTGGCGGTATATGACGCTCAGGGAAGCACTGCATCGGTCCATGTCGGCGGCACTTAAAAGCAATGTGAGCGTATCCATTCCCATTGGATAACGGAGGATTTTACACCCAGAAGTAAGTAATCTCTTTACTGTCGATTGATTTTACAGTGATATCTGCACTACTCATCAACTCAAAAACACCAGATTATCCTCCAACAAGCCGTTTAGGACAGAGAGTGTATACCAGGTTTCAGCACGAGGAGCAGTGGCGGCGCTAGGGGGTGGCTACTTGGGCTCAAGCCCCGGATGTTTCACTTAAAAATATATATATATATTTTTTTTTAAACGTCTCGGGAGTAATGTGCAGTACCGGAGTCCACCGGAGAGGCAGCCGCTGCGGGACAGTAGCCTGCATACTGCGTAGCCTTCCCTGCCCTGAAGAAAAGTGATCCTTCCTAGTGCCCAGCGCCATATGGCTCTGCTTGTGCCTGACGAGTTTTAAGCTAATAGCCTATAAAGTTATGGATATTAGAAAGTTATTTTCATCGAAGCAGGCGCCACAAGCTGCAGCAGCAGCAGTATCAGCAGCTGACAACAATGTCATCACCAGCATTGAAGAAATGGATGATGTTTCAGGTTTGTGAATCTAATGATATCTGCAGTCTGGCTGACTGAGTAAGAAGTGAAAAAGAGTGATGTCATGTTAATGTTATAGTAAACATGGAGTAACCAAACTAATTATACCCTTTATGTTAGTATGTATACAGAACATGACTAAAAATTATCCTGAGATGTAACGTTCCTTCATACCTCAGTCTACCTTTAAGACACTAAAATAACGCATTCTAATTTTTATATTGTTTTGGAATTATACCGGCTCTCGTTTCAGTACACTTAACAACGGGACCATAGCAACGGAACTGACAGGCAACGGAACTGATAGGCAACCCTCTGAATCAGACTCCGATTGGCTGTGACTGCATCCACTCAGAGTGTCCGATTCAGAAACGTGACTCTTACACTCTTTACGTCACAAACAAAGATGGTGGATGAGAATAGATCTATAAAACGATAAGCAATGCGCCAGAATCAAGGTGAGACTATCCTTTAAAACTCTACGCACATTTGTTTCACCGAAATAAGTAAACGACTGTCTTTGAGTGAGTTAAGGCATTAGTTTGCTTCATTAAAGGATGTTCATGAATAAGTGTTCTCCAGTGCCTTTTGTCCGCTTTAAGGTATTATTAAGGTAGGGTTAATGTTGCTCTCAAAGTGCACCAGATTGATGCTTTTAACTTCAATATTGGAAACGCAGTTGGATGCACTTCAACCAAAACCCAGACAGTGATAAAGCGCACCATTTGTAAAGGCAAAATATCCTTTAAAGCAGGGTCAACAAATAATCTCCATCACCACTTAAAAACACAGTATCTAATATTAAGAGTTGCATGAATTTCGTTCAAGGCAAGGCAACTTTATTTACTTAACACATACAGAGGGTAAATTCAAAGTACATTCACTGACATGAATATGGCGCCACCTTGTGTCATGTTTACAATGCAGATTATTGACATTAGGTCTGGCAATACAGTCAATCATTATCCTGGTGATTATTTCGCAGATAAACCTAGTAACCCCGCCCCCTTTAAAAAACGGCTCTTTTGAACGACTCTTTGAAAGGAACGGAGCCATAAGATCCGGCTCCCTTCAAAGAGCCATAAATCCCATCACTAACAACGATCACACACACGCTCGCTCACTCTCGCTCTACCAACCACACACACACACACACACACACACACACATGCACACCCCTCTCTCTCTTAAAGGGACAGCGATCTCATCTCACTCTGCATTACCCTAATATCATAACATGTGTGTTCTGGAGAATCACAGAACGGACAATCGTCCTTATTATTATGCCGTTTAAACCAGTTATTTACATTTGTTTGTAAATTGGTCCACACACCGCTTCCCCGCAGGGAGGCTCCCCCCGCCATCCTGTTGACAGTGCACGAGCGTCGTGCTCCTTATACTATAAAATTATAGTATGGTATATAAATATATATGTATATACATAACAAATAAGAAAAATAATGGTCATAGTATATAACAGGGCTATTTAATAGTTTTTGAATGGGGACAGTTGATGAAGTGATCCAAAATAAGGGCTCAAGACAAATATGCCTTGAAATATGTATGAGCATATGTATGAGCAATCATGTTAATAGCTACAGATACATTAATGTAATACAACATACTGTAGGAGTGCTTCTATTGCATGTTGTAAAAGTATGACGCAGAAATCAGGGAACAATATGTTAAGAATGTCACAAGGCTCACGACCCAAACGCACAACACCAGAAACAGGTCAGGATTAACAAGGTCTTTAATAAAGGCAAAAACACAAAGCGCTCACTAGGAGGAAAAACTGAGAAATTATAAGATCCAAAACTCCAAACAAAAACATCTACATGGACCATACAAAATTAAACAAAAGGAGTCCATCAAAAACATACTCAACGAGGTCAAGGAATGACCGGCAGGCCCGGTGAGACAAGACAAACTGGCACAGGACAAAGGTAGACGCAGACTATACAGTGTTTCCCACACAATGTTAATACTTGGGCGGGCCGCCCAGGTATATTAAGGCCCGCCCAAGTATATTTCGGACCTTTTTTAATTTTTTTTATCCGTCCGCGAGCGACGCCATCTGCGAGTGATTAACTAATGGACAATGAGCCCTCGCTCTACGCCTCCTGTGCCTGTTCGCTCTGCGGTTGATTAACTAGGGGACAATAATCCCCCCCTGTTCGCTCTGCGATCGATTAACTAGTGTATGATCCCTCGCTCGACACCTCCTGTTCGTGCTGCCATCGCGTGGAGGGAAACGAGAAACGGAGAAGACGACGTTAATTTAGAAGACGCGGACACTAAGGTAAAGTAACTATTTTCTCCTTATTGTGTTGTTGTTTTCTGACTTTGGTAGGAGATTCGAATTATTTGAAGTTAGTGGCAACTAAGAGTGTATTTAACGTAATCAGGCCAACTTTGCTGCGTGCAAGTTACGTGTGCTAAATTAAATATAAAAAAGATTATAATTCGTTTTCTCTTCGGGCTATGCCAGTTAGAAGGACACAGATTAACTTTAGCTAAGGTTAGACTGTTAATTTCCCCTGCATTACTCCTCAGATATGAGTATTCAAAAATATTTTAAGAGAATACGGCGTGAGGATGAGGAGGAGAGACGAGGAGAGGAGGAGAGACCACAGGTAACTTAGCCAATGTTAGCATTTTGCTTGCAATGGCAATAATAAATGCATAAGTCTCAATAATGATATATGTCGGTTCGTTTGACCTGACATTATACAATTGCAGTCAACAGTGAGTTGCAATGCAGAGACCAAACTAGATTCAAGCTTGTTTTCAATTCTAGCCGGTGGTCAGTGAAGATGCTGGCACAACTAGTCAGAGTACTGAGGGAGAGGCAGCAGGTCCCAGTGTGGTAGAAGCAGCAGCAGGTCCCAGTGTAGAAGCAGGTGCAGGTCCCAGTGTGATACAAGCAGCAGCAGGTCCCAGTGTGGTACAAGCAGGTGCAGGTGAACAAGCAGCACAGTTCCAAGCATCACAGACACAGACACAGACATAGTATAATAGCAAGGAGAACTCTACCATTTAAATGCAGTAATAACAATGCATTATTTTCAGATTCCAAGCATCGCCACTCAGGATGGAACCCTGATTGGCTCAAAATGCCACAGTTCAAGAATTGGCTCTACCTCACCCAGCATGGTATGAATGGCATTTGCAAGTTCATATTTGTAATAAAACTTATTTTTTGTAAGAATTAACACGTTTTTCTTTTTAAAAAGGAATGTTTTGCCGAATCTGCAGGCTACACAAGCCTCCAATAAAGAAAGGCCCCTTAAAACGGGCTTTCATAGAAGTTGGGATTCTTGTTTTCCGCAAGGATTATATCGAGCGCCACATCTCCTCAGAGCCTCATCAATATAGTGTAAAGCATCAGGTCTCACTTGCATCAGGTATATCATTTTTTTATGTAAAGCTAATTTCTGCAACCTATCAACCATGTTTGGCTCATATAATGAATTATGTCTTTGCCCTTGGTCTAGGCTACTCAGTGATGCAGGCTTTTGAGCCCACAGTTATTATGGAGCATGAGGCCGTCATAGGTGGACTCAAATGCCTTTACTGGCTAGTAAAGAACGAGATTGCTCACCAAACCAACTACCCTAAGCTCTTAAGTTTAGCTCAGCTTTTGGGTTGTGATTACTTTGAAAAGCTGAAGGTAAACCTAGTACAAAATGATGCTTGTGAAACTAAGAACTTTAACCAGCTAAATGTTAAATGATCTCTTTTTCTCAGGTGGATCAAAGAAACAATTATCAATCACACAGAATAGTGGATGAAATGCTGGAGATCCTTGCAGAGATAGTAGAGTCGCCTATTTTGGAAGAGATAAGGTCATCTCAAGCAATCAGCCTAGAGGTTGATGAAACCACAGATGTATCTGTAAACCGCCAGCTGGATTTACATGTTAGGTGGGGTATTTTTTAAAGGAATGATGTGCATTTAAATAAAGGCCTAGTTAAACTTAATATTTATTAATATGTGTGAAAACCTATACATTTTTATTTTAGACACCTGGATAAAGAGGGTTATGTTTTCAACCACTTCCTTGACCTGGTAACTCTGGAAGATGGGAAAGCTGACAGCATTGTTGCTGCCATCAAGAGTGTACTACAGAAGAAGGATCTCCCGGTAGACAGGCTCTACGGACTCGGGACAGACGGTGCAGCAGTGATGACGGGTATGGAGTTTATTGTTAAATCTAATGGATTGTGTGAAATTTGAATTGTCAGCTGTTATTAAAGGAAACAAAATGACGCCCTCAACACTGCATTTAATTCTTAAACTTAGGCCGTCTGAATGGAGTGGCAAAGCAGCTCACAGACAGTTTTCCAAAGCTGGTTTCTGTAGCGTGTGCTGCTCACAGACTGGCACTGGCATGCAAAGATGCCTCAAATGCTGTCAGGTATATGGCAAACTTCAGGAACCACCTGCAGGAACTGCACCTATTCTTCCGAAATAGTGCAAATAGGTCAGCCACACTGAGTGCTGCCGCTACCACTCTTGGTCTGAACGACTTGAAAGTCAAGGTGTGTTTTCACCTATTTTCATAATACTATTGTGGTGTCATATTATTTACATATATTTTACTAACCAGTGTTTCTACTTGTTGTTAGGAGGTGAAAGATACAAGGTGGCTATCGCAGCACCTAGCCGTTCAAAACCTCCAGAGGAACCTTCCAGCTGTGCTGGCTGCTCTGGCGGAAGAAGCGAGCACAAGGAAGTGCCCAGTGGCCAAAGGTCTATACACCTTCTGTGCCACATACCGCTTTGTGGCTGCCCTCTACCTTCAGGCAGATGTGCTGCCCCACATTGCAATGCTGTCCAAGGTGTTTCAGAGAGCTGATGTGAACTTTCTCCACATAAAGGAGAAGGTAGATTACAAAGAAATGCATTTGATGCTCCCAGTTATTTGCATTATCCATCCTATTATATTGTTGTCTTTTTCCACATTTAGGTGCCAGTCACACTTGTTACTCTGAGGAGAATTCTGGAGGCAGGCGAGACCCCACTCCCCGGAACGTTCCTTGCTCGCCTACACCAAGACTTGGACAACCCAGGTGGACTTGGGGCGTTTAGCATTGCCGGAGAGGAGGAGAGGATCAGGAGGGGACACGGAATTCTGGAGCGGCCCCGGGAAGATATGTGGGCCAGATTTGTCAGAGATGTAAATACATCCCTTCTTACTTTTACATTCCAATATTTATTTTCCTTGAACTGAAAAATGTATAATATCATTCCAGGTCCTCAAACCTTACATCTGCAGCCTGGAGAGCAACATTGAGAGCAGGTTCCAGCATATTGAAGTGCTGGGGGCCTTCAGTGTCCTGGGTCCAAAGGCAGTTACCTCCAATGATGTAACCAACATTTCAATGTTGCAGACCCTTGCCAACAAATTCATCCCAGGGCAGGATGCCACAGTTATCCAAGAGTGGACCTCCTACAAGCAGCATGTTCTTGAAGGAACATTTAAGGTTGGTAAATACTTAAATTAATATGAACTTGACGGTTAGAATTGCTTGTTTTGACATCTGTAAATGTTTCAATTATACTGTATACTCATTTGCCCTGCCTTGGCTAATCTCTGAAGGACAAGACACAAGCTGAGATCATGCAGCTCCTGGCCAGTGAGAAGGACGAATGGGCAGAAATATACCCAAACCTCAGCCTTCTCTCTTCAGCGGGGTTGGTCATCCCTGTCTCCAGTGTAAACTGCGAGAGGGATTTTTCTACGATGAACAGGGTAAGTGTCATTCCCTGTTGCATGTCATTCTGTATAGTTCATTTAAAACAAACTGTCTGTTTTACAGGTGAAAACTGACATGAGAAACCGACTGAAAGGGGAGCACCTGGCTGCATGTATGCGGATAGCAGTCAGTGGACCAGCACCAGAGGCATTCCCATACACACAGGCGTTGGAGCTGTTCTTCAACAAACCCAGACGGATTAAGTGCTCTGACAAACAGTGCCATCTTTGTACAAAATGAATATTGCCATACAGTAATGTAAAGTTAATGAATAAACATGTTGTTAAAACTTGTTGTTTGTCACATGTGTTGCACGTCACAAAGCCCGCCCCGCGGTCCGCTCGCAGCCCCCCCCCCTGGCACCTTCCCCCCCAAGTATATTTCAGATCTGTGGGAAACACTGCTATATATACACACTAGGTAAGGGGACACAGGTGGCAACAATTAAGGGAGGGGCTGACGATCACACTGGAGGCAGGAATGGCTCTGAAACGAGAGGGAAAGGTTACTACAAAATAAAACATGACTTCACAAGACAAAGCAAAAGACAAAAGGACTGAACTAAATGAATTAACTCAACATAAATGTCTAGACACCACACAGATGACATTTTCAGAACTCATGTCATCTAACATGTAAACCATTAACTAATTTAACCATCAACATCAATTTAAGTGCACACCCCAGTGCAACAATGGTTTTGAATAAACACATCAGTATATTGAAAGATTCAAGGAGTGGGCCCTACAGTCAGGAACTAGCTTACTTTTTTAACATTCTACTCAAAGGGCCGGTATATATTACCTTCGCCAATCGCATAGCCCTGGTATATGTCAAATAGTCATTATAATATTTTTGAATGTATCAAAAACAAAAAGTAATAGTATGGTACATCCAGGTATCATAAGTTATTTTCTTTAAGTATTTGCGGTTGGCCATATTGGATATGTCTGGACATATCGAACTGCTTGAAGCTTGGAACTGATGACTGACAGTGACCAAATGGTTTGTTTATATGTTCTGGTGGTAAGGGTCTGATACCACACAAGAGTTGCTAATTACGTTAGCCCCGACCTAGCTTTTATTTCTGGATGGTTTTTACATTCACACCATACTTCTCAGTATTTAGCCAACATTGCAGAGCGTATTTAAGTTAAAAGCTTGAAAGCAATAGCTTTGAATGAGGTTGAGTTAATAATAGAAGCTAATTCTTATGGAGATTGGTGATTTAACCTGTTAAGGCCCTCCCGCAACATCTTGCAGGAAACAGTGTCTGAGGGCATGTTCATTTAATAAGCTATGAATGTTTTACATGTAACGGGAAGAAACTCATCTCACTGATCATTTTCTTTTTTTTTTTTAAAAAACCACACAATGCTAACGCTGAGCCTCTGAATTAGCAACGAGCGAAAAATGCTAACAGATTTACTGCAATGAAACTCACTCATAACACTTTATTATTTATCCATTCTGCACATCCAACCCATCGATCTGATCGTGAGATGACACAGAATCGTTGGGTACAGACATTATCACTCAATGATACGAACTCGCGACTTTATAAACAAAAACAGACATCAAACATGTGGCGCTAGGTAGCTAAAAACGCTAACATGGTTTACCTGTGTCGTAGTCTGGTCAAAAGTGGTCTTCAATGGCATTACAATGATAAAAACGCTGCTGAAGTTAATCCATAGGTTAATCCAATGTGCCTGTGTCGCTTTGAAATGATTTCTGATCATCCATAAGCAATAAACCCTGCTTTTCCGTTTCCAGATGTCAGAGCGAGAGATAGGTTCGCTTTCATGCAAAACTGCGGGCGCGAAGCCCCCACCTTTTTGTTTTACCATGTGTGTGTTTGGGGAAACAGATTTCACTTGTTTTGCATCAATCTTGATACAGGGTACTTATTATATGTTGTACTTTGGATTCCTAAAGCTTTTAGTCTACTAACCCATCATCCAAAGGTAGTTTTCACTATAAGTAAAAAATAACTTTTGGACGGACACTATAACTTACAGTTTTTTACTATGTTCAATCTGAATTTTCTTTAAAATAAAAAACCTCTACATTGATTCTGACTTTTTATACATCCAACTCACAGGTTTATCATTACTTTGAGAAAAAAGATTATTAATTTAAACCTTTTAGAAGGGAAGATATGGTCATTTGTTCAGGGAATGTCATTTTCGAGCCTGAGACCTGAAAAACAGGCTCAGGGCTAAACAGGTTAAGTTTTGGCTCTAATAATAGTATGGTATATCAGAATATCATAACAAATATAAAAAGGTCACACAAACTAGCCTTTTAGAGTCACAGTATAGTGTCTGTGTGTGTGCGTGTGTGTGTGTGTGTGTGTGTGTGTGTGTGTGTGTGTGTGTGTGTGTGTGTGTGTGTGTGTGTGTGTGTGTGTGTGTGTGTGCGCATGTGTTTGCATGTGTTTAGTATGTGTGTGGGGAGACAATGGGAGACATTGTTATATCAAAAACAGTAAAGAAACTGTGACATGTAAAGAAAAGATTTTCTCTAAAACTGTGATGTTACATCCCTCAGATGTCTATTCTTCTTTTTTAAAACCCACACTGTGAGAAAGGAACTAGATTATCTGAATGATTACTTTTTGTTTTAAACCAACAGTATGGGGACACCTGCCATAGACAGAGTCTCTGGCCGTTTCTCAATCGCAAGGATACTGGCTTGGTAGTCGCATACTTCCAAGTCACTTCCTTCAGAAACGAAGCAAGTATACTTCCAAGCCACGGCTTCGGAAACCAAAGAAGAATGGAAGAGGCTAACAAGTGTGCCACTCTCTCTAACGGTTTCAACATAAACTGTACCGAAAATAAATACCTCACGATGTCTATCTAATTATGAACTTGCTTTACTTTCACGGAACACATTTTTGGTGATAACAAATGCAACAAAGTAACATATTTACCAACACATGTTCTACGCCACTACATACTTACATTTAAATGTGTGCTGTTCTGCGTCGGTTCAGCCATTCTCTGCAAGGGTTTTTGAAATTGGTCCGTGCGCAAAGCATTGTGGGGATTTGAAGGACGCGAAGTCTACCCATGTGCAGCCTCGAAATTACCCCCAAACCAAGGACGTGGCCTCGGTGGAATTCCAAGTATGCTGGAGATTGGAACAGTCCTTCGGCGGCACTCGATGACGTAGCATCTTTGAAATATTGGCTTGGAAGCCAGTTTCCTCGCGATTGAGAAACGGCCACAGGGACTGAGCATAAAACAGGAAAGGGAGGGGAAAAGAAGGGGGAGGGTCTGGAGGGGGAGGTGTTTTGACTCTACAGAGTCACATGGACCCTAGGGTGGGGAAAAGGAAGGGGTAGATGATTAATTTGATAGATCTGACTTGATTGTTGTGATGGCTGAAGGAAGAGACACGGTCGAGGAAGAAGCAGTAAAATAACTTGTTTGTAAAAAGGACAGCACTAGTCTAGTCCTTTTTTTTCAAATGTATGTCAGTTTCAAGAAAAGATGAGAGGTTTTATGCATGACGTGCAAAATATCCTGCAACCCTACCAAAAAGAAAAAGAAGGCACAGGTAAATTATGTTGACAAGTGAGTTGTATGTTGTAATATTTGTATGTTGATAACAATGTCTGTAGTGTTTCATAATATAATGAACGAAGTCATAGAGGGAAAAAATGAAAACAGCATGTTGAAAAAAGTAATGTTATATTAAAAATAACATGAAAGAAGTCACGGTAAAGCATCTAAAAAAACATTTTTAAAAAGTCAAAACTGCATTGTCTCTCTGCAACAGCCTTGCCAGCCTTACTAACTTGCCAATTAGAATTGGATTATTAAAGAACATCTATTCAGAAAAAGTACTTCATTTTTTACCAGTTGTAAAGTTTTGCATGCATTAAAAAAGGTTTAATGAGAGGATGGAATCAAAGCTGAACAATGTATAACATAAAAAGGCAGACGTACTGAAAACCCAACCCCAGAAGGGGGTCTGGGGGGATTCTCCCCCAGGAGATTTTTAGAAATACTAACATATAAACTACGCATTCTGGTACACTCTGAGAAGAAAATAAATACATCTGTTGCTACCCGACTTAATATGTTATGCCATTGTTTGTTGACAGCTTGCTGCTCCACACAGAGAGAAGAGCAAAGAGGAGATAGTCTGTGTGAATTACTTTAAATTGTGGGTAACGGTAGATAGCTCCCATTGTTCTGCGACCTGTCAATCATCCAACCGGGGGTCATATTTCATTATGTAACTATAAAGAATAGTTCTACCGCAAAGGTATTCTCCGTGGGGACATCCGGCAACAATCTTGATTCTGATTGGCCAGAAGACTCGAAAAAACATCAGCAAAGATGTTTTATTGAGAAGATGATCACTACGTGACAGAAGTTTTCAAAACCGTTGGTCTCCGGTACTTCCTGTCCAACGCCGACTGCATGCACAGCGTTAGAAAATCGGGACTTCAAAA
Organism: Notothenia rossii; assembly: GCF_949606895.1. NCBI lineage: Eukaryota > Metazoa > Chordata > Actinopteri > Perciformes > Nototheniidae > Notothenia > Notothenia rossii. The sequence continues at coordinate 9,556,577 of NC_136905.1, forward strand.
TAAGTTTGACTTTTTTCAGCAAACTCACACATCTGCGACCCACTCGAAACGGGGTCCTGAGTCGCGACCCACCAGTCGAGAATCATTGCACTTGACTGTTACTCTAAATGGCTAGTTTTTGTGATTTTTAACACTTTTTTCAGTGAAACATTACAGTCTCTTGATAACTTTTGTGACTTTTGCGGTTTTTGTGTGACTAAGATACTTTCAGTTACACTTTAACTGAATATTAAGATAGTGATCTTGAGATGTAGATTTATCTGGAGCTTCTGGTAAAATCTCGTCTAATTATCTATGAGGGAATCAACATTGCAACGTTTGCAGATGCAATGATGTTTTGCATCTGAGATTGTGGTTGTCATGCCTTTGTTTATTTAATATTGCATTGTGTTTATTTGTATATACCTATTTCTGATTAGTATTGTTCTGTTTTAAGCAGTGCTGAATATCTCACAGAAGCAAAGTCTGCATCTTCCTCTCAGAGGGCTGGCATTTGTGTTTGTGTTGTGCACATACAGTCTTTGAAACTATATATGAGATTATTCTCCACTTGAAACATTATGTGTCTCAAAAACTGTAAAATGTCATGACAAATCTATGGTTCCCTTTCACAGAGCAATACATACATGTCAAGTCTTCCCTGTTGCACAACATTATTTTGTAACATATGTTTTATTTTTCATGGACGTGTCTCATTCTGTAATTTCATGCAAATGAAATGAGTATTTCCTTCTCTCGCAAAAGTCTGTCCACAATGTCTTTTACTTATAAGTAAATCTTGCTGGCGTGAATCGTATAATCCTTGCTAACATCTTGTATTTCTTACCCCAAATAAATCCTATTCATAGACCCTTTCATAGCAGACACTCAGCAAGTTATTGCAGAACACATAAATGACAGTTCCAGCTATTATTGCAATGCAGCAATTAGTAATGCTCTGAGTGACACCTTTGTTTGAAAGGCTAGCTAGAAGTTAATATATATCATTATTTTAAAATGAAAATGTATTTAAGAGTTGAGTCAGACATTTTAGTACAATCTCTTTTTGTGTGTAGGTGCAGCAGCGTGTCTTGGACCCTCCAGCCCAGTCAAACAGAGACAAAGACGCAAAGAGAGGGAGGAATGGAAGAAGAAGAAGACAAATGTGACCTGGAAGAGATGACGAGAAGAATGTCGTCCTGACAGAAGAGCACCTTTGCAAGATAAAGACTCTAAATCAAAGTGAGAAATACCTGAAAACCAGTCCTCAGTGAAAGTAAAAATAGTATCTGGTGTGATGTTTAGCTGTAATGAGTGGGTGGGACTGACAGGAAGATTTCTCACTGAGGCCTCCTACTGTTCAATAATTACACTGCCATTATCTCAGCAGTATGTTCAGCACTTATTCTTTATAATTAAAGCATTTTATGAGCCCCCCTTAAATAATGGAAATTATTGAAATGCTTGACATTATAACCCTAACCCTTATGAAAAAGGAAGGGGGCTATCACATGACTGGGGAGAGAAATGTGCTACCTCACTGTTTAACCCAGGGGTCTGCAACCTTTTTGACCAAAAGAGCCATTTTGCTGCTTTTTCCCAAACATTTTTTTGTCTGGAGCCGCAAAACATATTTCATAGCTTGATAGCTAATAAAGTTGTATTTATTGTTATATCAGACAAAAACTACAGTTTTTTTGCATTTATTAGGCTATTTATTACATTATATAAAACTGTTAACCTCTAATAAGAAACAAAGAACACCTATAAGGAGAATTAAAAATAATACACAGGCCTACTTTAAAATAAATTAAACACAGCACTTGGGGAGTCCTCTGCACATTTGAAGGAAAAAAAATATTATGAAAATGGGCCCACTTTGAAATAAATAAAACATATAGCTGCACCCTAAAAAGAGTTAAAGGTAGGGTAGGTAAGAATGGAGAAACCAGCTCGAGTGCGCTAGAATTTTAAAATACACAACCGGAAAAAATATGCCTCTTCCTTCAGACTTCCTCACAGAGCCCCTCCTCCAACACACACGAACGCACACATGACCAATGAGGCCACGAGATAAATTTGTGCACAGATGGAAGGCTGACAGCCTGACAGGCAGGTAGGCCATCCAGTTATTTTAGCCGGGCCGGCTCAGATGTTTGGTCGTGCTTTTTACAGCGCTACGGCTTCCAGAGATTAATTTTTGTATGTATTTATTGTCAAAGCATTTAATATATTCATTGCTATCGGGATGTTAAGAGCATTCCATGGAATATAACAAAAAGTGTTTTCTGAAATAAATTACATACCCCATTGAATTATGACCTATGATTATGACTGAAGATCGTCAGCTGTCTTCCTCTCCGTGTTGTTCCCGTTGTTCCTTGATACGTAATAATAAGCATATTTTAGTTGACCTAATTAAAACCGTTTTGTTTTTTATTTATGTGTCACAGTATCACCTCAAAATACAAGATACGAAACATTTTCAACCATGCAACAAAATATAAATAGTCCTACAAATACTTTTATTTTATTTCCTTCTTATTTTTGTCTAAGCTCAAGGGAGCCAGAGCAGAGGGCTTAAAGGGCCGCATGCGGCCCGTGGGCCGCGGGTTGCCGACCCCTGGTTTAACCCATACCATGAATATGTTCCTTAGAACAGCTTTTAAATCCTCTACTGCAGGGGTTCCCAAAGTGTGGGAAGGTGAGCCTCCCCTCAGAGAACATAATCACAGCCGTGCCCCCCCTCCCAATTATTATTGCTATTATTATTATTATTATTATTATTATTATTATTGTTGTTGTTGCTATAATGCAGGGGTATTCAATTGCATTTCAAAGAGGTCCAGTAAGAGAAAATGTCATAAAATGCTCTGTTTTCGCTACCTTTCTCTTTTTTGATTGGCTGAGCGTCACCTCCTTAAAGACCCAATGAAGTGCATGTTTTTGCACCAAAATGAAATGGCAATTTCATTCCTTACATATCATTGTGCCTGTTCATGGCTAAAATAATTTTGAATAATTCATAATTAATGAATTAATGAATTATTATTTTTTGTCGTCTGAGCCTAACGGAAGTTGCAGACGATAGTGGCTGTGACGTCACAAGATGTACTCAGTTGCGATTGTAAACATGGCGGAGACTTTGGAAAGTGATAATAGTGTGAGAGAAATGATTGATTTGGACAGCTTTTCGGACAGGATAGATGAGGAAAGTGATCAATCTGGTGCACTTTGAGGGCAACATTAAGAGATTTATGGATACAGCTCTCAACACTCATATGAAACATATATTTCAATAATCAAAAAACATTGGAAGGATTTCTTAACCTATTTTATACAACTAATATTACATAGATGGAAATATTTGTTTACATAGATGACCAAACCCACTGAGATAACTTAGGCTACAGTTTACCTCCCTGAGATGACGTTATCTCTCTCAGTCCCACAGGAGAGCACTCTCCCTCTCCTTATTGTTGAAACAGCTAATCTCCGTTAGCTGCGAGCTAGCACCAGATGCTAACGACAACCCTGTAACTTTCTCAGTCTCTCTTTCTCTCTCTCTCGAATCGACAAGTGGCCTTTATTTATCATGATCAATCAAAGAATCTACGAAACAATGACACCAGCCAGGCTCACCTTCATCTTTTGGGAACAGAAACATCGCCACTTCGGCAGACTTGACATTACTACAGCCAGCGGCAATGCATCGTTTCCCCTGTGTTTTTCATCCCTCTTTCTTCCCTGTCGCCTCCATTGTCAGGTTTTCTCGATTGGCAATCACTTCCAGTCGACTCCGACACACTTTCCAGGAAAATACTAGCTCAAAAACGTTGAGAAATTCGACTTTGAAAAAGAGAAAAAATGAACGGTGGTGAATGTAAACAGTGCGGCGGCGTCCATCTCATGAAGTCACGCAGTAGATCGCAAGCCACGCCCACGAAGGCGAAGGTCGACTGCAGATTTCCCCGGCAAATTCAAAACTCGTCAAATTCGTTGCTATTCCAACATCTTTTGATATGGGTTCCAATGGACAATTTTGGTCATTACTATACGTATTAGCATAACAGATCATGCACAGGTGCACACTTCACAGGGTCTTTAAAACATTAAACAATAGCTTTTTTAAACCTCTTTATCTTTATGTTTTAAACATGTTGAGGTTAAGGATGGCAGCTTCCTCATACGTTGCACTCGGAGAGAAATAGGTTCGACGGAGATGTCTTTAGCAGCAGGGAGGAGTAACGTTTCACCAATGTTGTGAGGTTTACCTGCCTTAGCTATCCGTAACGCCTCTCGGTATGATGCTTCGGTTGCCTTTGTATTCACAGTGCTAAATGTGTCAATGACATTTTTCTGTGACTGCAATTCCTTGAGCTTCCGGTCAAAAAACTCGTGTGGCTTGGTCACCAAACATGGGTGTTTCGTCTCAATATGACGCCGGAGTTTACATGGTCTCATACTGTCATTATCTAGTACCTCGTTGCAGATAACACACTGTAGCAGTGGAGTGTCATCAGGACCGGTCCATGAAAATCCTAGCTTCAAATAATCATTGTCACACTTCATCCGTTTTCTGACAGACGCTGTCTCCTCTCTCACTTTAGGTAACTTCACTAAAAATCTATCCATATTTTGCAGCTCGCATACATTTAGCTGAAGTTAACTAGCTACATTTCACTGTTTCTCTTCTTCCTCTTTTTGGCGGCTGTGCCTCCCTTGAAGCTCTCTGGCGCCCCCCAGGGGAGGCGCGCCTCACACTTTGGGAACCCCTGCTCTACTGTATATCAAAGCGATAGAGCACCATCAAACTGTCTTAAATGGTATTAAATCAAATAAGTAAACCTGTACCTAACACATACTTGAGCGTATAAGTGATTGGTGTATGTTTTCACATTATAGACAGACAAGTGAATAGCGAGTTATTTTATTTAGTTTTCAACATTCTGGCACATGTGTGTTAAGAGTCTTGATTGGCACCAGAGAGAAGACAGAAAAATAAAACAGGGCTGTGAAACAGTGGGAGAAGTGAAGAAAATAAACTGGTATTTTCTTTAGGGATTGGCTGCCAGGACCTCGTCAAACCAGGAGTGGGATAGTTTGGCTCAGTACATCCCTGACCCCATGACACCAGGCCGTGCACCTCTCCGTCACACACCAGAGGGCTGCCAGATTCAACCTCTTGCTGCTGTTGCAGCTGTTGCCGCTGTTGCAGCTGTGGCCGCAAAATTCAATGCAGGTGTTGCAGGTGTTGCCGCTGTTGCAGCTGTTGCAGCTGTGGCAGCAAAGATCAATGCAGCTGTTGCAGCTGTTGCAGGGGTTGCCGCTGTTGCAGCAAAATTAAATGCAGCTGTTGCAGGGGTTGCCGCCGTTGCAGCTGTTGCAGCAAAATTCAATGCAGGTGTTGCAGGTGTTGCCGCTGTTGCAGCTGTTGCAGCTGTGGCAGCAAAGATCAATGCAGCTGTTGCAGCTGTTGCAGGGGTTGCCGCTGTTGCAGCAAAATTAAATGCAGCTGTTGCAGGGGTTGCCGCCGTTGCAGCTGTTGCAGCAAAATTCAATGCAGCTGTTGCAGGGGTTGCCGCCGTTGCAGCTGTTGCAGCAAAAATCAATGCAGGTGTTGCCGCTGTTGCAGGTGTTGCCGCTGTTGCAGCAAAATTCAATGCAGCTGTTGCAGGGGTTGCCGCCGTTGCAGCTGTTGCAGCAAAAATCAATGCAGGTGTTGCAGCTGTTGCAGGGGTTGCCGCTGTTGCAGCAAAATTCAATGCAGGGGTTGCAGGGGTTGCCGCCGTTGCAGCTGTTGCAGCAAATATCAATGCAGCTGTTGCCGCTGTTGCAGGTGTTGCCGCTGTTGCAGCAAAATTCAATGCAGCTGTTGCAGGGGTTGCCGCCGTTGCAGCTGTTGCAGCAAAATTCAATGCAGCTGTTGCAGGGGTTGCCGCCGTTGCAGCTGTTGCAGCAAAAATCAATGCAGGTGTTGCAGCTGTTGCAGGGGTTGCCGCTGTTGCAGCAAAATTCAATGCAGCTGTTGCAGGGGTTGCCGCCGTTGCAGCTGTTGCAGCAAAAATCAATGCAGCTGTTGCAGGGGTTGCCGCCGTTGCAGCTGTTGCAGCAAAAATCAATGCAGGTGTTGCAGCTGTTGCAGGGGTTGCCGCTGTTGCAGCAAAATTCAATGCAGCTGTTGCAGGGGTTGCCGCTGTTGCAGCTGTTGCAGCAAAAATCAATGCAGGCGTTGCAGCTGTTGCAGGGGTTGCCGCTGTTGCAGCAAAATTCAATGCAGCTGTTGCAGGGGTTGCCGCCGTTGCAGCTGTTGCAGCAAAGATCAATGCAGGTGTTGCAGCTGTTGCAGGGGTTGCCGCTGTTGCAGCAAAATTCAATGCAGCTGTTGCAGGGGTTGCCGCCGTTGCAGCTGTTGCAGCAAAATTCAATGCAGCTGTTGCAGGTGTTGCAGGTGTTGCAGCTGTTGCAGCTGGTGCAGCTGTTACAGCTGTTTCACACACACACACACACACACACACACACACACACACACACACACACACACACAGAGAAAGAGATACATTTGTTATCCTCAACCACAAACATTCATATTTTGTATTTAATATCTTACACTACAGTATGTTTTCTATGTACTGTTTACTGTTTGTGTGTGTATCTTTGTGAATGTGTGTATTATAGTGTTAATTGCGTCGACTAAAACTTTGACAAAATATGTTCGACAACAACCTTTTTTTCCATGACTAAGACGAGACGATGACCTGACGGCACCGACGTCAGTAAACAATAACTGTAACGAAATCAACATGCAATATCGTTGACGAAAAGTGATGAAACGAAAATGTAGTTTACTAAATAAGAACTTTGACAGAATTTCTCTCTACTTTAGTTGACGAAAAAGGAGGAGACTAAATATTATCAAAGATAACGTTACATCTGATAGTCAGTTTTTCTCCCAGCAGTTAAATTGCCGGTGCTGCGCCGAGTCAGCAGTTGTGTGTAGTGATGGGAATTCCGTCTCTTTTTAGTGAGCTGGATCATTTGGCTCGGCTCACCACGAACAGCCGGCTCTTTCGGCTCCCAAACGGCTCTTCATTTGACCACATATTTTTATAATTTAATCAAATGTAGCCCTGTTTTGACAAATGATTTATATGTCTACACATATAACAATTAAATTATTCAGAAGTAAAAATTACATTTTTAATATAAAAGATTTGCTGTGGTCAATTGTTTTCATTGCATTTACAGACCCTTGTAACTCTCTGATACCACCGAATGAATGCACTGACTTGCTTGTAGAACCACGCTACACATAGCAGATAGCAACACCTATAAAAACTTTAGCTTAGACATTTAAAAAAAGGACAGCTACTGTATCGACATTTTAAAATTGTATTTAAAGAAAAAGCCAGTAGGGATCTTTTTCAGTATTAACTAAAAAGTCAGCAACAGCTGACATCAAATCTTTGCTGAGACTAAAGATAATCATAAATAAATAACATAGTGAAAATAAATATATTGCAATGCTCAAAACAGCGGCATCCAGCTGTCTCTAATCATTAAAAAAAACTAAATACAAATAAATGTATTGCAATGTGCAAAACAGCAGCATCCAACCGTCTCTAATCCTTGGATATGACATGTCACCCGTAGCGCGGAGATCATCATATCATTCTGTCTAATATTCCCCCCCCCCCCCCCCCCCCCCTCAGCGCAAGTGAGTGACGAGTTGTGTACAGACCCGACGGGGAATAATGGATTATGACCGAAATGTTACGATCCTGTCCGTCAAAATGACTGACAATGAAAAAGTCTAACGCCCACCACTGCTTGGGAGAAAGAAACGAGGCGATATTTGGGCCCATTTTCGCTACAATGAGGCGGAGAAATACATGCATTATTTTATCAAAAGGGAAGCAATGTGGCCATAACACAGCTGGTAAAAACACCACAAACCTGACCAGATAATCTCTGCAAAACTGCATTCTTAATCATTCAATCTGTGTTTTTCATCAACTAAGGATAAGATATAATCTTATTGGGAAATACATTTAAAATAGTTGGTTTTGGCTGGACTAGTTTGACTGCAATTTTATATATAATCTGTTGACTAAAAAAGACTCAAATGTCAACAGTTTTCATTAACAAAAAGTAGACTAAAATGCTCAGTCTTTTAAATCTTCGACTAAATCTTGACTAAAATAGTTACTGTTTTCTTTGACTAAAATAAGACTAAAATGCTCAGACTTTTAGTCGACTAAAACTTGACTTAATGAAAACAGGATGAAGGTGACTAAATATGACTAAAACTAACAAGAACATTTGATACAGGACTAAGACTAAATAAAAAAATAGCTGACAAAATGAACACTATTGTATTTCTGTGTATTTACCAGCAGCTCCGATCAGCAGCAGAAGAGCCAGGAGTGTCATGGTGTCAGGTGAATGTTCAGAAGACTCCTGGACACACACCTCGGCTCAAATTTATATCCCAGCAGCCCCACAGTGCTCGTCCCCCTCACCTGACCGCCCCCCCCCCGCCTCCTCCTCTCCTCTCCCCCCTATTTCTCTTGACCCAATCTGTGTCCTCACAGTCTTGGCACTCAGTTTCAAACCAAATGTACTTTCTTATCACACTCCTCATTTTGTGTTTGCCCACTTCGGCCCATTCGTAGCACAACACCGTGTGGTTATGTCATCTGTGCACCTTATTTAAAATTTGGACCAAGGTGTTACGGCTGGAGGGCAAGGTACGCAGGACCCAAATGCAGAAAATAGGTTTGAAAGCAGGAATCCTTTATTTCCAGAACTAGGCCAGGCAAACAAAGTCAAAACTAGGCAAGGCAAAAACATAAAGTCACTCAGAACATAAACCCTTCCAACAACGTTAAGAATCTCACCATGACAGACAGAAAAAACAGAACTTAAATGCACACAAGACTAATCACATGAACAAGACACAGGTGGGGAGCGAGGAGAAAACGCAGGGGCCCAAGGTGAACAATATCGGGTAATCAAGCAGGATGGAACAAAGAGACAGGAAGCAACAGACAAGATCATCATACCGGAGGGTGAACACTTTTCAAAATAAAACAGGAAACAAGAGACAGATCTAGACAGGACAAAATCAAACAGCTCCGGAGGACGGGCAGGAAGGCGGCGTAGGGCGCGATGAGGCCCCTCCGGGGTCAGCTGGATCGCCGGAGCAGGAGCTGGTGGGACCCTGGGCGGGGCAGGAATCGGAGCCGGCGGGACAGATGTAGAAGGAACCCCCGACGGGACAGGCGTAGACGGGACCCCGTACGGAACATGTGCCGGTATCAGCGGGACCCCCAACAGGACAGGTGTTGGCGAGACCCCCAACGGAACAGGACAAGGACTTGGCAGGACCCCCGGCAGAACAGTAGTCAGCGGGACCCCCAACGGGCCAGGACATGGTGTTGGCAGGACCCCCATTGGAACCCCCAAGTTTAAGTTTAAGTGGACTACCTCACTTGCAGCAGACCACCATGCTTAGCTACTGCCGCTACAGATTATAAAACCTTTATGAAATAAAAAGTTAAGAAAAACAACTTATAAATATTGCTCCCATGGCCTTCCATAGCTTTAAATCGTAATATAACCAAAGCCTTTAATAAACCATTGAGTATTGATAACAGTAGTTTCTTAACTGCTGGTAATTCATCTACCTCGGATGCAACAGACCACCATAGCTACTGGCGCAAAAACCTATAAAACCTTTATGAAATAAAACATGTACCAAGAGGAAAAAAGATAACAGTAAGCAATCATCTAATGCTTAAGACTGTCTCATAAGAATGTATTCGAGAGCAAACGTGATGTATACAGTTTGCTTGAGGACTAACAGAATATTGTAGCTCACCCTATGATGAGAGGAAACATTAAGAAGGAAGAAAAAAAAGGGGGAGAAGGGAAATTATTTGTTTTAAAGTGGACCTATCATGCTATATTGGAATAATATAGTGTAGGACCATACCTATATATGGCATATTTATACTTTTTATTTTTCAAAATACCAAATGGATCATGCATTTTAGCCATTCCTCATTTCGCTCAATTTAACATTGTCTTTGCATGGGCTGATTCTGTGAGAACAGCATCATCTACAGGCCTGGCATATGTACTACAGTGTCTCCAGCGCTTTCGAACGGCAATGTCCATGGCTGTCTCCTCCTGATTGGTGGAGTTGGCTCAATAGCCGTAGCACCACTTCTGTGACGTCAGAGAAGTGTTCAAATCTGGATCAGTCTGTATCAGATCCGTTGCAGCCCCTTTTTAAGAGATTTGGGTATGGAGGAAAATAGAGAGGGTTGTGTTTTCTGACACTTGGTGAGTTCCCTGGAACACCGGGGACACATATTCATGTATAAAAGACGTACAAAAGTGCATTTTGCATGATAGGTCACCTTTAAATAAACTAGCAAAGATTACCCTTTGAACCCCATATTAACACAAACAAGGTCAAAGTATTATTACCTACCTATACAACTTCAAAAGACAAACCTAAATGTCATATAACCTTATATTACCACAAAAGAGTCACTAAGAAATATTAACCCATTATTGAAGAACATTACCTTACAGAGGGCATTACAACCACAAAAGGTGACCAAAACAAGTCATACTATCATCATTGACTATAATGGTTTCATCGTTGACTATAATGACCTTCTAAGGACACTATAACAGGTTTCACATCAAAGGGGCAATAAAGTCTTATCACCCCACTATTGAGCAACATCCTTTATGAGGGGGCAATAAAACAATAAACAAACAAGTCATAAAAGATAAGAGGGTCAAAGGTCAGAGATGTCAGAGTGACAGGTGCCACATCAAAGGGATTTGGATGTGGGACTAAGGTTTATGGGGGTCATAAATCACTCTCTTATCAGGTACTTAACCTCATTTTGACCAAAACAGTGGACTTTCAACTAATGTCAATGTTTGTAGTTGACAAGACTTCTCAGATTGCCCGTATCTTTGCAGAGGTTAACTGGTAAAAGCTACAGTTTGTGTGTCTTAATTTGATGGAAATCTTATTGAGAGATTGTTTGGCAATGTGTGTTTAAGGAAAAGCACAATACACTTTAGATAAGAATTGGACATAATCCCTGTGCAGTCAGTGGATTGCAGAATAAGCCTTGACTTTGGCATTTGGACTATTTACATGCAGTTTTTTTGGAAGCAGATATGACACGAGAGGCTGAAGCTAAGTATAACCCAACACTGAAACAAGACATTTTACAATACACCTTAACTAACTTAATAAAACACTGTAAAAGGGATATGCTTAAGCTTAAACAATATTTAACTGGCCATTGTCCTCTCAGCCTGAAATGTCAATCACTTCAATAAATGGTAAAACAAAAAAGAAAAGGTTCAGGCTCGATTTCGGTTTAATTAGCTTGTTAGCTTATTGGAGCTGTGCATGTTGCTAGCGGGTTGCTAGGCCACCTCACGAGCTGCGCCAGGTGATGTAAACAAGAACACCTCCATAGACCAGACTGTCTCAGTTTGTAGACTGCTCGGTTCAGGGTCCAGCCTACGGCTGCGGTGCTGTTTCTCTATAAATCCATGCTGAATTGGACCTTCTGTTTCTTTCTTCTTCTTTAATGGCGACTTCCAAACAGAGTAGACGAGAATTATCGCCACCTACTGTATCACTGCAGCATTGTTCTTTGTTACTTCCGTTTCATTACAATGACTTCCGTTACAGCAAGAATCCCCCTCACACACATAGGTGAAACACATACACATTCCCTACTGGGAATCTTTCAGTAAAATGTTTTGTGGAGTGTGTGTGTGAAGTTAATTTTCAGTTGTGTGTGTGTGAGGTGTTCAGAAGTGAATGTGAGAGTATTTCAGTAGTGTGTGTGTGTGTGTGTGTGTGTGTGTGTGTGTGTGTGTGTGTGTGTGTGTGTGTGTGTGTGTGTGTGTGTGTGTGTGTGTGTGTGTGTGTGTGTGTGTGTGTGTGTGTGTGTGTGTGTGTGTGTGTGTGTGTGTGTGTGTGTGTGTGTGTGTGAGGTGTTCAGTAGTGAATGTAGGAAGATTTCAATAGGGTGTGTGTGAGGTTAATTTTCAGTAGTATGTGTGTGAGGTTTAATTTGTAGCTGTGTGTGTGTGTGTGTGTGTGTGTGTGTGTGTGTGTGTGTGTGTGTGTGTGTGTGTGTGTGTGTGTGTGTGTGTGTGTGTGTGTGTGTGTGTGTGTGTGTGTGTGTGTGTGTGTGTGTGTGAGGTGTTCAGTTGTGAATGTGAGAGTATTTCATTGGTGTGTGTGCAAGGACAGATGTTGTCAGTAGTGTGTGGGTGAGGTTAGTTTGAATTTTGCCGTACATGGCCCCTCATAGTTATCCCAAAAACATTGATTGGAGTAAAGGGGTAAACTGGGACTTGTAAAGAAATGAATCCCCCTCCTTATCATTCTCTGTCATGTTCAGGTCTGCACAAAATAGATTCTTCCTCTGTCTGTCTGCTGGAGTTTTTAAGGGGAACCTTCACTTTACACTTCATTGCTACAGAATATAATCTTATCAGTTTTATTGAGAGAAAATACTTCCTCTAGCCCCTATAGCTGACTGCTTCAGATGCTATTTTAAAGTAATATCTTTTCTAAGCTAAACTTAAAACAAGCACTAGTCTTGTGTGTGAGCAACCCTGAGGTCTAATAGTGGATACCCTGTTATCTCAAAAACTTTTGTGAAGAGTATAGGGTGAGTTGTTACATTTTAAGAAAAGGGCTTTCGCGAGTACGGGGATTTTTACAGCCTCTCTGTCAATTATTCTTATCCTTACTGCGAGAAAGGAACTAGATTATCTGGAAAGATGACTTATTTTTTATAAAAACAACACTGTGGACACCTTTCAGAGACATAGTCGCAGGTAAAAACTCAAAGAACCCCGTTTGTGTTCACAGGTACAGCAGGGTCGGATGGGGGTGTGTGAGGGTTTAGGGCTCTGACGTAGGTGCAGCAGGGTGGGTCTTATCACCCCCTAATGAGCAACGTCCTTTATGAGGAGGGCAATAAAACAATAAACAGCTATACAAGTCATACTATCATCATTGACTATAATGGTTTCATCGTTGACTATAATGACCTACTAACGACACTATGACAGGTTTCACATCAAAGGGGCAATAAAGTCTTATCACCCCACTATTGAGCAACATCCTTTATGAGGGGGCAATAAAACAATAAACAAACAAGTCATAAAAGATAAGAGGGTCAGAGATGTCAGAGTGACAGGTGCCACATCAAAGGGATTTGGAGGTGGGACTAAGGTTTATGGGGGTCATAAATCACTCTCTTATCAGGTACTTAACCTCATTTTGAGCAAAACAGTGGACTTTCAACTAATGTCAATGTTTGTAGTTGACAAGACTTCTCAGATTGCCCGTATCTTTGCAGAGGTTAACTGGTAAAAGCTACAGTTTGTGTGTCTTATTTTGATGGAAATCTTATTGAGAGATTGTTTGGCAATGTGTGTTTAAGGAAAAGCACAATACACTTTAGATAAGAATTGGACATAATCCCTGTGCAGTCAGTGGATTGCAGAATAAGCCTTGACTTTGGCATTTGGACTATTGACATGTCGTTTTTTTGGAAGCAGATATGACACGAGAGGCTGAAGCTAAGTATAACCCAACACTGAAACAAGACATTTTACAATACACCTTAACTAACTAAATAAAACACTGTAAAAGGGATATGCTTAAACTTAAACCATATTTAACAGGCCATTGTCCTCTCAGCCTGAAATGTCAATCACTTCAATAAATGGTAAAACAAAAAAGAAAAGGTTCAGGCTCGATTTCGGTTTAATTAGCTTGTTAGCTTATTGGAGCTGTGCATGTTGCTAGCGGGTTGCTCGGCCACCTCACGAGCTGCGCCAGGTGATGTAAACAAGAACACCTCCATAGACCAGACTGTCTCAGTTTGTAGACTGCTCGGTTCAGGGTCCAGCCTACAGCTGCGGTGCTGTTTCTCTATAAATCCATGCTGAATTGGACCTTCTGTTTCATTCTTCTTCTTTAATGGCGACTTCCAAACAGAGTAGACGAGAATTATCGCCACCTACTGTATCACTGCAGCATTGTTCTTTGTTACTTCCGTTTCATTACAATGACTTCCGTTACAGCAAGAATCCCCCTCACATACAGTAGGTGAAACACATGCACATTCCCTACTGGGAATCTTTCAGTAAAATGTTTTGCGGAGTGTGTGTGTGTGGAGTACATTTTCAGTTGTGTGTGTGTGAGGTGTTCAGTAGTGAACGTGAGAGTATTTCAGTAGTAGACAATAGATTACTAAAGGAACATCTTGCTGTACATTAAAAATGTGTTTGAAACTACAAACTCGTTACTGTAGGAAAATGTTTAAAACAAATTGAGGTAATTAACATTTAATAGACTTGTGTTAGCTTATCTTTTCAAAACCAAGGGTTGCCACTTCATTTGCCCTCAAGCTAATGCAATTTTGTGAAATGTTTCTGTTTATTGACATTAGCTGTTCTTGTTTGACTGTGGTTTATATTTGTTTTTTGTTGGAAATGTCACCCCTGAATTGAAATCCAGTACTCATAAAACAATACAACTACACTGGGAGCAGATAGACAATAATAAACACATTGTTGCATCACAAAATGTAGAAACATTTTATTGATTGAGCGTTGACATCTCACATCTCACATGTTGTTTTCTTTCTCCCTCGGCATCTCCTTGTGTCTCACTCTCAGCCTCTCTTCCGCTGCCTCTCTCTTCGACACTTCCCACCGTCGCCTCCTGTCTCCTTCAATTTCAATCTCCCTCTGATTTCCCCTCTCCTGTAGTTCTGTGATGGGAGATCACAGCCTAGGAGTATGTGGAGAGAATGTCGTTGATCCAGGGCATCAGAGAGCAGACTTTGGTGTAAACGCCCGGGTAGTTGGGTTGAGCGCAGCCCTGGCCCCAGGACACGACACCCTGCAGCTCTCCGTTACACACCAGAGGACCACCAGAGTCACCCTGAGCAGGAGAGAGACATCACTTTATTCCCTCCACCTCATTCAATATAACCTCATTGTATGTGCCGTGTAATTGTTTGAAAATACCTGACAAGCATCCTTTCCTCCCTCCACACTCTAAAAACGAATTGAGGCGACCTTTCACCTCCACTTAATGAAATGCATGGTTGCAAGATAAAAATGTGAGTAAATTGATTTCAAGTCCACTCCCACTTAACATGCCTGGACAAGTTACGACAGTTAAGAAAAATAGAAATACTACACAAAGGACATTTTAAGGTGAGTGTCATCTTTTGTCATTCAAATACAGTAGATAGCCTTGTAGTTGCACTGTATAGGCAAATTGCTGTTTGACCTAAATGAGCAGCCTTTGAACTGTGAATAGTTCTGTGAGAGGATACAAAGTAGTAGAGGCTACTGTGAGAGTAAAAATACTTTGGTTACTATTGTGATATCGCTTTTTATTAAAAATGAATCTCGGTGAAGCAGATCAAGGACATGCTTCTTGAGGTAGGATCATTATTTAGAGTTGTCATTGAAATGCAAGTTGTTGGCAGTCACCCATTCAGAATATATTCATTTAGGTCATTTCTCTTTTTTTCCTTTTTCAAAAATAGCACAATACCTTTTAAGTACGCAGAGAACTATAGCCATCCGCTGCCTTGTCGTGTACCTTGGAGTAAAGGAAGAGGACCTTTTCAAGGAGTTTAGCGACGTAATTCAAAATCTTGAAATCAAATCAAATCCATGGGCACAGTGTAAAAACACAGGACCAAAGCACTGCTCTCTGTCAGTTACATTTTGAAGCATATTGCACTTTTGGCCACACCCCAATCAATAATATCTTAGCAACGTTCAGCATGGATAGGTGTTGACAGCAATGGCATGGGAAAAGGATTGTGTAACATTTGAAAAGTGGCTTCTGCTCTTCACTTAACCAGTTCAAATATTGTATGGAACCTGCTAAAAAGATGAGAAGATACACTAAAACTTGCACGGTTGTGACTGACCAAATCTGTCCACATGCATTTAAACACTAGGCAAAGTACTCAAAAGCACCTCTGTGTGTCTTCAGGACCACATTGCCATGACGACACACACATGCAGACTCAATAGGTGAAAACAATACCAGCGTTGCTTTAGCAGCTGGTAATAATGGCTCTGAATTTGCTAAGAGTGGCAGTTTAAAAAGTATGCAATTACCTAATTCATTATCTCTTATGCGCTAACCTATTATTCAATGTGCTTCAAAAGGACATGAATATCGCCTTCATCAGTGACCGGTCCACCCCAGGATCTGACCATACGATGGCAACCATTGTGTTCGAGGGAAACAAATGAATGAGCAAGCATTCTGCGTTAAATGTGTTCATACTGTTTGAAATAATGACTGTTGGCAGTGTAAACATCTTTGTTACATCTTTTTGTCAAATGGATGTGTGTGATCTGCAGATTGGTGGCCATTGAGAGTTTGTTTCTGTAGCTTTACAAAAACTTTACACATTTTACATATTTGGCACTGGTTTTAAATATGCAAAGGCCTCTAACTTCAATGTGATGGCAGCATTTATTTGCTGTGTCCCCATTTCCCATGGTAATATGGCTAATGTGTTTATTTATTATTTGTGGGGCAATTTAAATTTTTGTTAATTATCTCCGCAGCTGTATATAATCAGCTCATCACAGGTGTTCTGTTTAACCTATCACATTTCACCTCATTCTCCAGCAGCCAATCAACGTGCTGCAGCCAAACTATAAAATGGTTCTCCTCTCTCCTGCAGTCAGCTGTGATTTCAGGTGTTCATGCACCTTATCATATGGCATGTGTCAATAAATGTTCAAACTAAATGAATGCTCTCCTGATTGAAACATCATGTGTTGAAATAAACAACTGCAGTTCAAAATAAAAAGTGAATCGCTTAATATTTTTGTTGTGAAATCAATTAATTTCTTTCTTTTAAGGCAAAAACATGAAAAAGCTAAGAAAGAAAACTATTGAATAAAATATATTTGGAGCAACTTAATTTATAAATGGTTGTCAACTTAAAAGCGTGTGTTCACAATGATGGTAATTAAGTACATACAACTTAAACTTCCTCTTAAATCATACGGTAAAACAAGTTGGAACAACTTGATTTTTGGAGTAATCAACTTAAAAACGTGTATCCCGAATGAGGGTAATTAAGTACATACAACTTAAAATCCCTTTTAAATCACGTGGTAAAACTAGTCGGCACAACTTAATCTTTTGAGTAATCAACTTCAAAACTTGTGTTTATGCTACCAATTATTAAGTAAGTGGTAATTAAAAACACCTCTGATTGTAGAGGAAAAGCCTTCTCCCCTAACTCAAATAACTTTGTTGCTTTAAGACAATTTCATAAGAAGTTGTCTTAACTCAATAAACATTGATGCAAACTGTTGCATTGATTTTCTTTGTTGAGCCAAGGCATTTGTTTTTAGAGTGCAGGTATCCAGCGCACACCATGCGGTCAGTGATCAGGCCGGGGAGCCATCGCAGTCCTTGTGAGAAAGGATGGGGACTTCCACACACTGGAGGTAAAATGGGTTGAAGACTGCAGGTAAGAGCGAGACAAAATGATTAGGAGGGACACAAAAAACACCCCAATTCAGCCTTATATCATGTGTTAAAATGCACCGATGTATTAGTGACTCCAGACTATCAGAAACATGCATTATTGATTATACTGTATATAGCAGGGGTATTCAACTAAAATTCAACGAGGTCCAGTTAGAGAAAATGTCCCCATGCAAAGGTCCGGAACATCAACATGTCTAAGTTGCTTTATGAATTAGTGTGATATCTATTGAAGTAGCCTGCAGCTTTATCAACGTCTGCATGTAATCAACAACTGACTGCCAATCAAATAAAGAAAGTACAAAAACAACAATATTTATTGTCAATTAACATTGAACAATACAGATATACAGTAAAATACTGTGGATATGTAATGTTCCTCTCGGGCTGCATTTCAAAATAAAATTAAGAAAATAAATAAAATAGCTTTTGAAAATGTGTACATCTTAAAAGTGCTTCATTTTAGATAAATAAAATAAAGTGTAGCAGCTTGAGTATCCCTTTTTCTTTGTTAACCGTTTCACATCATGACTTAACAGTTTCAGCCAATTATCGAACAATATCAGTCTTTACACATCATAACAATTGAACAGTTTTAAAGTTTCTCTTTCTTTCCCTCTTATATTGCAGTCCCTCACTCACTTTTTTTTAATTCAGTGCGAGAATTGAGCTGGAGCTTGTTCTGCCTGGAGTTTAGATCTGGGATGAAATGGTGTCAGGGCCATTCTCATACACACATGCAGGTGCTCATTGGTTAGCCTGCCCTGGAACGATATTTAGTTTTGATTTTGATCCTGGTGGACTGATCATATCGGGCTCTGAAACTGCTTATTTTTTGTGACCTCAGTTCTGACTTGAGAGGGAATGTTTGGTCAAACACTTTGTGTTTTGTCTCATAGTGGCGCTTTGGCACTTTTAATGAGCGCCACGGTCTCTGAACAAATGAGACGAACTGGTTCTGTGCTCCCAGTGGGCAGGATGAACATGAATGTTCATCCTGAACATGACCAACATGAAATTCTCTTTACTCACTTTCCTCTCCGCTTCTATCTGCCACGCTCTCTTCTTCTGTGTTTCTCTCCCTGTATCGCTCACTCGTCTCTTTCGCTCCCCTGTCGGCAGCGGTTAAAATCGAATCGCCCCGTCAACATTTAGATCCCCTATTAATGTATTGATTACAGGTCCGGGTCTAGGTCGGCGTCTGGTTCCGGATCCGGACCGCGGTCCGCCTGTTGCGGACCCATTGTATATAGCATCACTCTTTTCCAGCTTGATTTATAAAATTACATGTTTTCTGTAAATATGTTTGCCTTAAATGGCCAACACCACCATCTATTAGTTTTAAATAAGTGCTATCATACTACAGTAACCATAACTAGCTAGGACACGTTTGGCTTTGGATTTTGAATACTATATATTAATTTCATGCAGTATTAGCCATCAAGTGCATTGCCAACATTATACTGGCTTCACTCGCTTTTTTGGATGGTTCCTAACTGAGGGAAAGGATCCAGCAGCCATTATAAAAGCTTGGCGAATCCTTTTGAACGGTAGGGAAATGTGCTTTAATGTTTCCTCTCATCATAGGGTGAGCTACAATATTCTGTTAGTCCTCAAGCAAACTGTATACATCACTTTTGATCTCAAATACATTCTTATGAGACAGTCTTAAGCATTAGATGATTGCTTACTGTTATCTTTTTTCCTCTTGGTACATGTTTTATTTCATAAAGGTTTTAGAGGTTTTTGCGCCAGTAGCTATGGTGGTCTGTTGCATCCGAGGTAGATGAATTAACAGCAGTTAAGAAACTACTGTTATCAATACTCAATGGTTTATTAAAGGCTTTGGTTATATTACGATTTAAAGCTATGGAAGGCCATGGGTGCAATATTTATAAGTTGTTTTTCTTAATTTTTTATTTCATAAAGGTTTTATAATCTGTAGCGGCAGTAGCTAAGCATGGTGGTCTGCTGCAAGTGAGGTAGTCCACTTAAACTTAAACTCGGGGGTTCCAATGGGGGTCCTGCCAACTCCTTGCCCTGTTCCGTTGGGGGTCCCGCCAACACCTCCCGCTGATACCGGCACATGTTCCGTCCGGGGTCCCATCTACACCTGTCCCGTCGGGGGTTCTGGAAATAAAGGATTCCTGCTTTCAAACCTATTTTCTGCATTTGGGTCCTGCGTACCTTGCCCTCCAGCCGTAACACCTTGGTCCAAATTTTAAATAAGGTGCACAGATGACATAACCACACGGTGTTGTGCTACGATTGGGCCGAAGTGGGCAAACACAAAATGAGGAGTGTGATAAGAAAGTACATTTGGTTTGAAACTGAGTGCCAAGACTGTGAGGACACAGATTGGGTCAAGAAAAATAGGGGGGAGAGGAGAGGAGGAGGCAGGGGGGGCGGTCAGGTGAGGGGGACGAGCACTGTGGGGCTGCTGGGATATAAATTTGAGCCGAGGTGTGTGTCCAGGAGTCTTCTGAACATTCACCTGACACCATGACACTCCTGGCTCTGCTGCTGCTGATCGGAGCTGCTGGTAAATACACAGTAATACAATAGTGTTAATTTTGTCAGCTATATTTTTATTTAGTCTTAGTCCTGTATCAAATGTTCTTGTTAGTTTTAGTCATATTTAGTCACCTTCATCCTGTTTTCATTAAGTCAAGTTTTAGTCGACTAAAAGTCTGAGCATTTTAGTCTTATTTTAGTCAAAGAAAACAGTAACTATTTTAGTCAAGATTTAGTCGAAGATTTAAAAGTCTGAGCATTTTAGTCTACTTTTTGTTAATGAAAACTGTTGACATTTGAATCTTTTTTAGTCATCAGATTATATATAAAATTGCAGTCAAACTAGTCCAGCCAAAACCAACAATTTTAAACTTATTTCCCAATAAGATTATATCTTATCCTTAGTTGATGAAAAACACAGATTGAATGATTAAGAATGCAGTTTTGCAGAGATTATCTGGTCAGGTTTGTGGTGTTTTTACCAGCTGTGTTATGGCCACATTGCTTCCCTTTTGATAAAATAATGCATGTATTTCTCCGCCTCATTGTAGCGAAAATGGGCCCAAATATCGCCTCGTTTCTTTCTCCCAAGCAGTGGTGGGCGTTAGACTTTTTCATTGTCAGTCATTTTGACGGACAGGATCGTAACATTTCGGTCATAATCCATTATTCCCCGTCGGGTCTGTACACAACTCGTCATTCACATGCGCTGAGGGGGGGGGGGGGGGGGGGGGGATATTAGACAGAATGATATGATGATCTCCGCGCTACGGGTGACATGTCATATCCAAGGATTAGAGACGGTTGGATGCTGCTGTTTTGCACATTGCAATACATTTATTTGTATTTAGTTTTTTTTAATGATTATTTTGATTGGATGCTGCTGTTTTGAGCATTGCAATATATTTATTTTCACTATGTTATTTATTTATGATTATCTTTAGTGACAGCAAAGATTTGATGTCAGCTGTTGCTGACTTTTTAGTTAATACTGAAAAAGATCCCTACTGGCTTTTTCTTTAAATACAATTTTAAAATGTCGATACAGTAGCTGTCCTTTTTTTAAATGTCTAAGCTAAAGTTTTTATAGGTGTTGCTATCTGCTATGTGTAGCGTGGTTCTACAATCAAGTCAGTGCATTCATTCGATTCATTCGGTGGTATCAGAGAGTTACAAGGGTCTGTAAATGCAATGAAAACAATTGGCCACAGCAAATCTTTTATATTAAAAATGTAATTTTTACTTCTGAATAATTCAATTGTTATATGTGTAGACATATAAATCATTTGTCAAAACAGGGCTACATTTGATTAAATTATAAAAATATGTGGTCAAATGAAGAGCCGTTTGGGAGCCGAAAGAGCCGGCTCTTCGTGGTGAGCCGAGCCAAATGATCCAGCTCACTAAAAAGAGACGGAATTCCCATCACTACACACAACTGCTGACTCGGCGCAGCACCGGCAATTTAACTGCTGGGAGAAAAACTGACTATCAGATGTAACGTTATCTTTGATAATATTTAGTCTCCTCCTTTTTCGTCAACTAAAGTAGAGAGAAATTCTGTCAAAGTTCTTATTTAGTAAACTACATTTTCGTTTCATCACTTTTCGTCAACGATATTGCATGTTGATTTCGTTACAGTTATTGTTTACTGACGTCGGTGCCGTCAGGTCATCGTCTCGTCTTAGTCATGGAAAAAAAAGGTTGTTGTCGAACATATTTTGTCATAGTTTAGTCGACGCAATTAACACTATAATACACACATTCACAAAGATACACACACAAACAGTAAACAGTACATAGAAAACATACTGTAGTGTAAGATATTAAATACAAAATATGAATGTTTGTGGTTGAGGATAACAAATGTATCTCTTTCTCTGTGTGTGTGTGTGTGTGTGTGTGTGTGTGTGTGTGTGTGTGTGTGTGTGTGTGTGCGTGTGCGTGTGTGTATGTGTGTGTGAAACAGCTGTAACAGCTGCACCAGCTGCAACAGCTGCAACAGCTGCAACACCTGCAACAGCTGCATTGAATTTTGCTGCAACAGCGGCAACACCTGCAACAGCGGCAACACCTGCATTGATTTTTGCTGCAACAGCTGCAACGGCGGCAACCCCTGCAACAGCGGCATTGAATTTTGCTGCAACAGCGGCAACCCCTGCAACAGCTGCAACGCCTGCATTGATTTTTGCGGCAACAGCTGCAACAGCGGCAACCCCTGCAACAGCTGCATTGAATTTTGCTGCAACAGCGGCAACAGCGGCAACACCTGCAACAGCGGCAACACCTGCATTGATTTTTGCTGCAACAGCTGCAACAGCTGCAACGGCGGCAACCCCTGCAACACCTGCATTTAATTTTGCTGCAACAGCGGCAACCCCTGCAACAGCTGCAACACCTGCATTGATTTTTGCTGCAACAGCTGCAACGGCGGCAACCCCTGCAACAGCTGCATTGAATTTTGCTGCAACAGCTGCAACCCCTGCAACAGCTGCAACACCTGCATTGATTTTTGCTGCAACAGCTGCAACTGCGGCAACCCCTGCAACAGCTGCAACGCCTGCATTGATTTTTGCTGCAACAGCTGCAACGGCGGCAACCCCTGCAACAGCTGCATTGAATTTTGCTGCAACAGCGGCAACACCTGCAACAGCGGCAACACCAGCATTGATTTTGGCTGCAACAGCTGCAACGGCGGCAACCCCTGCAACACCTGCATTTAATTTTGCTGCAACAGCGGCAACCCCTGCAACAGCTGCAACACCTGCATTGATTTTTGCTGCAACAGCTGCAACGGCGGCAACCCCTGCAACAGCTGCATTGAATTTTGCGGCAACAGCTGCAACCCCTGCAACAGCTGCAACGCCTGCATTGATTTTTGCTGCAACAGCTGCAACGGCGGCAACCCCTGCAACAGCTGCATTGAATTTTGCTGCAACAGCGGCAACACCTGCAACAGCGGCAACACCAGCATTGATTTTTGCTGCAACAGCTGCAACGGCGGCAACCCCTGCAACAGCTGCATTGAATTTTGCTGCAACAGCGGCAACCCCTGCAACAGCTGCAACACCTGCATTGATTTTTGCTGCAACAGCTGCAACGGCGGCAACCCCTGCAACAGCTGCATTGAATTTTGCTGCAACAGCGGCAACACCTGCAACAGCGGCAACACCTGCATTGATTTTTGCTGCAACAGCTGCAACGGCGGCAACCCCTGCAACACCTGCATTGAATTTGGCTGCAACAGCGGCAACCCCTGCAACAGCTGCAACACCTGCATTGATTTTTGCTGCAACAGCTGCAACGGCGGCAACCCCTGCAACAGCTGCATTGAATTTTGCTGCAACAGCGGCAACCCCTGCAACAGCGGCAACACCTGCATTGATTTTTGCTGCCACAGCTGCAACACCTGCAACAGCTGCAACACCTGCATTTAATTTGGCTGCAACAGCGGCAACCCCTGCAACAGCTGCAACACCTGCATTGATCTTTGCTGCCACAGCTGCAACAGCTGCAACAGCGGCAACCCCTGCAACACCTGCATTGAATTTTGCTGCCACAGCTGCAACAGCGGCAACAGCTGCAACAGCAGCAAGAGGTTGAATCTGGCAGCCCTCTGGTGTGTGACGGAGAGGTGCACGGCCTGGTGTCATGGGGTCAGGGATGTACTGAGCCAAACTATCCCACTCCTGGTTTGAAGAGGTCCTGGCAGCCAATCCCTAAAGAAAATACCAGTTTATTTTCTTCACTTCTCCCACTGTTTCACAGCCCTGTTTTATTTTTCTGTCTTCTCTCTGGTGCCAATCAAGACTCTTAACACACATGTGCCAGAATGTTGAAAACTAAATAAAATAACTTGCTATTCACTTGTCTGTCTATAATGTGAAAACATACACCAATCACTTATACGCTCAAGTATGTGTTAGGTACAGGTTTATGTATTTGATTTAATACCATTTAAGACAGTTTGATGGTGCTCTATCGCTTTGATATACAGTAGAGCAGGGGTTCCCAAAGTGTGAGGCGCGCCTCCCCTGGGGGGCGCCAGAGAGCTTCAAGGGAGGCACAGCCGCCAAAAAGAGGAAGAAGAGAAACAGTAAAATGTAGCTAGTTAACTTCAACTAAATGTATGCGAGCTGCAAAATATGGATAGATTTTTAGTGAAGTTACCTAAAGTGAGAGAGGAGACAGCGTCTGTCAGAAAACGGATGAAGTGTGACAATGATTATTTGAAGCTAGGATTTTTATGGACCGGTCCTGATGACACTCCACTGCTACAGTGTGTTATCTGCAACGAGGTACTAGATAATGACAGTATGAGACCATGTAAACTCCGGCGCCATATTGAGACGAAACACCCATGTTTGGTGACCAAGCCACAGGAGTTTTTTGACCGGAAGCTCAAGGAATTGCTGTCACAGAAAAATGTCATTGACACATTTAGCACTGAATACAAAGGCAACCGAAGCATCATACCGAGAGGCGTTACGGATAGCTAAGGCAGGTAAACCTCACAACATTGGTGAAACGTTACTCCTCCCTGCTGCTAAAGACATCTCCGTCGAACCTATTTCTCTCCGAGTGCAACGTATGAAGAAGCTGCCATCCTTAACCTCAACATGTTTAAAACATAAAGATAAAGAGGTTTAAAAAAGCTATTGTTTTATGTTTTAAGGAGGTGACGCTCAGCCAATCAAAAAAGAGAAAGGTAGCGAAAACAGAGCATTTTATGACATTTTCTCTTACTGGACCTCTTTGAAATGCAATTGAATACCCCTGCATTATAGCAACAACAACAATAATAATAATAATAATAATAATAATAATAATAATAATAATAGCAATAATAATTGGGAGGGGGGGCACGGCTGTGATTATGTTTTCTGAGGGGAGGGTCACCTTCCCACACTTTGGGAACCCCTGCAGTAGAGGATTTAAAAGCTGTTCTAAGGAACATATTCATGGTATGGGTTAAACCAGGGGTCCCTTTAAGCCCTCTGCTCTGAGTTTAGACAAAAATAAGAAGGAAATCAAATAAAAGTATTTGTAGGACTATTTATATTTTGTTGCATGGTTGAAAATGTTTCGTATCTTGTATTTTGAGGTGATACTGTGACACATAAATAAAAAACAAAACGATTTGAATTAGGTCAACTAAAATATGCTTCACATCCTGCTACGGTCCCGCGCGAACGCCTTTTCCTGCGGGTGAATAACCTTACCCCCGGCTAGATGAGCGAACTATGGATAAATCAAAGAACAGTACAGGAGAAACACAGGATTTAATTCTGTGTGGACAGAGTTATATGCTTTCACAGCAAACGATGCTGGTTTACCGGTATGTTTGATATGTAGAGAGAAGTTGTCAAAGGTGCTGCAGCCTTTACGTATCGAGGAACAACGGGAACAACACGGAGAGGAAGACAGCTGACGATCTTCAGTCATAATCATAGGTCATAATTCAATGGGGTATGTAATTTATTTCAGAAAACACTTTTTGTTATATTCCATGGAATGCTCTTAACATCCCAATAGCAATGAATATATTAAATGCTTTGACAATAAATACATACAAAAATGAATCTCTGGAAGCCGTAGCGCTGTAAAAAGCACGACCAATCATCTGAGCCGGCCATGCTAAAATAACTGGATGGCCTACCTGCCTGTCAGCCTGTCAGCCTTCCATCTGTGCACACATTTATCTCGTGTCCTCATTGGTCATGTGCGCGTTCGTGTGTGTTGGAGGAGGGGCTCTGTGAGGAAGTCTGAAGGAAGAGGCATATTTTTTCGGTTGTGTATTTTCAAATTCTAGCGCACTCGAGCTGGTTTCTCCATTCTTACCTACCCTACATTTAACTATTTTTAGGGTGCAGCTATATGTTTTATTTATTTCAAAGTGGGCCCATTTTCCTAATATTTTTTTTCCTTAAAATGTGCAGAGGACTCCCCAAGTGCTGTGTTTAATTTATTTTAAAGTAGGCCTGTGTATTATTTTTAATTCTCCTTACCGGGGTTCTTTGTTTCTTATTAGAGGTTAACAGTTTTATATAATGTAATAAATAGCCTAATAAATGCAAAAAAACTGTAGTTTTTGTCTGATATAACAATAAATACAACTTTATTAGCCATCAAGCTATGAAATATGTTTTGCGGCTCCAGACAAAAAAATGTTTTGGAAAAAGCAGCAAAATGGCTCTTTTGGTCAAAAAGGTTGCAGACCCCTGGGTTAAACAGTGAGGTAGCACATTTCTCTCCCCAGTTATGTGATAGCCCCCTTCCTTTTTCATAAGGGTTAGGGTTATAATGTCAAGCATTTCAATAATTTCCATTATTTAAGGGGGGCTCATAAAATGCTTTAATTATAAAGAATAAGTGCTGAACCTACTGCTGAGATAATGGCAGTGTAATTATTGAACAGTAGGAGGCCTCAGTGAGAAATCTTCCTGTCAGTCCCACCCACTCATTACAGCTAAACATCACACCAGATACTATTTTTACTTGCACTGAGGACTGGTTTTCAGGTATTTCTTGCTTTGATTTAGAGTCTTTATCTTGCAAAGGTGCTCTTCTGTCAGGACGACATTCTTCTCGTCATCTCTTCCAGGTCACATTTGTCTTCTTCTTCTTCCATTCCTCCCTCTCTTTGCGTCTTTGTCTCTGTTTGACTGGGCTGGAGGGTCCAAGACACGCTGCTGCACCTACACACAAAAAGAGATTGAACTAAAATGTCTGACTCAACTCTTAAATACATTTTCATTTTCAAATAATGATATATATTAACTTCTAGCTAGCCTTTCAAACAAAGGTGTCACTCAGAGCATTACTAATTGCTGCATTGCAATAATAGCTGGAACTGTCATTTATGTGTTCTGCAATAACTTGCTGAGTGTCTGCTATGAAAGGGTCTATGAATAGGATTTATTTGGGGTAAGAAATACAAGATGTTAGCAAGGATTATACGATTCACGCCAGCAAGATTGACTTATACTGTAAGTAAAAGACATTGTGGACAGACTTTTGCGAGTGAAGGAAATACTCATTTCATTTGCATGAAATTACAGAATGAGACACATCCATGAAAAAAAACATATATTACAAAATCATTTTGTGCAACAGGGAAGACTTGACCTTTATGTATTGCTCTGTGAAAGGGAACCATAGACTTATCGTGACATTTTACAGTTTTTGAGACACATAATGTTTCAAGTGGAGAATAATCTCATATATAGTTTCAAAGACTCAATGTGCACAACACAAACATAAATGCCAGCCCTCTGAGAGGAAGATGCTGACTTTGCTTCTGTGAGATATTCAGCACTGCTTAAAACAACACAGTCTCACTCCCTGAACGTCCAGGAGCGATACTTGGTCAGGGTATGGCGTGCAGTTGTGACGCAAGTCCCCTTCAGCTTCATAAACGGACGCAAAGAGCTTTCAACTGATTGCAATGTATTCCCATCAGTGGCGGTATTTGACGCTCAGGGAAGCACCGCATCGGTCCATGTCGGCGGCACTTAAAAGCAATGTGAGCGTATCCATTCCCATTGGATAACGGAGGATTTTACACCCAGAAGTAAGTATTCTCTTTACTATGTATTGATTTTACAGTGATATCTGCACTACTCATCAACTCAAAAACACCAGATTATCCTCCAACAAGCCGTTTAGGACAGAGAGTTTATACCAGGTTTTAGCACGAGGAGCAGTGGCGGCGCTAGGGGGTGGCTACTTGGGCTCAAGCCCCGGATGTTTCACTTAAAAATATATATATATATATTTTTTTAAACGTCTCGGGAGTAATGTGCAGTACCGGAGTCCACCGGAGAGGCAGCCGCTGCGGGACAGTAGCCTGCATACTGCGTAGCCTTCCCTGCCCTGAAGAAGAAGTGATCCTTCCTAGTGCCCAGCGCCATATGGCTCTGCTTGTGCCTGACGAGTTTTAAGCTAATAGCCTATAAAGTTATGGATATTAGAAAGTTATTTTCATTGAAGCAGGCGCCACAAGCTGCAGCAGCAGCAGTATCAGCAGCTGACAACAATGTCATCACCAGCAGTGAAGAAATGGATGATGTTTCAGGTTTGTGAATCTAATGATATCTGCAGTCTGGCTGACTGAGTAAGAAGTGAAAAAGAGTGATGTAATGTTAATGTTATAGTAAACATGGAGTAACCACACTAATTATACCCTTTATGTTAGTATGTATACAGAACATGACTAAAAATTATCCTGAGATGTAACGTTCCTTCATACCTCAGTCTACCTTTAAGACACTAAAATAACGCATTCCAATTTTTATATTGTTTTGGAATTATACCGGCTCTCGTTTCAGTACACTTAACAACGGGACCATAGCAACGGAACGGACAGGCAACGGAACTGAAAGGCAACCCTGAATCAGACTCCGATTGGCTGTGACTGCATCCACTCAGAGTGTCCGATTCAGAAACGTGACTCTTACACTCTTTACGTCACAAACAAAGATGGTGGATGAGAATAGATCTATAAAACGATAAGCAATGCGCCAGAATCAAGGTGAGACTATCCGCATCCTTTAAAACTCTACGCACATTTGTTTCACCGAAATAAGTAAACGACTGTATTTGAGTGAGTTAAGGCATTAGTTTGCTTCTTTAAAGGATGTTCATGAATAAGTGTTCTCCAGTGCCTTTTGTCCGCTTTAAGGTATTATTAAGGTAGGGTTAATGTTGCTCTCAAAGTGCACCAGATTGATGCTTTTAACTTCAATATTGGAAACGCAGTTGGATGCACTTCAACCAAAACCCAGACGGTGATAAAGCGCACCATTTGTAAAGGCAAAATATCCTTTAAAGCAGGGTCAACAAATAATCTCCATCGCCACTTAAAAACACAGTATCTAATATTAAGAGTTGCATGAATTTCATTCAAGGCAAGGCAACTTTATTTACTTAACACATACAGAGGGTAAATTCAAAGTACATTCAATGACATGAATATGGCGCCACCTTGTGTCATGTTTACAATGCAGATGATTGACATTAGGTCTGGCAATACAGTCAATCATTATCCTGGTGATTATTTCGCAGATAAACCTAGTAACCCCGCCCCCTTTAAAAAACAGCTCTTTTGAACGACTCTTTGAAAGGAACGGAGCCATAAGATCCGGCTCCCTTCAAAGAGCCATAAATCCCATCACTAACAACGATCACACACACGCTTGCTCACTCTCGCTCTACCAACCACACACACACACATGCACACCCCTCTCTCTCTTAAAGGGACAGCGATCTCATCTCACTCTGCATTACCCTAATATCATAACATGTGTGTTCTGGAGAATCACAGAACGGACAATCGTCCTTATTATTATGCCGTTTAAACCAGTTATTTACATTTGTTTGTAAATTGGTCCACACACCGCTTCCCCGCAGGGAGGCTCCCCCCGCCATCCTGTTGACAGTGCACGAGCGTCGTGCTCCTTATACTATAAAATTATAGTATGGTATATAAATATATATGTATATACATAACAAATACGAAAAATAATGGTCATAGTATATAACAGGGCTATTTAATAGTTCTTGAATGGGGACAGTTGATGAAGTGATCCAAAATAAGGGCTCAAGACAAATATGCCTTGAAATATGTATGAGCATATGAGCAATCATGTTAATAGCTACAGATACATTAATGTAATACAACATACTGTAGGAGTGCTTCTATTGCATGTTGTAAAAGTATGACGCAGAAATCAGGGAACCATATGTTAAGAATGTCACAAGGCTCACGACCCAAACGCACAACACCAGAAACAGGTCAGGATTAACAAGGTCTTTAATAAAGGCAAAAACACAAAGCGCTCACTAGGAGGAAAAACTGAGAAATTATAAGATCCAAAACTCCAAACAAAAACATCTACATGGACCATACAAAATGAAACAAAAGGAGTCCATCAAAAACATACTCAACGAGGTCAAGGAATGACCGGCAGGCCCGGTGAGACAAGACGAACTGGCACAGGACAAAGGTAGACGCAGACTATATATACACACTAGGTAAGGGGACACAGGTGGCAACAATTAAGGGAGGGGCTGACGATCACACTGGAGGCAGGAATGGCTCTGAAACGAGAGGGAAAGGTTACTACAAAATAAAACATGACTTCACAAGACAAAGCAAAAGACAAAAGGACTGAACGAAATGAATTAACTCAACATAAATGTCTAGACACCACACAGATGACATTTTCAGAACTCATGTCATCTAAGATGTAAACCATTAACTAATTTGACCATCAACATCAATTTAAGTGCACACCCCAGTGCAACAACGGTTTTGAATAAACACATCAGTATATTGAAAGATTCAAGGAGTGGGCCCTACAGTCAGGAACTAGCTTTCTTTTTTAACATTCTACTCAAAGGGCCGGTATATATTACCTTCGCCAATCGCATAGCCCTGGTATATGTCAAATAGTCATTATAATATTTTTGAATGTATCAACAACAAAAACAAAAAGTAATAGTATGGTACATCCAGGTATCATAAGTTATTTTCTTTAAGTATTTGCGGTTGGCCATATTGGATATGTCTGGACATATCGAACTGCTTGAAGCTTGGAACTGATGACTGACAGTGACCAAATGGTTTGTTTATATGTTCTGGTGGTAAGGGTCTGATACCACACAAGAGTTGCTAATTACTTTAGCCCCGACCTAGCTTTTATTTCTGGATGGTTTTTACATTCACACCATACTTCTCAGTATTTAGCCAACATTGCAGAGCGTATTTAAGTTAAAAGCTTGAAAGCAATAGCTTTAAATGAGGTTGAGTTAATAATAGAAGCTAATTCTTATGGAGATTGGTGATTTAACCTGTTAAGGCCCTCCCGCAACATCTTGCAGGAAACAGTGTCTGAGGGCATGTTCATTTAATAAGCTATGAATGTTTTATATACATGTAACGGGAAGAAACTCATCTCACTGATCATTTTCTTTTTTTTTCAAAAAAAACCACACAATGCTAACGCTGAGCCTCTGAATTAGCAACGAGCGAAAAATGCTAACAGATTTACTGCAATGAAACTCACTCATAAAACTTTATTATTTATCCATTCTGCACATCCAACCCATCGATCTGATCGTGAGATGACACAGAATCGTTGGGTACAGACATTATCACTCAATGATACGAACTCGCGACTTTATAAACAAAAACAGACATCAAACATGTGGCGCTAGGTAGCTAAAAACGCTAACATGGTTTACCTGTGTCGTAGTCTGGTCAAAAGTGGTCTTCAATGGCATTACAATGATAAAAACGCTGCTGAAGTTAATCCATAGGTTAATCCAATGTGCCTGTGTCCCTTTGAAATGATTTCTGATCATCCATAAGCAATAAACCCTGCTTTTCCGTTTCCAGATGTCAGAGCGAGAGATAGGTTCGCTTTCATTCAAAACTGCGGGCGAAAAGCCCCCACCTTTTTGTTTTACCATGTGTGTGTTTGGGGAAACAGATTTCACTTGTTTTGCATCAATCTTGATACAGGGTACTTATTATATGTTGTACTTTGGATTCCTAAAGCTTTTAGTCTACTAACCCATCATCCAAAGGTAGTTTTCACTATAAGTAAAAAATAACTTTTGGACGGACACTATAATTTACAGTTTTTTACTATGTTCAATCTGAATTTTCTTTAAAATAAAAAACCTCTATATTGATTCTGACTTTTTATAAATCCAAGTCACAGGTTTATCATTACTTTGAGAAAAAAGATTATTAATTTAAACCTTTTAGAAGGGAAGATATGGTCATTTGTTCAGGGAATGTCATTTTCGAGCCTGAGACCTGAAAAACAGGCTCAGGGCTAAACAGGTTAAGTTAGTTTTGGCTCTAATAATAGTATGGTATATCAGAATATCATAACAAATATAAAAAGGTCACACAAACTAGCCTTTTAGAGTCACAGTATAGTGTGTGTGTGTGTGTGTGTGTGTGTGTGTGTGTGTGTGTGTGTGTGTGTGTGTGTGTGTGTGTGTGTGTGTGTGTGTGTGTGTGTGTGTTTGCATGTGTTTGGTATGTGTGTGGGGAGACAATGGGAGACATTGTTATATCAAAAACAGTAAAGAAACTGTGACATGTAAAGAAAAGATTTTCTCTAAAACTGTGATGTTACATCCCTCAGATGTCTATTCTTCTTTTTTAAAACCCACACTGTGAGAAAGGAACTAGATTATCTGAATGATTACTTTTTGTTTTAAACCAACAGTATGGGGACACCTGCCATAGACAGAGTCTCTGGCCGTTTCTCAATCGCGAGGATAGTGGCTTGGTAGTCGCATACTTCCAAGTCACTTCCTTCAGAAACGAAGCAAGTATACTTCCAAGCCAAGGCTTCGGAAACCAAAGAAGAATGGAAGAGGCTAACAAGTGCCACTCTCTCTAACGGTTTCAACATAAACTGTACCGAAAATAAATACCTCACGATGTCTATCTAATTATGAACTTGCTTTACTTTCACGGAACACATTTTTGGTGATAACAAATGCAACAAAGTAACATATTTACCAACACATGTTCTACGCCACTACATACTTACATTTAAATGTGTGCTGTTCTGCGTCGGTTCAGCCATTCTCCGCAAGGGTTTTTGAAATTGGTCCGTGCGCAAAGCATTGTGGGGATTTGAAGGACGCGAAGTCTACCCATGTGCAGCCTCGAAATTACCCCCAAACCAAGGACGTGGCCTCGGTGGAATTCCAAGTATGCTGGAGATTGGAACAGTCCTTCGGCGGCACTCGATGACGTAGCATCTTTGAAATATTGGCTTGGAAGCCAGTTTCCTCGCGATTGAGAAACGGCCACAGGGACTGAGCATAAAACAGGAAAGGGAGGGGAAAAGAAGGGGGAGGGTCTGGAGGGGGAGGTGTTTTGACTCTACAGAGTCACATGGACCCTAGGGTGGGGAAAAGGAAGGGGTAGATGATTAATTTGATAGATCTGACTTGATTGTTGTGATGGCTGAAGGAAGAGACACGGTCGAGGAAGAAGCAGTAAAATAACTTGTTTGTAAAAAGGACAGCACTAGTCTAGTCCTTTTTTTTCAAATGTATGTCAGTTTCAAGAAAAGATGAGAGGTTGTATGCATGACGTGCAAATTATCCTGCAACCCTACCAAAAAGAAAAAGAAGGCACAGGTAAATTATGTTGAAAAATGTCATAAAAAGTGAGTTGTATGTTGTAATATTTGTATGTTGATAACAATCTCTGTAGTGTTTCATAATATAATGAACGAAGTCATAGAGGGAAAAAATGAAAACAGCATGTTGAAAAAAGTAATTTTATATTAAAAATAACATGAAAGAAGTCACGGTAAAGCATCTAAAAAAACATTTTTAAAAAGTCAAAACTGCATTGTCTCTCTGCAACAGCCTTGCCAGCCTTACTAACTTGCCAATTAGAATTGGATTATTCAAGAACATCTATTCAGAAAAAGTACTTCATTTTTTACCAGTTGTAAAGTTTTGCATGCATTAAAAAAGGTTTAATGAGATGATGGAATCAAAGCTGAACAATGTATAACATAAAAAGGCAGACGTACTGAAAACCCAACCCCAGAAGGGGGTCTGGGGGGATTCTCCCCCAGGAGATTTTTAGAAATACTAACATATAAACTACGCATTCTGGTACACTCTGAGAAGAAAATAAATACATCTGTTGCTACCCGACTTAATATGTTATGCCATTGTTTGTTGACAGCTTGCTGCTCCACACAGAGAGAAGAGCAAAGAGGAGATAGTCTGTGTGAATTACTTTAAATTGTGGGTAACGGTAGATAGCTCCCATTGTTCTGCGACCTGTCAATCATCCAACCGGGGTTCATATTTCATTATTTAACTATAAAGAATAGTTCTACCGCAAAGGTATTCTCCGTGGGGACATCCGGCAACAATCTTGATTCTGATTGGCCAGAAGACTCGAAAAAACATCAGCAAAGATGTTTTATTGAGAAGATGATCACTACGTGACAGAAGTTTTCAAAACCGTTGGTCTCCGGTACTTCCTGTCCAACGCCGACTGCATGCACAGCGTTAGAAAATCGGGACTTCAAAATAAGTTTGACTTTTTTCAGCAAACTCACACATCTGCGACCCACTCGAAACGGGGCCGCAACCCACTTTTGGTCGCGAGTCGCGACCCACCAGTCGAGAATCACTGCACTTGACTGTTACTCTAAATGGCTAGTTTTTGTAATTTTTAACACTTTTTTCAGTGAAACATTACAGTCTCTTGATAACTTTACTGACTTTTGCGGTTTTTGTGTTACTAAGATACTTTCAGTTACACTTTAACTGAATATTAAGATAGTGATCTTGAGATGTAGATTTATCTGGAGCTTCTGGTAAAATCTCGTCCAATTATCTATGAGGGAATCAACATTGCAACGTTTGCAGATGCAATGATGTTTTGCATCTGAGATTGTGGTTGTCATGCCTTTGTTTATTTAATATTGCATTGTGTTTATTTGTATATACCTATTTCTGATTAGTATTGTTCTGTTTTAAGCAGTGCTGAATATCTCACAGAAGCAAAGTCTGCATCTTCCTCTCAGAGGGCTGGCATTTGTGTTTGTGTTGTGCACATACAGTCTTTGAAACTATATATGAGATTATTCTCCACTTGAAACATTATGTGTCTCAAAAACTGTAAAATGTCATGACAAATCTATGGTTCCCTTTCACAGAGCAATACATACATGTCAAGTCTTCCCTGTTGCACAACATTACTTTGTAACATATGTTTTATTTTTCATGGACGTGTCTCATTCTGTAATTTCATGCAAATGAAATGAGTATTTCCTTCTCTCGCAAAAGTCTGTCCACAATGTCTTTTACTTATAAGTAAATCTTGCTGGCGTGAATCGTATAATCCTTGCTAACATCTTGTATTTCTTACCCCAAATAAATCCTATTCATAGACCCTTTCATAGCAGACACTCAGCAAGTTATTGCAGAACACATAAATGACAGTTCCAGCTATTATTGCAATGCAGCAATTAGTAATGCTCTGAGTGACACCTTTGTTTGAAAGGCTAGCTAGAAGTTAATATATATCATTATTTTAAAATGAAAATGTATTTAAGAGTTGAGTCAGACATTTTAGTACAATCTCTTTTTGTGTGTAGGTGCAGCAGCGTGTCTTGGACCCTCCAGCCCAGTCAAACAGAGACAAAGACGCAAAGAGAGGGAGGAATGGAAGAAGAAGACAAATGTGACCTGGAAGAGATGACGAGAAGAATGTCGTCCTGACAGAAGAGCACCTTTGCAAGATAAAGACTCTAAATCAAAGCAAGAAATACCTGAAAACCAGTCCTCAGTGCAAGTAAAAATAGTATCTGGTGTGATGTTTAGCTGTAATGAGTGGGTGGGACTGACAGGAAGATTTCTCACTGAGGCCTCCTACTGTTCAATAATTACACTGCCATTATCTCAGCAGTAGGTTCAGCACTTATTCTTTATAATTAAAGCATTTTATGAGCCCCCCTTAAATAATGGAAATTATTGAAATGCTTGACATTATAACCCTAACCCTTATGAAAAAGGAAGGGGGCTATCACATGACTGGGGAGAGAAATGTGCTACCTCACTGTTTAACCCAGGGGTCTGCAACCTTTTTGACCAAAAGAGCCATTTTGCTGCATTTTCCCAAACATTTTTTTGTCTGGAGCCGCAAAACATATTTCATAGCTTGATAGCTAATAAAGTTGTATTTATTGTTATATCAGACAAAAACTACAGTTTTTTTGCATTTATTAGGCTATTTATTACATTATATAAAACTGTTAACCTCTAATAAGAAACAAAGAACCCCTATAAGGAGAATTAAAAATAATACACAGGCCTACTTTAAAATAAATTAAACACAGCACTTGGGGAGTCCTCTGCACATTTGAAGGAAAACAAATATTATGAAAATGGGCCCACTTTGAAATAAATAAAACATATAGCTGCACCCTTAAAATAAGTTAAAGATAGGGTAGGTAAGAATGGAGAAACCAGCTCGAGTGCGCTAGAATTTGAAAAAACACAACCGGAAAAAATATGCCTCTTCCTTCAGACTTCCTCACAGAGCCCCTCCTCCAACACACACGAACGCGCACATGACCAATGAGGCCACGAGATAAATTTGTGCACAGATGGAAGGCTGACAGGCTGACAGGCAAGTAGGCCATCCAGTTATTTTAGCCGGGCCGGCTCAGATGATTGGTCGTGCTTTTTACAGCGCTACGGCTTCCAGAGATTCATTTTTGTATGTATTTATTGTCAAAGCATTTAATATATTCATTGCTATTGGGATTTTAAGAGCATTCCATGGAATATAACAAAAAGTGTTTTCTGAAATAAATTACATACCCCATTGAATTATGACCTATGATTATGAATGAAGATCGTCAGCTGTCTTCCTCTCCGTGTTGTTCCCGTTGTTCCTCGATACGTAAAGGCTGCAGCACCTTTGACAACTTCTCTCTACATATCAAACATACCGGTAAACCAGCATCGTTTGCTGTGAAAGCATATAACTCTGTCCACACAGAATTACATCCTGTGTTTCTCCTGTACTGTTCTTTGATTTATCCATTCGCTCATCGAGCCGGGGGTAAGGTTATTCACCCGCAGGAAAAGGCGTTCGCGCGGGACCATAGCAGGATGTGAAGCATATTTTAGTTGACCTAATTAAAATCGTTTTGTTTTTTATTTATGTGTCACAGTATCACCTCAAAATACAAGATACGAAACATTTTCAACCATGCAACAAAATATAAATAGTCCTACAAATACTTTTATTTTATTTCCTTCTTATTTTTGTCTAAGCTCAAGGGAGCCAGAGCAGAGGGCTTAAAGGGCCGCATGCGGCCCGTGGGCCGCGGGTTGCCGACCCCTGGTTTAACCCATACCATGAATATGTTCCTTAGAACAGCTTTTAAATCCTCTACTGCAGGGGTTCCCAAAGTGTGGGAAGGTGAGCCTCCCCTCAGAGAACATAATCACAGCCGTGCCCCCCCTCCCAATTATTATTGCTATTATTATTATTATTATTATTGTTGTTGTTGCTATAATGCAGGGGTATTCAATTGCATTTCAAAGAGGTCCAGTAAGAGAAAATGTCATAAAATGCTCTGTTTTCGCTACCTTTCTCTTTTTTGATTGGCTGAGCGTCACCTCCTTAAAGACCCAGTGAAGTGCATGTTTTTGCACCAAAATGAAATGGCAATTTCATTCCTTACATATCATTGTGCCTGTTCATGGCTAAAATAATTTTTTATAATTCATAATTAATGAATTAATGAATTATTAATTTTTGTCGTCTGAGCCGAACGGAAGTTGCAGACGATAGTGGCTGTGACGTCACAAGATGTACCCAGTTGCGATTGTAAACATGGCGGAGACTTTGGAAAGTGATACTAGTGTGAGAGAAATGATTGATTTGGACAGCTTTTCGGACAGGATAGATGAGGAAAGTGATCAATTTGGTGCACTTTGAGGGCAACATTAAGAGATTTATGGATACAGCTCTCAACACTCATATGAAACATATATTTCAATCATCAAAAAACATTGGAAGGATTTCTTAACCTATTTTATACAACTAATATTACATAGATGGAAATATTTGTTTACATAGATGACCAAACCCACTGAGATAACTTAGGCTACAGTTTACCTCCCTGAGATGACGTTATCTCTCTCAGTCCCACAGGAGAGCACTCTCCCTCTCCTTATTGTTGAAACAGCTAATCTCCGTTAGCTCCGAGCTAGCACCAGATGCTAACGACAACCCTGTAACTCTCTCAGTCTCTCTTTCTCTCTCTCTCGAATCGACAAGTGGCCTTTATTTATCATGATCAATCAAAGAATCTACGAAACAATGACACCAGCCAGGCTCACCTTCATCTTTTGGGAACAGAAACATCGCCACTTCGGCAGACTTGACATTACTACAGCCAGCGGCAATGCATCGTTTCCCCTGTGTTTTTCATCCCTCTTTCTTCACTGTCGCCTCCATTGTCAGGTTTTCTCGATTGGCAATCACTTCCAGTCGACTCCGACACACTTTCCAGGAAAATACTAGCTCAAAAACGTTGAGAAATTCGACTTTGAAAAAGAGAAAAAATGAACGGTGGTGAATGTAAACAGTGCGGCGGCGTCCATCTCGTGAAGTCACGCAGTAGATCGCAAGCCACGCCCACGAAGGCGAAGGTCGACTGCAGATTTCCCCGGCAAATTCAAAACTCGTCAAATTCGTTGCTATTCCAACATCTTTTGATATGGGTTCCAATGGACAATTTTGGTCATTACTATACGTATTAGCATAACAGATCATGCACAGGTGCACACTTCACAGGGTCTTTAAAACATAAAACAATAGCTTTTTTAAACCTCTTTATCTTTATGTTTTAAACATGTTGAGGTTAAGGATGGCAGCTTCCTCATACGTTGCACTCGGAGAGAAATAGGTTCGATGGAGATGTCTTTAGCAGCAGGGAGGAGTAACGTTTCACCAATGTTGTGAGGTTTACCTGCCTTAGCTATCCGTAACGCCTCTCGGTATGATACTTCGGTTGCCTTTGTATTCACAGTGCTAAATGTGTCAATTACATTTTTCTGTGACTGCAATTCCTTGAGCTTCCGGTCAAAAAACTCCTGTGGCTTGGTCACCAAACATGGGTGTTTCGTCTCAATATGACGGCGGAGTTTACATGGTCTCATACTGTCATTATCTAGTACCTCGTTGCAGATAACACACTGTAGCAGTGGAGTGTCATCAGGACCGGTCCATGAAAATCCTAGCTTCAAATAATCATTGTCACACTTCATCCGTTTTCTGCCAGATGCTGTCTCCTCTCTCACTTTAGGTAACTTCACTA
Source organism: Notothenia rossii (assembly GCF_949606895.1). Taxonomy (NCBI): domain Eukaryota; kingdom Metazoa; phylum Chordata; class Actinopteri; order Perciformes; family Nototheniidae; genus Notothenia; species Notothenia rossii. The sequence goes on from NC_136905.1 coordinate 9,595,595, forward strand.
AAAATCTATCCATATTTTGCAGCTCGCATACATTTAGCTGAAGTTAACTAGCTACATTTCAATGTTTCTCTTCTTCCTCTTTTTGGCGTCTGTGCCTCCCTTGAAGCTCTCTGGCGCCCCCCAGGGGAGGCGCGCCTCACACTTTGGGAACCCCTGCTCTACTGTATATCAAAGCGATAGAGCACCATCAAACTGTCTTAAATGGTATTAAATCAAATACATAAACCTGTACCTAACACATACTTGAGCGTATAAGTGATTGGTGTATGTTTTCACATTATAGACAGACAAGTGAATAGCAAGTTATTTTATTTAGTTTTCAACATTCTGGCACATGTGTGTTAAGAGTCTTGATTGGCACCAGAGAAAAGACAGAAAAATAAAATAGGGCTGTGAAACAGTGGGAGAAGTGAAGAAAATAAACTGGTATTTTCTTTAGGGATTGGCTGCCAGGACCTCTTCAAACCAGGAGTGGGATAGTTTGGCTCAGTACATCTCTGACCCCATGACACCAGGCCGTGCACCTCTCCGTCACACACCAGAGGGCTGCCAGATTCAACCTCTTGCTGCTGTTGCAGCTGTTGCCGCTGTTGCAGCTGTGGCAGCAAAATTCAATGCAGGTGTTGCAGGGGTTGCCGCTGTTGCAGCTGTTGCAGCTGTGGCAGCAAAAATCAATGCAGGTGTTGCAGCTGTTGCAGGGGTTGCCGCTGTTGCAGCAAAATTAAATGCAGGTGTTGCAGCTGTTGCAGCTGTTGCAGCTGTGGCAGCAAAAATCAATGCAGGTGTTGCCGCTGTTGCCGCTGTTGCAGGGGTTGCTGCTGTTGCAGCAAAATTCAATGCAGCTGTTGCAGGGGTTGCCGCCGTTGCAGCTGTTGCAGCAAAAATCAATGCAGGTGTTGCAGCTGTTGCAGGGGTTGCCGCTGTTGCAGCAAAATTCAATGCAGCTGTTGCAGGGGTTGCCGCCGTTGCAGCTGTTGCAGCAAAATTCAATGCAGCTGTTGCAGGGGTTACTGCAGTTGCAGCTGTTGCAGCAAAATTCAATGCAGCTGTTGCAGGGGTTGCCGCCGTTGCAGCTGTTGCAGCAAAAATTAATGCAGGTGTTGCAGCTGTTGCAGGGGTTGCCGCTGTTGCAGCAAAATTAAATGCAGGTGTTGCAGGGGTTGCCGCCGTTGCAGCTGTTGCAGCAAAAATCAATGCAGGTGTTGCCGCTGTTGCAGGTGTTGCCGCTGTTGCAGCAAAATTCAATGCAGCTGTTGCAGGGGTTGCCGCCGTTGCAGCTGTTGCAGCAAAAATCAATGCAGGTGTTGCAGCTGTTGCAGGGGTTGCCGCTGTTGCAGCAAAATTCAATGCAGCTGTTGCAGGGGTTGCCGCCGTTGCAGCTGTTGCAGCAAAAATCAATGCAGGTGTTGCAGCTGTTGCAGGGGTTGCTGCTGTTGCAGCAAAATTACATGCAGGTGTTGCAGGGGTTGCCGCTGTTGCAGCTGTTGCAGCAAAAATCAATGCAGGTGTTGCCGCTGTTGCAGGTGTTGCCGCTGTTGCAGCAAAATTCAATGCAGCTGTTGCAGGTGTTGCAGCTGTAGCAGCTGTTGCAGCTGGTGCAGCTGTTACAGCTGTTTCACACACACAAACAGACACACACACACACACACACACACACACAAACAGAGAAAGAGATACATTTGTTATCCTCAACCACAAACATTCATATTTTGTATTTCATATCTTACACTATAGTATGTTTTCTCTGTACTTTTTACTGTTTTTGTGTGTATCTTTGTGAATGTGTGTATTATAGTGTTAATTGCGTCGACTAAAACTATGACAAAATATGTTCGACAACAACCTTTTTTCCCATGACTAAGACGAGACGATGACCTGACGGCACCGACGTCAGTAAACAATAACGAAATCAACATGCAATATCGTTGACGAAAAGTGATGAAACGAAAATGTAGTTTACTAAATAAGAACTTTGACAGAATTTCTCTCTACTTTAGTTGACGAAAAAGGAGGAGACTAAATATTATCAAAGATAACGTTACATCTGATAGTCAGTTTTTCTCCCAGCAGTTCAATTGCCGGTGCTGCGCCGAGTCAGCAGTTGTGTGTAGTGATGGGAATTCCGTCTCTTTTTAGTGAGCTGGATCATTTGGCTCGGCTCACCACGAAGAGCCGGCTCTTTCGGCTCCCAAACGGCTCTTCATTTGACCACATATTTTTATAATTTAATCAAATGTAGCCCTGTTTTGACAAATGATTTATATGTCTACACATATAACAATTAAATTATTCAGAAGTAAAAATTACATTTTTAATATAAAAGATTTGCTGTGGCCAATTGTTTTCATTGCATTTACAGACCCTTGTAACTCTCTGATACCACCGAATGAATGCACTGACTTGCTTGTAGAACCACGCTACACATAGCAGATAGCAACACCTATAAAAACTTTAGCTTAGACATTTAAAAAAAGGACAGCTACTGTATCGACATTTTAAAATTGTATTTAAAGAAAAAGCCAGTAGGGATCTTTTTCAGTATTAACTAAAAAGTCAGCAACAGCTGACATCAAATCTTTGCTGAGACTAAAGATAATCATAAATAAATAACATAGTGAAAATAAATATATTGCAATGCTCAAAACAGCAGCATCCAACCGTCTCTAATCCTTGGATATGACATGTCACCCCCCCCCCCCCCCCCCCCCCTCAGCGCAAGTGAATGACGAGTTGTGTACAGACCCGACGGGGAATAATGGATTATGACCGAAATGTTACGATCCTGTCCGTCAAAATGACTGACAATGAAAAAGTCTAACGCCCACCACTGCTTGGGAGAAAGAAACGAGGCGATATTTGGGCCCATTTTCGCTACAATGAGGCGGAGAAATACATGCATTATTTTATCAAAAGGGAAGCAATGTGGCCATAACACAGCTGGTAAAAACACCACAAACCTGACCAGATAATCTCTGCAAAACTGCATTCTTAATCATTCAATCTGTGTTTTTCATCAACTAAGGATAAGATATAATCTTATTGGGAAATAAGTTTAAAATTGTTGGTTTTGGCTGGACTAGTTTGACTGCAATTTTATATATAATCTGATGACTAAAAAAGACTCAAATGTCAACAGTTTTCATTAACAAAAAGTAGACTAAAATGCTCAGACTTTTAAATCTTCGACTAAATCTTGACTAAAATAGTTACTGTTTTCTTTGACTAAAATAAGACTAAAATGCTCAGACTTTTAGTCGACTAAAACTTGACTTAATGAAAACAGGATGAAGGTGACTAAATATGACTAAAACTAACAAGGACATTTGATACAGGACTAAGACTAAATAAAAAAATAGCTGACAAAATGAACACTATTGTATTTCTGTGTATTTACCAGCAGCTCCGATCAGCAGCAGCAGAGCCAGGAGTGTCATGGTGTCAGGTGAATGTTCAGAAGACTCCTGGACACACACCTCGGCTCAAATTTATATCCCAGCAGCCCCACAGTGCTCGTCCCCCTCACCTGACCGCCCCCCCCGCCTCCTCCCCCCCACCCCCTATTTATCTTGACCCAATCTGTGTCCTCACAGTCTTGGCACTCAGTTTCAAACCAAATGTACTTTCTTATCACACTCCTCATTTTGTGTTTGCCCACTTCGGCCCATTCGTAGCACAACACCGTGTGGTTATGTCATCTGTGCACCTTATTTAAAATGTGGACCAAGGTGTTACGGCTGGAGGGCAAGGTACGCAGGACCCAAATGCAGAAAATAGGTTTGAAAGCAGGAATCCTTTATTTCCAGAACTAGGCGGGACAGGTGTAGACGGAACCCCCGACGGGACAGGCGTAGATGGGACCCCGGACGGAACATGTGCCGGTATCAGCGGGACCCCCAACAGGATAGGTGTTGGTGTTGGCAGGACCCCCATTGGAACCCCCAATTTTAAGTTTAAGTGGACTACCTCACTTGCAGCAGACCACCATGCTTAGCTACTGCCGCTACAGATTATAAAACCTTTATGAAATAAAAGATTAAGAAACAAAACTTATAAATATTGCACCCATGGCCTTCCATAGCTTTAAATCTTAATATAACCAAAGCCTTTAATAAACCATTGAGTATTGATAACAGTAGTTTCTTAACTGCTGTTAATTCATCTACCTCGGATGCAACAGACCACCATAGCTACTGGCGCAAAAACCTAAAAAACCTTTATGAAATAAAACATGTACCAAGAGGAAAAAAGATAACAGTAAGCAATCATCTAATGCTTAAGACTGTCTCATAAGAATGTATTTGAGAGCAAAAGTGATGTATACAGTTTGCTTGAGGTCTAACAGAATATTGTAGCTCACCCTATGATGAGAAGAAACATTAAAGCACATTTCCCTACCGTTCAAAAGGATTCGCCAAGCTTTTATAATGGCTGCTGGATCCTTTCCCTCAGTTAGGAACCATCCAAAAAAGCGAGTGAAGCCAGTATAATGTTGGCAATGCACTTGATGACTAATACTGCATGAAATTAATATATAGTATTCAAAATCCAAAGCCAAACGTGTCCTAGCTAGTTATGGTTACTGTAGTATGATAGCACTTATTTAAAACTAATAGATGGTGATGTTGGCCATTTAAGGCAAACATATTTACAGAAAATATGTAATTTTATAAATCAAGCTGGAAAAGAGTGATGCTATATACAATGGGTCGGCAACAGGCGGACCGCGGTCCGGATCCGGAACCAGACGCCGACCTAGACCCGGACCTGTAATCAATACATTAATAGGCGATCTACATTTTGACGGGGCGATTCGATTTTAACCGCTGCCGACAGGGGGGCGAAAGAGACGAGTGAGCGATACAGGGAGAGAAACACAGAAGAAGAGAGCGTGGCAGATAGAAGCGGAGAGGAAAGTGAGTAAAGAGAATTTCATGTTGGTCATGTTCAGGATGAACATTCATGTTCATCCTGCCCACTGGGAGCACAGAACCAGTGTGTCTCATTTGTTCAGAGACCGTGGCGCTCATTAAAAGTGCTAAAACGCCACTATGAGACAAAACACAAAGTGTTTGACCAAACATTCCCTCTCAAGTCAGAACTGAGGTCACAAAAAATAAGCAGTTTCAGAGCCCGATATGATCAGTCCACCAGGATCAAAATCAAAACTAAATATCGTTCCAGGGCAGGCTAACCAATGAGCACCTGCATGTGTGTATGAGAATGGCCCTGACACCATTTCATCCCAGATCTAAACTCCAGGCAGAACAAGCTCCAGCTCAATTCTCGCACTGAATTAAAAAAAAGTGAGTGAGGGACTGCAATATAAGAGGGAAAGAAAGAGAAACTTTAAAACTGTTCAATTGTTATGATGTGTAAAGACTGATATTGTTCGATAATTGGCTGAAACTGTTAAGTCATGATGTGAAACGGTTAACAAAGAAAAAGGGATACTCAAGCTGCTTCACTTTATTTTATTTATCTAAAATTAAGCACTTTTAAGATGCACACATTTTCAAAAGCTATTTTATTTATTTTCTCAATTTTATTTTTGAAATGCAGCCCGAGAGGAACATTACATATCCACAGCATTTTACTGTATATCTGTATTGTTCAATGTTAATTGACAATAAATATTGTTGTTTTTGTACTTTCTTTATTTGATTGGCAGTCAGTTGTTGATTACATGCAGACGTTGATAAAGCTGCAGGCTACCTCAATAGATATCACACTAATTCATAAAGCAACTTAGACATGTTGATGTTCCGGACCTTTGCATGGGGACATTTTCTCTAACTGGACCTCGTTGAATTTTAGTTGAATACCCCTGCTATATACAGTATAATCAATAATGCATGTTTCTGATAGTCTGGAGTCACTAATACATCGGTGCATTTTAACACATGATATAAGGCTGAATTGGGGTGTTTTTTGTGTCCCTCCTAATCATTTTGTCTCGCTCTTATCTGCAGTCTTCAACCCATTTTACCTCCAGTGTGTGGAAGTCCCCATCCTTTCTCACAAGGACTGCGATGGCTCCCCGGCCTGATCACTGACCGCATGGTGTGCGCTGGATACCTGCACTCTAAAAACAAATGCCTTGGCTCAACAAAGAAAATCAACGCAACAGTTTGCATCAATGTTTATTGATTTAAGACAACTTCTAATGAAATTGTCTTAAAGCAACAAAGTTATTTGAGTTAGGGGAGAAGGCTTTTCTTCTACAATCAGAGGTGTTTTTAATGACCACTTACTTAATAATTGGTAGCATAAACACAAGTTTTGAAGTTGATTACTCAAAAGATTAAGTTGTGCCGACTAGTTTTACCACATGATTTAAGAGGAAGTTTAAGTTGTATGTACTTAATTACCATCATTGTGAACACACGCTTTTAAGTTGACAACCATTTATAAATTAAGTTGCTCCAAATATATTTTATTCAATAGTTTTCTTTCTTAGCTTTTTCATGTTTTTGCCTTAAAAGAAAGAAATTAATTGATTCCACAACAAAAATATTAAGCGATTCACTTTTTATTTTGAACTGCAGTTGTTTATTTCAACACATGATGTTTCAATCAGGAGAGCATTCATTTAGTTTGAACATTTATTGACACATGCCATATGATAAGGTGCATGAACACCTGAAATCACAGCTGACTGCAGGAGAGAGGAGAACCATTTTATAGTTTGGCTGCAGCACGTTGATTGGCTGCTGGAGAATGAGGTGAAATGTAATAGGTTCAAGAGAACACCTGTGATGAGCTGATTATATGCAGCTGCGGAGATAAATAACACAAATTTAAATTGCCCCACAAATAATAAATAAACACATTAGCCATATTACCATGGGAAATGGGGACACAGCAAATAAATGCTGCCATCACATTGAAGTTAGAGGCCTTTGCATATTTAAAACCAGTGCCAAATATGTAAAATGTGTAAAGTTTTTGTAAAGCTACAGAAACAAACTCTCAATGGCCACCAATCTGCAGATCACACACATCAATTTGACAAAAGATGTAACTAAGATGTTTACACTGCCGACAGTCATTATTTCAAACAGTATGAACACATTTAACGCAGAATGCTTGCTCATTCATTTGTTTCCCTCGACCACGATGGTTGCCATCGTATGGTCAGATCCTGGGGTGGACCGGTCACTGATGAAGGCGATATTCATGTCCTTTTGAAGCACATTGAATCATAGGTTAGCGCATAAGAGATAATGAATTAGGTAACTGCATACTTTTTAAACTGTCACTCTTAGCGAATTCAGAGCCATTATTACCAGCTGCTAAAGCAACGCTGGTATTGTTTTCACCTGTTGAGTCTGCATGTGTGTGTCACCATGGCAATGTGGTCCTGAAGACACACAGAGGTGCTTTTTAGTACTTTGCCTAGTGTTTAAATGCATGTGGACAGATTTGGTCAGTCACAACCGTGCAAGTTTTAGTGTATCTTCTCATCTTTTTAGCAGGTTCCATACAATATGTGAACTGGTTAAGTGAAGAGCAGAAGCCACTTTTCAAATGTTACACAATCCTTTTCCCATGCCATTGCTGTCACCACCTATCCATGCTGAACGTTGCTAAGATATTATTGATTGGGGTGTGGCCAAAAGTGCAATATGCTTCAAAATGTAACTGACAGAGAGCAGTGCTTTGGTCCTGTGTTTTTACACTGTGCCCTTGGATTTGATTTGATTTGATTTCAAGATTTTGAATTACGTCGCTAGACTCCTTGAAAAGGTCCTCTTCCTTTACTCCAAGGTACACGACAAGGCAGCGGATGGCTATAGTTCTCTGCGTACTTCAAGTGTATTGTGCTATTTTTGAAAAAGGAAAAAAAGAGAAATGACCTAAATGAATATATTCTGAATGGGTGACTGCCAACAACTTGCATTTCAATGACAACTCTAAATAACGATCCTACCTCAAGAAGCATGTCCTTGATCTGCTTCACCGAGATTCATTTTTAATAAAAAGCGATATCACAATAGTAACCAAAGTATTTTTAGTCTCACAGTAGCCTCTACTACTTTGTATCCTCTCACAGAACTATTCACAGTTCAAAGGCTGCTCATTTAGGTCAAACAGCAATTTGCCTATACAGTGCAACTACAAGGCTATCCACTGTATTTGAATGACAAAAGATGACACTCACCTTAAAATGTCCTTTGTGTAGTATTTCTATTTGTCTTAACTGTCGTAACTTGTCCAGGCATGTTAAGTGGGAGTGGACTTGAAATCCTTAACTCAAGGTGTAGAACAATGAACTTATCAAGCCAATTGCATTACTTAGTACAACTTGAATTCAGTTTTAAGTCAATTAACGCAGAAATCAGAGTTCAAATTACACACAATATTAAGTTGATGTAATTACCAACATTATTACGTCAACACAACTTACAGTATAAATGAATGTTGGCAACTTAAAATGTTTATCTAAATCAATTAACTCACATTTTTATCTTGCAACCATGCATTTAATTAAGTGGAGGTGAAAGGTCGCCTCAATTCGTTTTTAGAGTGTGGAGGGAGGAAAGGATGCTTGTCAGGTATTTTCAAACAATTACACGGCACATACAATGAGGTTATATTGAATGAGGTGGAGGGAATAAAGTGATGTCTCTCTCCTGCTCAGGGTGACTCTGGTGGTCCTCTGGTGTGTAACGGAGAGCTGCAGGGTGTCGTGTCCTGGGGCCAGGGCTGCGCTCAACCCAACTACCCGGGCGTTTACACCAAAGTCTGCTCTCTGATGCCCTGGATCAACGATATTCTCTCCACGTACTCCTAGGCTGTGATCTCCCATCACAGAACTACAGGAGAGGGGAAATCAGAGGGAGATTGAAATTGAAGGAGACAGGAGGCGACGGTGGGAAGTGTCGAAGAGAGAGGTTTTGAAAAGATAAGCTAACACAAGTCTATTAAATGTTAATTATCTCAATTTGTATTAAAGATTTTCCTACAGTAACGAGTTTGTATTTTCAAACACATTTTTAATGTACAGCAAGATGTTCCTTTAGTAATCTATTGTCTACTACTGAAATACTCTCACATTCACTACTGAACACCTCACACACACACAACTGAAAATGTACTCCACACACACACACTCCGCAAAACATTTTACTGAAAGATTCTCAGTAGGGAATGTGCATGTGTTTCACCTACTGTATGTGTGTGAGGGGGATTCTTGCTGTAACGGAAGTCATTGTAATGAAACGGAAGTAACAAAGAACAATGCTGCAGTGATACAGTAGGTGGCGATAATTCTCGTCTCACTCTGTTTGGAAGTCGCCATTAAAGAAGAAGAAAGAAACAGAAGGTCCAATTCAGCATGGATTTATAGAGAAACCGCACCGCAGCCGTAGGCTGGACCCTGAACCGAGCAGTCTACAAACTGAGACAGTCTGGTCTATGGAGGTGTTCTTGTTTACATCACCTGGCGCAGCTCGTGAGGTGGCCTAGCAACCCGCTAGCAACATGCACAGCTCCAATAAGCTAACAAGCTAATTAAACCGAAATCGAGCCTGAACCTTTTCTTTTTTGTTTTACCATTTATTGAAGTGCTTAAGCATATCCCTTTTACAGTGTTTTATTTAGTTAGTTAAGGTGTATTGTAAAATGTCTTGTTTCAGTGTTGGGTTATACTTAGCTTCAGCCTCTCGTGTCATATCTGCTTCCAAAAAAACGACATGTCAATAGTCCAAATGCCAAAGTCAAGGCTTATTCTGCAATCCACTGACTGCACAGTGATTATGTCCAATTCTTATCTAAAGTGTATTGTGCTTTTCCTTAAACACACATTGCCAAACAATCTCTCAATGAGATTTCCATCAAAATAAGACACACAAACTGTAGCTTTTACCAGGTAACCTCTGCAAAGATACGGGCAATCTGAGAAGTCTTGTCAACTACAAACATTGACATTAGTTGAAAGACCACTGTTTTGGTCAAAATGAGGTTAAGTACCTGATAAGAGAGTGATTTATGACCCCCATAAACCTTAGTCCCACCTCCAAATCCCTTTGATGTGGCACCTGTCACTCTGACATCTCTGACCTTTGACCCTCTTATCTTTTATGACTTGTTTGTTTATTGTTTTATTGCCCCCTCATAAAGGATGTTGCTCAATAGTGGGGTGATAAGACTTTATTGCCCCTTTGATGTGAAACCTGTCAGAGTGTCGTTAGTAGGTCATTATAGTCAACGATGAAACCATTATAGTCAATGATGATAGTATGACTTGTATAGCTGTTTATTGTTTTATTGCCCTCCTCCTAAAGGACGTTGCTCATTATTGGGTGATAAGACCCACCCTGCTGCACCTACGTCAGAGCCCTAAACCCTCACACACCCCACTCCCACCCTGCTGCACCTATGAACACAGAGGGGGTTCTTTGAGTTTTTACCTGCGACTATGTCTCTGAAAGGTGTCCACAGTGTTGTTTTTATAAAAAATATGTCATCTTTCCAGATAATCTATTTCCTTTCTCGCAGTAAGGATAAGAATAATTGACAGAGAGGCTGTAAAAATCCCCGTACTCGCGAAAGCCCTTTACTTAAATGTAACAACTCACCCTATACTCTTAACAAAAGTTTTTGAGATAACAGGGTATCCACTATTAGACCTCAGGGTTGCTCACACACAAGACTAGTGCTTGTTTTAAGTTTAGCTTAGAAAATATATTACTTTAAAATAGCATCTGAAGCAGTCAGCTATAGGGGCTAGAGGAAGTATTTTCTCTCAATAAAACTGATAAGATTATATTCTGTAGCAATGAAGTGTAAAGTGAAGGTTCCCCTTAAAAACTCCAGCAGACAGACAGAGGAAGAATCTATTTCGTGCAGACCTGAACATGACAGAGAATGATAAGGAGGGGGATTCATTTCTTTACAAGTCCCAGTTTACCCCTTTACTCCAATCAATGTTTTTGGGATAACTATGAGGGGCCATGTACGGCAAATTTCAAACTAACCTCACCCACACACTACTGACAACATCTGTCCTTGCAAACACACCACTGAAATACTCTCACATTCACAACTGAACACCTCTCACACACACACACACACACACACACACACACACACACACACACACACACACACACACACACACACACACACACACACACACACACACACACACACACACACACACACACACACACACACACACACACACACACACACACACACACACACTACTGAACACCTCTCACACACACACACACACACACACACACACACACACACATACACACACACACACACACACACACACACACACACACACACACACACACACACACACTACTGAACACATCTGGCCTTGCGCACACACTACTGAAATACTCTCACATTCACTACAGAACACCTCACACACACACAACTGAAAATTAACTTCACACACACACTCCACAAAACATTTTACTGAAAGATTCCCAGTAGGGAATGTGCATGTGTTTCACCTATGTGTGTGAGGGGGATTCTTGCTGTAACGGAAGTCATCGTAATGAAACGGAAGTAACAAAGAACAATGCTGCAGTGATACAGTAGGTGGCGATAATTCTCGTCTACTCTGTTTGGAAGTCGCCATTAAAGAAGAAGAATGAAACAGAAGGTCCAATTCAGCATGGATTTATAGAGAAACAGCACCGCAGCCGTAGGCTGGACCCTGAACCGAGCAGTCTACAAACTGAGACAGTCTGGTCTATGGAGGTGTTCTTGTTTACATCACCTGGCGCAGCTCGTGAGGTGGCCTAGCAACCCGCTAGCAACATGCACAGCTCCAATAAGCTAACAAGCTAATTAAACCGAAATCGAGCCTGAACCTTTTCTTTTTTGTTTTACCATTTATTGAAGTGATTGACATTTCAGGCTGAGAGGACAATGGCCAGTTAAATATTGTTTAAGCTTAAGCATATCCCTTTTACAGTGTTTTATTTAGTTAGTTAAGGTTTATTGTAAAATGTCTTGTTTCAGTTTTGGGTTATACTTAGCTTCAGCCTCTCGTGTCATATCTGCTCCCAAACAAACTATATGTCAATAGTCCAAATGCCAAAGTCAAGGCTTATTCTGCAATCCACTGACTGCACAGGGATTATGTCCAATTCTTATCTAAAGTGTATTGTGCTTTTCCTTAAACACACATTGCCAAACAATCTCTCAATAAGATTTCCATCAAAATAAGACACACAAACTGTAGCTTTTACCAGTTAACCTTTGCAAAGATACGGGCAATCTGAGAAGTTGTCAACTACAAACATTGACATTAGTTGAAAGTCCACTGTTTTGCTCAAAATGAGGTTAAGTACCTGATAAGAGAGTGATTTATGACCCCCATAAACCTTAGTCCCACCTCCAAATCCCTTTGATGTGGCACCTGTCACTCTGACATCTCTGACAATCTTATCTTTTATGACTTGTTTGTTTATTGTTTTATTGACCCCTCATAAAGGATGTTGCTCAATAGTGGGGTGATAAGACTTTATTGCCCCTTTGATGTGAAACCTGTTATAGTGTCCTTAGAAGGTCATTATAGTCAACGATGAAACCATTATAGTCAATGATGATAGTATGACTTGTTTTGGTCACCTTTTGTGGTTGTAATGCCCTCTATAAGGTAATGTTCTTCAATAATGGGTTAATATTTCTTAATGACTCTTTTGTGGTAATATAAGGTTATATGACATTTAGGTATGTCTTTTGAAGTTGTATAGGTAGGTAATAATACTTTGACCTTGTTTGTGTTAATATGGGGTTCAAAGGGTAATCTTTGCTAGTTTATTTAAAGGTGACCTATCATGCAAAATGCACTTTTGTACGTCTTTTATACATGAATATGTGTCCCCGGTGTTCCAGGGAACTCACCAAGTGTCAGAAAACACAACCCTCTCTATTTTCCTCCATACCCAAATCTCTTAAAAAGGGGCTGCAACGGATCTGATACAGACTGATCCAGATTTGAACACTTCTCTGACGTCACAGAAGTGGTGCTACGGCTATTGAGCCAACTCCACCAATCAGGAGGAGACAGCCACGGACATTGCCGTTCGAAAGCGCTGGAGACGCTGTAGTACATATGCCAGGCCTGTAGATGGTGCTGTTCTCACAGAATCAGCCCATGCAAAGACAATGTTAAATTGAGCGAAATGAGGAATGGCTAAAATGCATGATCCATTTGGTATTTTGAAAAATAAAAAGTATAAATATGCCATATATAGGTATGGTCCTACACTATATTATTCAAATATAGCATGATAGGTCCACTTTAAAACAAATAATTTCCCTTCTCCCCCTTTTTTTTCTTCCTTCTTAATGTTTCCTCTCATCATAGGGTGAGCTACAATATTCTGTTAGTCCTCAAGCAAACTGTATACATCACGTTTGCTCTCAAATACATTCTTATGAGACAGTCTTAAGCATTAGATGATTGCTTACTGTTATCTTTTTTCCTCTTGGTACATGTTTTATTTCATAAAGGTTTTATAGGTTTTTGCGCCAGTAGCTATGGTGGTCTGTTGCATCCGAGGTAGATGAATTACCAGCAGTTAAGAAACTACTGTTATCAATACTCAATGGTTTATTAAAGGCTTTGGTTATATTACGATTTAAAGCTATGGAAGGCCATGGGTGCAATATTTATAAGTTGTTTTTCTTAACTTTTTATTTCATAAAGGTTTTATAATCTGTAGCGGCAGTAGCTAAGCATGGTGGTCTGCTGCAAGTGAGGTAGTCCACTTAAACTTAAACTTGGGGGTTCCAATGGGGGTCCTGCCAACACCATGTCCTGGCCCGTTGGGGGTCCCGCTGACTACTGTTCTGCCGGGGGTCCTGCCAAGTCCTTGTCCTGTTCCGTTGGGGGTCTCGCCAACACCTGTCCTGTTGGGGGTCCCGCTGATACCGGCACATGTTCCGTCCGGGGTCCCGTCTACGCCTGTCCCGTCGGGGGTTCCTTCTACATCTGTCCCGCCGGCTCCGGTTCCTGCCCCGCCCAGGGTCCCACCAGCTCCTGCTCCGGCGATCCAGCTGACCCCGGAGGGGCCTCATCGCGCCCTACGCCGCCTTCCTGCCCGTCCTCCGGAGCTGTTTGATTTTGTCCTGTCTAGATCCGTCTCTCGTTTCCTGTTTTATTTAGAAAAGTGTTCACCCCCCGGTATGATGATCTTGTCTGTTGCTTCCTGTCCTGCTTGATTACCCGATATTGTTCACCGTATTGGGCCCCTGCGTTTTCTCCTCCCTCCCCACCTGTGTCTTGTTCATGTGATTAGTCTTGTGTGCATTTAAGTTCTGGTTTTTCTGTCTGTCATGGTGAGATTCTTAACGTTGTTGGAAGGGTTTATGTTCTGAGTGACTTTATGTTTTGCCTTGCCTAGTTTTGACTTTGTTTGCCTGGCCTAGTTCTGGAAATAAAGGATTCCTGCTTTCAAACCTATTTTCTGCATTTGGGTCCTGCGTACCTTGCCCTCCAGCCGTAACACCTTGGTCCAAATTTTAAATAAGGTGCACAGATGACATAACCACACGGTGTTGTGCTACGAATGGGCCGAAGTGGGCAAACACAAAATGAGGAGTGTGATAAGAAAGTACATTTGGTTTGAAACTGAGTGCCAAGACTGTGAGGACACAGATTGGGTCAAGAGAAATAGGGGGGAGAGGAGAGGAGGAGGCGGGGGGGGCGGTCAGGTGAGGGGGACGAGCACTGTGGGGCTGCTGGGATATAAATTGGAGCCGAGGTGTGTGTCCAGGAGTCTTCTGAACATTCACCTGACACCATGACACTCCTGGCTCTGCTGCTGCTGATCGGAGCTGCTGGTAAATACATAGAAATACAATAGTTTTAATTTTGTCAGCTATTTTTTTATTTAGTCTTAGTCCTGTATCAAATGTCCTTGTTAGTTTTAGTCATATTTAGTCACCTTCATCCTGTTTTCATTAAGTCAAGTTTTAGTCGACTAAAAGTCTGAGCATTTTAGTCTTATTTTAGTCAAAGAAAACAGTAACTATTTTAGTCAAGATTTAGTCGAAGATTTAAAAGTCTGAGCATTTTAGTCTACTTTTTGTTAATGAAAACTGTTGACATTTGAGTCTTTTTTAGTCATCAGATTATATATAAAATTGCAGTCAAACTAGTCCAGCCAAAACCAACAATTTTAAACTTATTTCCCAATAAGATTATATCTTATCCTTAGTTGATGAAAAACACAGATTGAATGATTAAGAATGCAGTTTTGCAGAGATTATCTGGTCAGCTTTGTGGTGTTTTTACCAGCTGTGTTATGGCCACATTGCTTCCCTTTTGATAAAATAATGCATGTATTTCTCCGCCTCATTGTAGCGAAAATGGGCCCAAATATCGCCTCGTTTCTTTCTCCCAAGCAGTGGTGGGCGTTAGACTTTTTCATTGTCAGTCATTTTGACGGACAGGATCGTAACATTTCGGTCATAATCCATTATTCCCCGTCGGGTCTGTACACAACTCGTCACTCACATGCGCTGAGGGGGGGGGGGGGAATATTAGACAGAATGATATGATGATCTCCGCCCTAGGGGTGACATGTCATATCCAAGGATTAGAGACGGTTGGATGCTGCTGTTTTGCACATTGCAATACATTTATTTGTATTTAGTTTTTTTTAATGATTAGAGACGGTTGGATGCTGCTGTTTTGAGCATTGCAATATATTTATTTTCACTATGTTATTTATTTATGATTATCTTTAGTCTCAGCAAAGATTTGATGTCAGCTGTTGCTGACTTTTTAGTTAATACTGAAAAAGATCCCTACTGGCTTTTTCTTTAAATACAATTTTAAAATGTCGATACAGTAGCTGTCCTTTTTTTAAATGTCTAAGCTAAAGTTTTTATAGGTGTTGCTATCTGCTATGTGTAGCGTGGTTCTACAAGCAAGTCAGTGCATTCATTCGGTGGTATCAGAGAGTTACAAGGGTCTGTAAATGCAATGAAAACAATTGGCCACAGCAAATCTTTTATATTAAAAATGTAATTTTTACTTCTGAATAATTTAATTGTTATATGTGTAGACATATAAATCATTTGTCAAAACAGGGCTACATTTGATTAAATTATAAAAAATATGTGGTCAAATGAAGAGCCGTTTGGGAGCCGAAAGGGCCGGCTCTTCGTGGTGAGCCGAGCCAAATGATCCAGCTCACTAAAAAGAGACGGAATTCCCATCACTACACACAACTGCTGACTCGGCGCAGCACCGGCAATTTAACTGCTGGGAGAAAAACTGACTATCAGATGTAACGTTATCTTTGATAATATTTAGTCTCCTCCTTTTTCGTCAACTAAAGTAGAGAGAAATTCTGTCAAAGTTTTTATTTAGTAAACTACATTTTCGTTTCATCACTTTTCGTCAACGATATTGCATGTTGATTTCGTAACAGTTATTGTTTACTGACGTCGGTGCCGTCAGGTCATCGTCTCGTCTTAGTCATGGAAAAAAAGGTTGTTGTCGAACATATTTTGTCATAGTTTTAGTCGACGCAATTAACACTATAAAACACACATTCACAAAGATACACACACAAACAGTAAACAGTACAGAGAAAACATACTATAGTGTAAGATATTAAATACAAAATATGAATGTTTGTGGTTGAGGATAACAAATGTATCTCTTTCTCTCTCTCTGTGTGTGTGTGTGTGTGTGTGTGTGTGTGTGTGTGTGTGTGTGTGTGTGTGTGTGTGTGTGTGTGTGTGTGTGCGTGTCTGTGTGTGTGTGTGAAACAGCTGTAACAGCTGCACCAGCTGCAACAGCTGCAACACCTGCAACACCTGCAACAGCGGCATTGAATTTTGCTGCAACAGCTGCAACGGCGGCAACCCCTGCAACAGCTGCATTGAATTTTGCTGCAACAGCGGCAACACCTGCAACAGCGGCAACACCTGCATTGATTTTTGCTGCAACAGCTGCAACGGCGGCAACCCCTGCAACACCTGCATTTAATTTTGCTGCAACAGCGGCAAC
Source organism: Notothenia rossii (assembly GCF_949606895.1). Lineage (NCBI taxonomy): Eukaryota > Metazoa > Chordata > Actinopteri > Perciformes > Nototheniidae > Notothenia > Notothenia rossii. Next base: position 9,612,597 of record NC_136905.1, read on the forward strand.
CCCTGCAACAGCTGCAACACCTGCATTGATTTTTGCTGCAACAGCTGCAACGGCGGCAACCCCTGCAACAGCTGCATTACATTTTGCTGCAACAGCGGCAACCCCTGCAACAGCTGCAACACCTGCATTAATTTTTGCTGCAACAGCTGCAACGGCGGCAACCCCTGCAACAGCTGCATTGAATTTTGCTGCAACAGCTGCAACGGCGGCAACCCCTGCAACAGCTGCATTGAATTTTGCTGCAACAGCGGCAACGCCTGCAACAGCTGCAACACCTGCATTGATTTTTGCTGCAACAGCTGCAACGGCGGCAACCCCTGCAACAGCTGCATTGAATTTTGCTGCAACAGCGGCAACACCTGCAACAGCGGCAACAGCTGCATTGATTTTTGCTGCAACAGCTGCAACGGCGGCAACCCCTGCAACAGCTGCATTGAATTTGGCTGCAACAGCGGCAACCCCTGCAACAGCTGCAACAACTGCATTGATTTTTGCTGCAACAGCTGCAACAGCGGCAACCCCTGCAACAGCTGCATTGAATTTTGCTGCAACAGCGGCAACCCCTGCAACAGCTGCAACACCTGCATTGATTTTTGCTGCAACAGCTGCAACGGCGGCAACCCCTGCAACAGCTGCATTGAATTTTGCTGCAACAGCGGCAACACCTGCAACAGCGGCAACACCTGCATTGATTTTTGCTGCAACAGCTGCAACGGCGGCAACCCCTGCAACACCTGCATTTAATTTTGCTGCAACAGCGGCAACCCCTGCAACAGCTGCAACACCTGCATTGATTTTTGCTGCAACAGCTGCAACGGCGGCAACCCCTGCAACAGCTGCATTGAATTTTGCTGCAACAGCTGCAACGGCGGCAACCCCTGCAACAGCTGCATTGAATTTTGCTGCAACAGCGGCAACCCCTGCAACAGCTGCAACGCCTGCATTGATTTTTGCTGCAACAGCTGCAACAGCGGCAACCCCTGCAACAGCTGCATTGAATTTTGCTGCAACAGCGGCAACCCCTGCAACAGCGGCAACACCTGCATTGATTTTTGCTGCCACAGCTGCAACACCTGCAACAGCTGCAACACCTGCATTTAATTTTGCTGCAACAGCTGCAACAGCGGCAACCCCTGCAACAGCTGCATTGAATTTGGCTGCAACAGCGGCAACCCCTGCAACAGCTGCAACACCTGCATTGATTTTTGTTGCAACAGCTGCAACAGCGGCAACCCCTGCAACCGCTGCATTGAATTTTGCTGCAACAGCGGCAACACCTGCAACAGCTGCAACACCTGCATTGATTTTTGCTGCAACAGCTGCAACGGCGGCAACCCCTGCAACAGCTGCATTGAATTTTGCTGCAACAGCGGCAACACCTGCAACAGCGGCAACACCTGCATTGATTTTTGCTGCAACAGCTGCAACGGCGGCAACCCCTGCAACACCTGCATTTAATTTTGCTGCAACACCGGCAACCCCTGCAACAGCTGCAACACCTGCATTGATTTTTGCTGCAACAGCTGCAACGGCGGCAACCCCTGCAACAGCTGCATTGAATTTCGCTGCAACAGCTGCAACGGCGGCAACCCCTGCAACAGCTGCATTGAATTTTGCTGCAACAGCGGCAACCCCTGCAACAGCTGCAACGCCTGCATTGATTTTTGCTGCAACAGCTGCAACAGCGGCAACCCCTGCAACAGCTGCATTGAATTTTGCTGCAACAGCGGCAACCCCTGCAACAGCGGCAACACCTGCATTGATTTTTGCTGCCACAGCTGCAACACCTGCAACAGCTGCAACACCTGCATTTAATTTTGCTGCAACAGCGGCAACCCCTGCAACAGCTGCAACACCTGCATTGATTTTTGCTGCCACAGCTGCAACAGCTGCAACAGCGGCAACCCCTGCAACACCTGCATTGAATTTTGCTGCCACAGCTGCAACAGCGGCAACAGCTGCAACAGCAGCAAGAGGTTGAATCTGGCAGCCCTCTGGTGTGTGACGGAGAGGTGCACGGCCTGGTGTCATGGGGTCAGGGATGTACTGAGCCAAACTATCCCACTCCTGGTTTGAAGAGGTCCTGGCAGCCAATCCCTAAAGAAAATACCAGTTTATTTTCTTCACTTCTCCCACTGTTTCACAGCCCTGTTTTATTTTTCTGTCTTCTCTCTGGTGCCAATCAAGACTCTTAACACATATGTGCCAGAATGTTGAAAACTAAATAAAATAACTTGCCATTCACTTGTCTGTCTATAATGTGAAAACATACACCAATCACTTATACGCTCAAGTATGTGTTAGGTACAGGTTTATGTATTTGATTTAATACCATTTAAGACAGTTTGATGGTGCTCTATCGCTTTGATATACAGTAGAGCAGGGGTTCCCAAAGTGTGAGGCGCGCCTCCCCTGGGGGGCGCCAGAGAGCTTCAAGGGAGGCGCAGCCGCCAAAAAGAGGAAGAAGAGAAACAGTGAAATGTAGCTAGTTAACTTCAGCTAAATGTATGCGAGCTGCAAAATATGGATAGATTTTTAGTGAAGTTACCTAAAGTGAGAGAAGAGACAGCGTCTGTCAGAAAACGGATGAAGTGTGACAATGATTATTTGAAGCTAGGATTTTCATGGACCGGTCCTGATGACACTCCACTGCTACAGTGTGTTATCTGCAATGAGGTACTAGATAATGACAGTATGAGACCATGTAAACTCCGGCGTCATATTGAGACGAAACACCCATGTTTGGTGACCAAGCCACAGGAGTTTTTTGACCGGAAGCTCAAGGAATTGCATTCACAGAAAAATGTCATTGACACATTTAGCACTGTGAATACAAAGGCAACCGAAGCATCATACCGAGAGGCGTTACGGATAGCTAAGGCAGGTAAACCTCACAACATTGGTGAAACGTTACTCCTCCCTGCTGCTAAAGACATCTCCGTCGAACCTATTTCTCTCCGAGTGCAACGTATGAGGAAGCTGCCTTCCTTAACCTCAACATGTTTAAAACATAAAGATAAAGAGGTTTAAAAAAGCTATTGTTTAATGTTTTAAGGAGGTGACGCTCAGCCAATCAAAAAAGAGAAAGGTAGCGAAAACAGAGCATTTTATGACATTTTCTCTTACTGGACCTCTTTGAAATGCAATTGAATACCCCTGCATTATAGCAACAACAACAATAATAATAATAATAATAATAATAATAGCAATAATAATTGGGAGGGGGGGCACGGCTGTGATTATGTTCTCTGAGGGGAGGCTCACCTTCCCACACTTTGGGAACCTCTGCAGTAGAGGATTTAAAAGCTGTTCTAAGGAACATATTCATGGTATGGGTTAAACCAGGGGTCGGCAACCCGCGGCCCACGGGCCGCATGCGGCCCTTTAAGCCCTCTGCTCTGGCTCCCTTGAGCTTAGACAAAAATAAGAAGGAAATAAAATAAAAGTATTTGTAGGACTATTTATATTTTGTTGCATGGTTGAAAATGTTTCGTATCTTGTATTTTGAGGTGATACTGTGACACATAAATAAAAAACAAAACGGTTTTAATTAGGTCAACTAAAATATGCTTCACATCCTGCTACGGTCCCGCGCGAACGCCTTTTCCTGTGGGTGAATAACCTTACCCCCGGCTCGATGAGCGAATGGATAAATCAAAGAACAGTACAGGAGGAACACAGGATTTTATTCTGTGTGGACAGAGTTATATGCTTTCACAGCAAATGATGCTGGTTTACCGGTATGTTTGATATGTAGAGAGAAGTTGTCAAAGGAGCTGCAGCCTTTACGTATCGAGGAACAACGGGAACAACACGGAGAGGAAGACAGCTGACGATCTTCAGTCATAATCATAGGTCATAATTCAATGGGGTATGTAATTTATTTCAGAAAACACTTTTTGTTATATTCCATGGAATGCTCTTAACATCCCAATAGCAATGAATATATTAAATGCTTTGACAAAAAATACATACAAAAATGAATCTCTGGAAGCCGTAGCGCTGTAAAAAGCACGACCAATCATCTGAGCCGGCCCGGCTAAAATAACTGGATGGCCTACCTGCCTGTCAGCCTGTCAGCCTTCCATCTGTGCACAAATTTATCTCGTGGCCTCATTGGTCATGTGCGCGTTCGTGTGTGTTGGAGGAGGGGCTCTGTGAGGAAGTCTGAAGGAAGAGGCATATTTTTTCGGTTGTGTATTTTCAAATTCTAGCGCACTCGAGCTGGTTTCTCCATTCTTACCTACCCTACCTTTAACTCTTTTTAGGGTGCAGCTATATGTTTTATTTATTTCAAAGTGGGCCCATTTTAATAATATTTTTTTTCCTTCAAATGTGCAGAGGACTCCCCAAGTGCTGTGTTTAATTTATTTTAAAGTAGGCCTGTGTATTATTTTTAATTCTCCTTATAGGGGTTCTTTGTTTCTTATTAGAGGTTAACAGTTTTATATAATGTAATAAATAGCCTAATAAATGCAAAAAAACTGTAGTTTTTGTCTGATATAACAATAAATACAACTTTATTAGCTATCAAGCTATGAAATATGTTTTGCGGCTCCAGACAAAAAAATGTTTGGGAAAAAGCAGCAAAATGGCTCTTTTGGTCAAAAAGGTTGCAGACCCCTGGGTTAAACAGTGAGGTAGCACATTTCTCTCCCCAGTCATGTGATAGCCCCCTTCCTTTTTCATAAGGGTTAGGGTTATAATGTCAAGCATTTCAATAATTTCCATTATTTAAGGGGGGCTCATAAAATGCTTTAATTATAAAGAATAAGTGCTGAACCTACTGCTGAGATAATGGCAGTGTAATTATTGAACAGTAGGAGGCCTCAGTGAGAAATCTTCCTGTCAGTCCCACCCACTCATTACAGCTAAACATCACACCAGATACTATTTTTACTTGCACTGAGGGCAGATTTTCAGGTATTTCTCGCTTTGATTTAGAGTCTTTATCTTGCAAAGGTGCTCTTCTGTCAGGACGACATTCTTCTCGTCATCTCTTCCAGGTCACATTTGTCTTCTTCTTCTTCCATTCCTCCCTCTCTTTGCGTCTTTGTCTCTGTTTGACTGGGCTGGAGGGTCCAAGACACGCTGCTGCACCTACACACAAAAAGAGATTGTACTAAAATGTCTGACTCAACTCTTAAATACATTTTCATTTTAAAATAATGATATATATTAACTTCTAGCTAGCCTTTCAAACAAAGGTGTCACTCAAAGCATTACTAATTGCTGCATTGCAATAATAGCTGGAACTGTCATTTATGTGTTCTGCAATAACTTGCTGAGTGTCTGCTATGAAAGGGTCTATGAATAGGATTTATTTGGGGTAAGAAATACAAGATGTTAGCAAGGATTATACGATTCACGCCAGCAAGATTTACTTATACTGTAAGTAAAAGACATTGTGGACAGACTTTTGCGAGTGAAGCAAATACTCATTTCATTTGCATGAAATTACAGAATGAGACACATCCATACATCCATCCATCCATCTTCTCCCGCTTATCCGTGGTCGGGTCGCGGAGTTAGCAGTTCCAGCAGAGAGCCCCAAACTTTCTTTTCCCTGGCCACATCAACCAGCTCTGACTGGGGGATCCCAAGGCGCTCCCAGGCCAGAGAAGATATATAATCCCTCCATCTGGTTCTAGGTCTACCCCTTGGTCTCTTCCCAGCTGGACGTGCCTGGAACACCTCCCTAGGGAGGCGCCCAGGTGGCATCCTAACTAGGTGCCCGAACCACCTCAACTGGCTCCTTTCGACGCGAAGGAGGAGCGGTTCAACTCCGAGTCCCTCCCGGATGACCGAACTTCTCACCTTACCCCTAAGGGAGACAACAGCCACCCTGCGGAGAAAACCCATCTCGGCCGCTTGTACCCGCGATCTCGTTCTTTCGGTCATGACCCATCCTTCATGACCATAGGTGAGGGTAGGAACGAAAATGGCCCGGTAGACAGAGAGCTTTGCCTTCTGGCTCAGCTCCCTTTTCGTCACAACGGTGCGGTAAAGAGACTGCAGTACCGCTCCCGCTGCTCCGATTCTCCGACCCATCTCACGCTCCATTGTTCCCTCACTCGAGAACAAGACCCCAAGATACTTGAACTCCTTCACTTGGGGTAAGGACTCATTCCCTACTTGGAGTGGACAGTCCATCGGTTTCCTGCTGAGAACCATGGCCTCAGATTTGGAGGTGCTGATCCTCATCCCAGCCGCTTCACACTCGGTTGCGAACCGATCGCGTGAGAGCTGAAGGTCGCAGACCGATGAAGCCATCAGAACCACATCATCTGCAAAAAGCAGTGGTGCAATCCTTAGTCCACCGAACTGCAGACCCCCTCCCCCACGACTACGCCTCGAAATCCGATCCATGTATATTACAAACAGGATTGGTGACAAAGCGCAGCCCTGGCGGAGGCCAACCCTCACCTGAAATGGGTCCGACTTACTGCCGAGGACCCGGACACAGCTCTCGCTTTGGGAGTACAGAGATTGGATGGCCCTGAGTAGAGACCCCCTCACCCCATACTCCCGCAGCACCTCCCACAGTGACTCCCTGGGAATCCGAGAGGCGTGTGCATGTGTGTGAGACACATCCATGAAAAAAAAACATATATTACAAAATCATTTTCTGCAACAGGGAAAACTTGACATTTATGTATTGCTCTGTGAAAGGGAACCATAGACCTATCGTGACATTTTACAGTTTTTGAGACACATAATGTTTCAAGTGGAGAATAATCTCATATATAGTTTTAAAGACTCAATGTGCACAACACAAACATAAATGCCAGCCCTCTGAGAGGAAGATGCTGACTTTGCTTCTGTGAGATATTCAGCACTGCTTAAAACAACACAGTCTCACTCCCTGAACGTCCAGGAGCGATACTTGGTCAGGGTATGGCGTGCAGTTGTGACGCGCAAGTCCGCTTCAGCTTCATAAACGGACGCAAAGAGCTTTCAACTGATTGCAATGTATTCCCATCGGTGGCGGTATATGACGCTCAGGGAAGCACTGCATCGGTCCATGTCGGCGGCACTTAAAAGCAATGTGAGCGTATCCATTCCCATTGGATAACGGAGGATTTTACACCCAGAAGTAAGTAATCTCTTTACTGTCAATTGATTTTACAGTGATATCTGCACTACTCATCAACTCAAAAACACCAGATTATCCTCCAACAAGCCGTTTAGGACAGAGAGTGTATACCAGGTTTCAGCACGAGGAGCAGTGGCGGCGCTAGGGGGTGGCTACTTGGGCTCAAGCCCCGGATGTTTCACTTAAAAATATATATATATATTTTTTTTTAAACGTCTCGGGAGTAATGTGCAGTACCGGAGTCCACCGGAGAGGCAGCCGCTGCGGGACAGTAGCCTGCATACTGCGTAGCCTTCCCTGCCCTGAAGAAAAGTGATCCTTCCTAGTGCCCAGCGCCATATGGCTCTGCTTGTGCCTGACGAGTTTTAAGCTAATAGCCTATAAAGTTATGGATATTAGAAAGTTATTTTCATCGAAGCAGGCGCCACAAGCTGCAGCAGCAGCAGTATCAGCAGCTGACAACAATGTCATCACCAGCATTGAAGAAATGGATGATGTTTCAGGTTTGTGAATCTAATGATATCTGCAGTCTGGCTGACTGAGTAAGAAGTGAAAAAGAGTGATGTCATGTTAATGTTATAGTAAACATGGAGTAACCAAACTAATTATACCCTTTATGTTAGTATGTATACAGAACATGACTAAAAATTATCCTGAGATGTAACGTTCCTTCATACCTCAGTCTACCTTTAAGACACTAAAATAACGCATTCTAATTTTTATATTGTTTTGGAATTATACCGGCTCTCGTTTCAGTACACTTAACAACGGGACCATAGCAACGGAACTGACAGGCAACGGAACTGATAGGCAACCCTCTGAATCAGACTCCGATTGGCTGTGACTGCATCCACTCAGAGTGTCCGATTCAGAAACGTGACTCTTACACTCTTTACGTCACAAACAAAGATGGTGGATGAGAATAGATCTATAAAACGATAAGCAATGCGCCAGAATCAAGGTGAGACTATCCTTTAAAACTCTACGCACATTTGTTTCACCGAAATAAGTAAACGACTGTCTTTGAGTGAGTTAAGGCATTAGTTTGCTTCATTAAAGGATGTTAATGAATAAGTGTTCTCCAGTGCCTTTTGTCCGCTTTAAGGTATTATTAAGGTAGGGTTAATGTTGCTCTCAAAGTGCACCAGATTGATGCTTTTAACTTCAATATTGGAAACGCAGTTGGATGCACTTCAACCAAAACCCAGACAGTGATAAAGCGCACCATTTGTAAAGGCAAAATATCCTTTAAAGCAGGGTCAACAAATAATCTCCATCACCACTTAAAAACACAGTATCTAATATTAAGAGTTGCATGAATTTCGTTCAAGGCAAGGCAACTTTATTTACTTAACACATACAGAGGGTAAATTCAAAGTACATTCACTGACATGAATATGGCGCCACCTTGTGTCATGTTTACAATGCAGATTATTGACATTAGGTCTGGCAATACAGTCAATCATTATCCTGGTGATTATTTCGCAGATAAACCTAGTAACCCCGCCCCCTTTAAAAAACGGCTCTTTTGAACGACTCTTTGAAAGGAACGGAGCCATAAGATCCGGCTCCCTTCAAAGAGCCATAAATCCCATCACTAACAACGATCACACATACGCTCGCTCACTCTCGCTCTACCAACCACACACACACACACACACACACACACACACACACACACACACATGCACACCCCTCTCTCTCTTAAAGGGACAGCGATCTCATCTCACTCTGCATTACCCTAATATCATAACATGTGTGTTCTGGAGAATCACAGAACGGACAATCGTCCTTATTATTATGCCGTTTAAACCAGTTATTTACATTTGTTTGTAAATTGGTCCACACACCACTTCCCCGCAGGGAGGCTCCCCCCGCCATCCTGTTGACAGTGCACGAGCGTCGTGCTCCTTATACTATAAAATTATAGTATGGTATATAAATATATATGTATATACATAACAAATAAGAAAAATAATGGTCATAGTATATAACAGGGCTATTTAATAGTTTTTGAATGGGGACAGTTGATGAAGTGATCCAAAATAAGGGCTCAAGACAAATATGCCTTGAAATATGTATGAGCATATGTATGAGCAATCATGTTAATAGCTACAGATACATTAATGTAATACAACATACTGTAGGAGTGCTTCTATTGCATGTTGTAAAAGTATGACGCAGAAATCAGGGAACAATATGTTAAGAATGTCACAAGGCTCACGACCCAAACGCACAACACCAGAAACAGGTCAGGATTAACAAGGTCTTTAATAAAGGCAAAAACACAAAGCGCTCACTAGGAGGAAAAACTGAGAAATTATAAGATCCAAAACTCCAAACAAAAACATCTACATGGACCATACAAAATGAAACAAAAGGAGTCCATCAAAAACATACTCAACGAGGTCAAGGAATGACCGGCAGGCCCGGTGAGACAAGACGAACTGGCACAGGACAAAGGTAGACGCAGACTATACAGTGTTTCCCACACAATGTTAATACTTTGGCGGGCCGCCCAGGTATATTAAGGCCCGCCCAAGTATATTTCGGACCTTTTTTAATTTTTTTTATCCGTCCGCGAGCGACGCCATCTGCGAGTGATTAACTAATGGACAATGAGCCCTCGCTCTACGCCTCCTGTGCCTGTTCGCTCTGCGGTTGATTAACTAGGGGACAATAATCCCCCCCTGTTCGCTCTGCGATCGATTAACTAGTGTATGATCCCTCGCTCGACACCTCCTGTTCGTGCTGCCATCGCGTGGAGGGAAACGAGAAACGGAGAAGACGACGTTAATTTAGAAGACGCGGACACTAAGGTAAAGTAACTATTTTCTCCTTATTGTGTTGTTGTTTTCTGACTTTGGTAGGAGATTCGAATTATTTGAAGTTAGTGGCAACTAAGAGTGTATTTAACGTGATCAGGCCAACTTTGCTGCGTGCAAGTTACGTGTGCTAAATTAAATATAAAAAAGATTATAATTCGTTTTCTCTTCGGGCTATGCCAGTTAGAAGGACACAGATTAACTTTAGCTAAGGTTAGACTGTTAATTTCCCCTGCATTACTCCTCAGATATGAGTATTCAAAAATATTTTAAGAGAATACGGCGTGAGGATGAGGAGGAGAGACGAGGAGAGGAGGAGAGACCACAGGTAACTTAGCCAATGTTAGCATTTTGCTTGCAATGGCAATAATAAATGCATAAGTCTCAATAATGATATATGTCGGTTCGTTTGACCTGACATTATACAATTGCAGTCAACAGTGAGTTGCAATGCAGAGACCAAACTAGATTCAAGCTTGTTTTCAATTCTAGCCGGTGGTCAGTGAAGATGCTGGCACAACTAGTCAGAGTACTGAGGGAGAGGCAGCAGGTCCCAGTGTGGTAGAAGCAGCAGCAGGTCCCAGTGTAGAAGCAGGTGCAGGTCCCAGTGTGATACAAGCAGCAGCAGGTCCCAGTGTGGTACAAGCAGGTGCAGGTGAACAAGCAGCACAGTTCCAAGCATCACAGACACAGACACAGACATAGTATAATAGCAAGGAGAACTCTACCATTTAAATGCAGTAATACCAATGCATTATTTTCAGATTCCAAGCATCGCCACTCAGGATGGAACCCTGATTGGCTCAAAATGCCACAGTTCAAGAATTGGCTCTACCTCACCCAGCATGGTATGAATGGCATTTGCAAGTTCATATTTGTAATAAAACTTATTTTTTGTAAGAATTAACACGTTTTTCTTTTTAAAAAGGAATGTTTTGCCGAATCTGCAGGCTACACAAGCCTCCAATAAAGAAAGGCCCCTTAAAACGGGCTTTCATAGAAGTTGGGATTCTTGTTTTCCGCAAGGATTATATCGAGCGCCACATCTCCTCAGAGCCTCATCAATATAGTGTAAAGCATCAGGTCTCACTTGCATCAGGTATATCATTTTTTTATGTAAAGCTAATTTCTGCAACCTATCAACCATGTTTGGCTCATATAATGAATTATGTCTTTGCCCTTGGTCTAGGCTACTCAGTGATGCAGGCTTTTGAGCCCACAGTTATTATGGAGCATGAGGCCGTCATAGGTGGACTCAAATGCCTTTACTGGCTAGTAAAGAACGAGATTGCTCACCAAACCAACTACCCTAAGCTCTTAAGTTTAGCTCAGCTTTTGGGTTGTGATTACTTTGAAAAGCTGAAGGTAAACCTAGTACAAAATGATGCTTGTGAAACTAAGAACTTTAACCAGCTAAATGTTAAATGATCTCTTTTTCTCAGGTGGATCAAAGAAACAATTATCAATCACACAGAATAGTGGATGAAATGCTGGAGATCCTTGCAGAGATAGTAGAGTCGCCTATTTTGGAAGAGATAAGGTCATCTCAAGCAATCAGCCTAGAGGTTGATGAAACCACAGATGTATCTGTAAACCGCCAGCTGGATTTACATGTTAGGTGGGGTATTTTTTAAAGGAATGATGTGCATTTAAATAAAGGCCTAGTTAAACTTAATATTTATTAATATGTGTGAAAACCTATACATTTTTATTTTAGACACCTGGATAAAGAGGGTTATGTTTTCAACCACTTCCTTGACCTGGTAACTCTGGAAGATGGGAAAGCTGACAGCATTGTTGCTGCCATCAAGAGTGTACTACAGAAGAAGGATCTCCCGGTAGACAGGCTCTACGGACTCGGGACAGACGGTGCAGCAGTGATGACGGGTATGGAGTTTATTGTTAAATCTAATGGATTGTGTGAAATTTGAATTGTCAGCTGTTATTAAAGGAAACAAAATGACGCCCTCAACACTGCATTTAATTCTTAAACTTAGGCCGTCTGAATGGAGTGGCAAAGCAGCTCACAGACAGTTTTCCAAAGCTGGTTTCTGTAGCGTGTGCTGCTCACAGACTGGCACTGGCATGCAAAGATGCCTCAAATGCTGTCAGGTATATGGCAAACTTCAGGAACCACCTGCAGGAACTGCACCTATTCTTCCGAAATAGTGCAAATAGGTCAGCCACACTGAGTGCTGCCGCTACCACTCTTGGTCTGAACGACTTGAAAGTCAAGGTGTGTTTTCACCTATTTTCATAATACTATTGTGGTGTCATATTATTTACATATATTTTACTAACCAGTGTTTCTACTTGTTGTTAGGAGGTGAAAGATACAAGGTGGCTATCGCAGCACCTAGCCGTTCAAAACCTCCAGAGGAACCTTCCAGCTGTGCTGGCTGCTCTGGCGGAAGAAGCGAGCACAAGGAAGTGCCCAGTGGCCAAAGGTCTATACACCTTCTGTGCCACATACCGCTTTGTGGCTGCCCTCTACCTTCAGGCAGATGTGCTGCCCCACATTGCAATGCTGTCCAAGGTGTTTCAGAGAGCTGATGTGAACTTTCTCCACATAAAGGAGCAGGTAGATTACAAAGAAATGCATTTGATGCTCCCAGTTATTTGCATTATCCATCCTATTATATTGTTGTCTTTTTCCACATTTAGGTGCCAGTCACACTTGTTACTCTGAGGAGAATTCTGGAGGCAGGCGAGACCCCACTCCCCGGAACGTTCCTTGCTCGCCTACACCAAGACTTGGACAACCCAGGTGGACTTGGGGCGTTTAGCAATGCCGGAGAGGAGGAGAGGATCAGGAGGGGACACGGAATTCTGGAGCGGCCCCGGGAAGATATGTGGGCCAGATTTGTCAGAGATGTAAATACATCCCTTCTTACTTTTACATTCCAATATTTATTTTCCTTGAACTGAAAAATGTATAATATCATTCCAGGTCCTCAAACCTTACATCTGCAGCCTGGAGAGCAACATTGAGAGCAGGTTCCAGCATATTGAAGTGCTGGGGGCCTTCAGTGTCCTGGGTCCAAAGGCAGTTACCTCCAATGATGTAACCAACATTTCAATGTTGCAGACCCTTGCCAACAAATTCATCCCAGGGCAGGATGCCACAGTTATCCAAGAGTGGACCTCCTACAAGCAGCATGTTCTTGAAGGAACATTTAAGGTTGGTAAATACTTAAATTAATATGAACTTGACGGTTAGAATTGCTTGTTTTGACATCTGTAAATGTTTCAATTATACTGTATACTCATTTGCCCTGCCTTGGCTAATCTCTGAAGGACAAGACACAAGCTGAGATCATGCAGCTCCTGGCCAGTGAGAAGGACGAATGGGCAGAAATATACCCAAACCTCAGCCTTCTCTCTTCAGCGGGGTTGGTCATCCCTGTCTCCAGTGTAAACTGCGAGAGGGATTTTTCTACGATGAACAGGGTAAGTGTCATTCCCTGTTGCATGTCATTCTGTATAGTTCATTTAAAACAAACTGTCTGTTTTACAGGTGAAAACTGACATGAGAAACCGACTGAAAGGGGAGCACCTGGCTGCATGTATGCGGATAGCAGTCAGTGGACCAGCACCAGAGGCATTCCCATACACACAGGCGTTGGAGCTGTTCGTCAACAAACCCAGACGGATTAAGTGCTCTGACAAACAGTGCCATCTTTGTACAAAATGAATATTGCCATACAGTAATGTAAAGTTAATGAATAAACATGTTGTTAAAACTTGTTGTTTGTCACATGTGTTGCACGTCACAAAGCCCGCCCCGCGGTCCGCTCGCAGCCCCCCCCCCAAGTATATTTCAGATCTGTGGGAAACACTGCTATATATACACACTAGGTAAGGGGACACAGGTGGCAACAATTAAGGGAGGGGCTGACGATCACACTGGAGGCAGGAATGGCTCTGAAACGAGAGGGAAAGGTTACTACAAAATAAAACATGACTTCACAAGACAAAGCAAAAGACAAAAGGACTGAACTAAATGAATTAACTCAACATAAATGTCTAGACACCACACAGATGACATTTTCAGAACTCATGTCATCTAACATGTAAACCATTAACTAATTTAACCATCAACATCAATTTAAGTGCACACCCCAGTGCAACAATGGTTTTGAATAAACACATCAGTATATTGAAAGATTCAAGGAGTGGGCCCTACAGTCAGGAACTAGCTTACTTTTTTAACATTCTACTCAAAGGGCCGGTATATATTACCTTCGCCAATCGCATAGCCCTGGTATATGTCAAATAGTCATTATAATATTTTTGAATGTATCAACAACAAAAACAAAAAGTAATAGTATGGTACATCCAGGTATCATAAGTTATTTTCTTTAAGTATTTGCGGTTGGCCATATTGGATATGTCTGGACATGTCGAACTGCTTGAAGCTTGGAACTGATGACTGACAGTGACCAAATGGTTTGTTTATATGTTCTGGTGGTAAGGGTCTGATACCACACAAGAGTTGCTAATTACTTTAGCCCCGACCTAGCTTTTATTTCTGGATGGTGTTTACATTCACACCATACTTCTCAGTATTTAGCCAACATTGCAGAGCGTATTTAAGTTAAAAGCTTGAAAGCAATAGCTTTAAATGAGGTTGAGTTAATAATAGAAGCTAATTCTTATGGAGATTGGTGATTTAACCTGTTAAGGCCCTCCCGCAACATCTTGCAGGAAACAGTGTCTGAGGGCATGTTCATTTAATAAGCTATGAATGTTTTATATACATGTAACGGGAAGAAACTCATCTCACTGATCATTTTCTTTTTTTTTCAAAAAAAACCACACAATGCTAACGCTGAGCCTCTGAATTAGCAACGAGCGAAAAATGCTAACAGATTTACTGCAATGAAACTCACTCATAAAACTTTATTATTTATCCATTCTGCACATCCAACCCATCGATCTGATCGTGAGATGACACAGAATCGTTGGGTACAGACATTATCACTCAATGATACGAACTCGCGACTTTATAAACAAAAACAGACATCAAACATGTGGCGCTAGGTAGCTAAAAACGCTAACATGGTTTACCTGTGTCGTAGTCTGGTCAAAAGTGGTCTTCAATGGCATTACAATGATAAAAACGCTGCTGAAGTTAATCCATAGGTTAATCCAATGTGCCTGTGTCCCTTTGAAATGATTTCTGATCATCCATAAGCAATAGAGAGGCGAAGTCCCTCCCCTTCCGGGAGCCTCCATGGGACCCCGGAAGCGGAAAATTATACATTGAAGTCAATGGAGAGAGAAAAGTTATCTTTTGATTCCGTTTGAATTGTGCCACGAATGACACATATGATGTTTGTCAATCTTAAACAATCATTTCCATGCAAAAAAAGTCACAGTTTGTCGTAAAAATGCTGAAATATAAGACTATGAATAATACGCAACTAGAAAGACTACAAATCCCAAATGCATTCTGGGTCGCGTAAGTGATGTCATAGGCGATAATGCTCCAAGACTGGTTGTGACTCTCAAAGCAAAGAGGAAGAAGAAGACTGATTTATTCCCTCCAATAAATATAAGAGATTGCTCCAATAAATTCACTTTTACAAGAGGCCTGTGTGCTTTGTACGAGGTTGTAATCACAAAAGAGATCATACCACTTGCTCGTTCTATCGCTTCCCGTCTGATGAAAGGACCAGGAGTCGTCGGACCAAACATATCAGGTAATATACATGTTTTGCATGGAACATAGTCAAGTTAGCTACCTAGCTAGTAGCGAGCATGTTAGTTAGCATTATATTACATTACTTAGCCTTGTCATTTGTATTAGCCTTAACATGAAGTAAACCAAAATGTTAAACAGTAAGAGTAGTCATGATGGTAAGTATTTTGTGAAACATTTGAAGAGTAGCCTATCGCCCCTTCCACCAGGTGCTAAGGGGGCGGGAGGTAGGCTAACGCCACATTAGTATCAGCGATCTTTTCTACTTAATGCTATCTGCACAAATGGTTAACATTGACCATTAAAAGATCAGGCAGTTCAGGGAGAGTCGAAGGAAGGAAGGCAGGCAGCTTTGCATGACATTCTTCTGGACGTGTTTCATTGTGATGATAGTGAGAGTGAGTCAATCTGTTTGTTGGAAAGACAGTAGTTGAGTGATTACTGAGAAAATTATTAAAATAGATAATTATTCAGTGTTGTTACTTTAAAAAGTGTTGTTACTGAACTTTTTCTCTTTTATTTTCTTTACCTCACCTGTAACTGCTGAGACCCTGAGGAACATGCACACTGGACTGACCTGCTCTAGCAACCTGATTTCCACTGTACGTAATAGTATTTGGTTATGGTATATTATTTATATACATCAAAGGCACAATGCACCCCTCAGAGACACACATGTATTGAGTGGGATATTTTGCATTGGTCATGTGAAATCATCTTTACATACTAGAAAACTGTAGGAGCGGCAACTTGTTTTGAAATTGAATTTTTAATATCCGATAATAAAGTTGATCTGTTTTCTTTATTCTTCTCTCTCCCCAGCTCCATCCATCACCATTCTCTGTTCCTGCTTGCTAATCAATATTCATATTTTTTTACACAATTACAAATAAAGTCAATGTATTGTATGACATGAAGTTGTGCTTCATTCTGAGTCAATAATAAATTCATTCTGCCTTCAGCTGCAAAATTATTGTGGACTGCACCGACATCCATGTAGCTGCCCCCCCCCCCCCCCCAGTAAGATGAACCAAGCAAAGTTGACATACTCAACATACAGCTGTACTCTTAAGTTTACATGAAGAATTTGTGAAATATTGGTAATAACAGGTTTAAATGATTATTAGTAATTAATTATATAATTTTCTCATCGTAGATGAGCAGACAGGGAGCAGATGAGAAAAGCAGAATATGCAGCTGCCATTTTCCACATGGAAAAGAGAAAGGGCCAAGTGTATTTGAGTGGACAAAAGAGCAATCCCAAATACGAAAAATAAAATTATACAATTTACAGATATGTATACAAATAAATATATATCCTATATACACCATCATGTATAATGATGGTGTATGATGTATAAGGAAGTGTGGTAGATAACAAGTAAATATAGAGTTACATACAGATCCATGTTACAGCAAGAGATGGAATAACTAAGAAGCACACAGTATAATAATAATTACACGCAACAATTAAATAACTGCTCAGCATCTCCACCACAATCCGAATCTGCTGTGTCCTGTTTTCCTTCCCTCTGCATAACACCCAATCACACATACGAAACACAACGCAGAGTCCGAGGGTGTTAAGAGTATGTTTATTTAAATGTCCTCCTCTCTACTGGCCAACACAGGGAGCATATGCTGGGTGTAGAATTGTTCCAGGAGGAGGAGATTTCCATGCCATGCAGGGTCTTTGGGGATGGGGATGATGATCCCCTCCTTCGTGGTCCACAGTAGCAGAGACTCCGGTCTGTGATGTGCAGCTGTTATATAATATACAATACATTTTTTTGAAAAACATTTGATCAAAAAATAAGGATTTGGTCAGGATCTAGAGTCAGTGTGTAGTTTATTAATTAATCAATCAATGCTCTCTACATTAGGAAAACACATACCAGTGTACCAGAGGGAGTCACACACAGCTGTGCCTAGATAACCAAACAAATTGACAACAGGGATGCAAACTCATCAGGTATGAAAAAGGTGACAAGGATCCGAGCCCCCTGACCCCACAGAATATCGGCTTTAAAATGAGGAATAACAGAGGATTTTAGCAGTCAGAACAACTAAAGCAGCAGTGTTAATATTAACAGAAACGCCATAGAGTCACATCTAATAGAAATATATAAAAAGCATTTATTTTAATTGTGTAGCAGTCAGTTTATAATTTTGGCAGCACTGTTGATCATTTTGAAAATGTATTTTCATGCCTCTGTGCAAGGCTTAGTCTTTCTATCTTTATAGCCACTGGTGTAAAGTAACTAAGTTCATAAACTCAACAAGTACTATACTTGGGCACAATTTTGAGATACTTGTAATTACTTAAGTATTTCAATGTTTTGCTACTTTGTACTTCTACTCCACTACAGTTCAGAGGTAAATGGTGTACTTTTACTCCACTAAATGTATGTAATACCTTTAGTTACTTTACAGATGTGGATGAATGATGTGAAATATAATCAAGTGTTAAATCAGACTTTAGTTCCACCTGGAGTAAATCCACAAGCTACCCTGCACGTATACAAAGTCATTCAAACTAGCTGCACCTTTAACAGCTTTGATAACACTTTAATGATCAATCATTATAAAACATATCATATTATTCTGAAATGGACCAATCTGCAAAATGACTACTTTTACTGTCGCTACTTTCACTATATTTTGATAATAATACTTTTCTACTTTTACTTGAGGAACATTTGGAATGCAGGACTTTTACTGTAACAGAGTATTCCTACACTCTGGTACTTCTACTTTTACTCAAGTACAAGAACTGAGTACTTCTACTTTTAATCAATTACAAGATATATACTTATACCACCTCTGTTTATAGCCTATGAAAAAAACGATTAGAAAACGAAGGCTAAAGCTAACGTTAGCAGATAGTGACAATGTATGCTAGTTGGCTAGCTCAACGATAATATTGCGACGGGAAAAAAAAACTTTTCAGTGCACATCACGCTCTGCCGCTCCGACAGGGAGCTCTACTGTGAACACCTGAACGGCCCGTTCTAACAGCTGTTCACCAGCGGTCCAGTCTGTGCCACAGTGACTCCGGACGCACAGTTAATATTAACGAACGCACCGTAGGTAATGTAGCTGCTGAAGCTAGACCATCATCGCCGAGCAGCAGAGGCTTATTATACATCATGAGCAGAGCCGACAGGCAGGAAGACTCGAGCACACAGCTCGCGTTTCATTATAATATATATATAAAAAAAAGCTCGCGGCCGCACATTAATCCGGGTCCCAGACCCCCTCCCATACCCCAAAAATATTTTTATTGCAGATCTACAGGAATCACAAAAACGACCTATTTTGGATTCAAAACGGAGAATTTCGCCGAAAGGTGACAAGTTTGCATCCCTGGACAAGATAACCAAAATCCTTGAATCTACACACAGCAAATAAACTCAAATGACACAACGAGATGTAAAAAGGAGATCACACATATCGTCGATATAGAACTGGCCGCTTCAATCTGAAGAGCAACTAAAACAAAACACGGGAGTGTATCTTGTTCTTGTGAACACTAATGTTATCCACAGACACCACAAAGTTCTTAAGGAGAAAACTAGTTGCTAAAACAAAACACGTTAGTGTACCTTGTTAGCTAGCTGACATTAACCTTAAACATTGCACTCATATTACTCACTGAAACCTTGTAAAGCCGGTCCCGCATGCTGGCTCTTACAGAACCGCTCCCTTTCGTGTATGTACAGCTCTCAACATGCCCAGACTTGTAGTGATTTTCACCTCGTTTTATACTTTTTCGCCTCATTCTGAAAGAAACAGGTGAAATTTACTGACGTGACAGCCATCTTTGTGATGGTGACGCGTATTGTGCGAGACCAGAGACCTGTAGTTCACTGAGCGGTTTCACACAAAAAAAATTGTAACTTCACAGTTTTACGACACATTTTTATTTTTTTGACTTGCAAAATGTTCTTTTAATTTGACAAACATCATATGTGTCATTCGTGGCACAATTCAAACGGGATCGAAAGATGATTTTTCTCTCTCCATTGACGTCAATGTATAATTTTCCGCTTCCGGGGTCCCATGGGTCGGAAGTAGATGGGCGGGACTTCGCCTCTCTATAAACCCTGCTTTTCCGTTTCCAGATGTCAGAGCGAGAGATAGGTTCGCTTTCATGCAAAACTGCGGGCGCGAAGCCCCCACCTTTTTGTTTTACCATGTGTGTGTTTGGGGAAACAGATTTCACTTGTTTTGCATCAATCTTGATACAGGGTACTTATTATATGTTGTACTTTGGATTCCTAAAGCTTTTAGTCTACTAACCCATCATCCAAAGGTAGTTTTCACTATAAGTAAAAAATAACTTTTGGACGGACACTATAACTTACAGTTTTTTACTATGTTCAATCTGAATTTTCTTTAAAATAAAAAACCTCTACATTGATTCTGACTTTTTATACATCCAACTCACAGGTTTATCATTACTTTGAGAAAAAAGATTATTAATTTAAACCTTTTAGAAGGGAAGATATGGTCATTTGTTCAGGGAATGTCATTTTCGAGCCTGAGACCTGAAAAACAGGCTCAGGGCTAAACAGGTTAAGTTTTGGCTCTAATAATAGTATGGTATATCAGAATATCATAACAAATATAAAAAGGTCACACAAACTAGCCTTTTAGAGTCACAGTATAGTGTGTCTGTGTGTGTGCGTGTGTGTGTGTGTGTGTGTGTGTGTGTGTGTGTGTGTGTGTGTGTGTGTGTGTGTGTGTGTGTGTGTGTGTGTGTGTGTGTGTGTGTGTGTGTGTGTGTGTGTGTGTGTGCGCATGTGTTTGCATGTGTTTAGTATGTGTGTGGGGAGACAATGGGAGACATTGTTATATCAAAAACAGTAAAGAAACTGTGACATGTAAAGAAAAGATTTTCTCTAAAACTGTGATGTTACATCCCTCAGATGTCTATTCTTCTTTTTTAAAACCCACACTGTGAGAAAGGAACTAGATTATCTGAATGATTACTTTTTGTTTTAAACCAACAGTATGGGGACACCTGCCATAGACAGAGTCTCTGGCCGTTTCTCAATCGCAAGGATACTGGCTTGGTAGTCGCATACTTCCAAGTCACTTCCTTCAGAAACGAAGCAAGTATACTTCCAAGCCACGGCTTCGGAAACCAAAGAAGAATGGAAGAGGCTAACAAGTGTGCCACTCTCTCTAACGGTTTCAACATAAACTGTACCGAAAATAAATACCTCACGATGTCTATCTAATTATGAACTTGCTTTACTTTCACGGAACACATTTTTGGTGATAACAAATGCAACAAAGTAACATATTTACCAACACATGTTCTACGCCACTACATACTTACATTTAAATGTGTGCTGTTCTGCGTCGGTTCAGCCATTCTCTGCAAGGGTTTTTGAAATTGGTCCGTGCGCAAAGCATTGTGGGGATTTGAAGGACGCGAAGTCTACCCATGTGCAGCCTCGAAATTACCCCCAAACCAAGGACGTGGCCTCGGTGGAATTCCAAGTATGCTGGAGATTGGAACAGTCCTTCGGCGGCACTCGATGACGTAGCATCTTTGAAATATTGGCTTGGAAGCCAGTTTCCTCGCGATTGAGAAACGGCCACAGGGACTGAGCATAAAACAGGAAAGGGAGGGGAAAAGAAGGGGGAGGGTCTGGAGGGGGAGGTGTTTTGACTCTACAGAGTCACATGGACCCTAGGGTGGGGAAAAGGAAGGGGTAGATGATTAATTTGATAGATCTGACTTGATTGTTGTGATGGCTGAAGGAAGAGACACGGTCGAGGAAGAAGCAGTAAAATAACTTGTTTGTAAAAAGGACAGCACTAGTCTAGTCCTTTTTTTTCAAATGTATGTCAGTTTCAAGAAAAGATGAGAGGTTTTATGCATGACGTGCAAAATATCCTGCAACCCTACCAAAAAGAAAAAGAAGGCACAGGTAAATTATGTTGACAAGTGAGTTGTATGTTGTAATATTTGTATGTTGATAACAATGTCTGTAGTGTTTCATAATATAATGAACGAAGTCATAGAGGGAAAAAATGAAAACAGCATGTTGAAAAAAGTAATGTTATATTAAAAATAACATGAAAGAAGTCACGGTAAAGCATCTAAAAAAACATTTTTAAAAAGTCAAAACTGCATTGTCTCTCTGCAACAGCCTTGCCAGCCTTACTAACTTGCCAATTAGAATTGGATTATTAAAGAACATCTATTCAGAAAAAGTACTTCATTTTTTACCAGTTGTAAAGTTTTGCATGCATTAAAAAAGGTTTAATGAGAGGATGGAATCAAAGCTGAACAATGTATAACATAAAAAGGCAGACGTACTGAAAACCCAACCCCAGAAGGGGGTCTGGGGGGATTCTCCCCCAGGAGATTTTTAGAAATACTAACATATAAACTACGCATTCTGGTACACTCTGAGAAGAAAATAAATACATCTGTTGCTACCCGACTTAATATGTTATGCCATTGTTTGTTGACAGCTTGCTGCTCCACACAGAGAGAAGAGCAAAGAGGAGATAGTCTGTGTGAATTACTTTAAATTGTGGGTAACGGTAGATAGCTCCCATTGTTCTGCGACCTGTCAATCATCCAACCGGGGGTCATATTTTATTATGTAACTATAAAGAATAGTTCTACCGCAAAGGTATTCTCCGTGGGGACATCCGGCAACAATCTTGATTCTGATTGGCCAGAAGACTCGAAAAAACATCAGCAAAGATGTTTTATTGAGAAGATGATCACTACGTGACAGAAGTTTTCAAAACCGTTGGTCTCCGGTACTTCCTGTCCAACGCCGACTGCATGCACAGCGTTAGAAAATCGGGACTTCAAAATAAGTTTGACTTTTTTCAGCAAACTCACACATCTGCGACCCACTCGAAACGGGGTCGCGAGTCGCGACCCACCAGTCGAGAATCATTGCACTTGACTGTTACTCTAAATGGCTAGTTTTTGTGATTTTTAACACTTTTTTCAGTGAAACATTGCAGTCTCTTGATAACTTTTGTGACTTTTGCGGTTTTTGTGTGACTAAGATACTTTCAGTTACACTTTAACTGAATATTAAGATAGTGATCTTGAGATGTAGATTTATCTGGAGCTTCTGGTAAAATCTCGTCCAATTATCTATGAGGGAATCAACATTGCAACGTTTGCAGATGCAATGATGTTTTGCATCTGAGATTGTGGTTGTCATGCCTTTGTTTATTTAATATTGCATTGTGTTTATTTGTATATACCTATTTCTGATTAGTATTGTTCTGTTTTAAGCAGTGCTGAATATCTCACAGAAGCAAAGTCTGCATCTTCCTCTCAGAGGGCTGGCATTTGTGTTTGTGTTGTGCACATACAGTCTTTGAAACTATATATGAGATTATTCTCCACTTGAAACATTATGTGTCTCAAAAACTGTAAAATGTCATGACAAATCTATGGTTCCCTTTCACAGAGCAATACATACATGTCAAGTCTTCCCTGTTGCACAACATTATTTTGTAACATATGTTTTATTTTTCATGGACGTGTCTCATTCTGTAATTTCATGCAAATGAAATGAGTATTTCCTTCTCTCGCAAAAGTCTGTCCACAATGTCTTTTACTTATAAGTAAATCTTGCTGGCGTGAATCGTATAATCCTTGCTAACATCTTGTATTTCTTACCCCAAATAAATCCTATTCATAGACCCTTTCATAGCAGACACTCAGCAAGTTATTGCAGAACACATAAATGACAGTTCCAGCTATTATTGCAATGCAGCAATTAGTAATGCTCTGAGTGACACCTTTGTTTGAAAGGCTAGCTAGAAGTTAATATATATCATTATTTTAAAATGAAAATGTATTTAAGAGTTGAGTCAGACATTTTAGTACAATCTCTTTTTGTGTGTAGGTGCAGCAGCGTGTCTTGGACCCTCCAGTAGGTTCAGCACTTATTCTTTATAATTAAAGCATTTTATGAGCCCCCCTTAAATAATGGAAATTATTGAAATGCTTGACATTATAACCCTAACCCTTATGAAAAAGGAAGGGGGCTATCACATGACTGGGGAGAGAAATGTGCTACCTCACTGTTTAACCCAGGGGTCTGCAACCTTTTTGACCAAAAGAGCCATTTTGCTGCTTTTTCCCAAACATTTTTTTGTCTGGAGCCGCAAAACATATTTCATAGCTTGATAGCTAATAAAGTTGTATTTATTGTTATATCAGACAAAAACTACAGTTTTTTTGCATTTATTAGGCTATTTATTACATTATATAAAACTGTTAACCTCTAATAAGAAACAAAGAACCCCTATAAGGAGAATTAAAAATAATACACAGGCCTACTTTAAAATAAATTAAACACAGCACTTGGGGAGTCCTCTGCACATTTGAAGGAAAACAAATATTATTAAAATGGGCCCACTTTGAAATAAATAAAACATATAGCTGCACCCTAAAAAGAGTTAAAGGTAGGGTAGGTAAGAATGGAGAAACCAGCTCGAGTGCGCTAGAATTTGAAAATACACAACCGGAAAAAATATGCCTCTTCCTTCAGACTTCCTCACAGAGCCCCTCCTCCAACACACACGAACGCACACATGACCAATGAGGCCACGAGATAAATTTGTGCACAGATGGAAGGCTGACAGGCTGACAGGCAGGTAGGCCATCCAGTTATTTTAGCCGGGCCGGCTCAGATGATTGGTCGTGCTTTTTACAGCGCTACGGCTTCCAGAGATACATTTTTGTATGTATTTATTGTCAAAGCATTTAATATATTCATTGCTATCGGGATGTTAAGAGCATTCCATGGAATATAACAAAAAGTGTTTTCTGAAATAAATTACATACCCCATTGAATTATGACCTATGATTATGACTGAAGATCGTCAGCTGTCTTCCTCTCCGTGTTGTTCCCGTTGTTCCTCGATACGTAATAATAAGCATATTTTAGTTGACCTAATTAAAATCGTTTTGTTTTTTATTTATGTGTCACAGTATCACCTCAAAATACAAGATACGAAACATTTTCAACCATGCAACAAAATATAAATAGTCCTACAAATACTTTTATTTTATTTCCTTCTTATTTTTGTCTAAGCTCAAGGGAGCCAGAGCAGAGGGCTTAAAGGGCCGCATGCGGCCCGTGGGCCGCGGGTTGCCGACCCCTGGTTTAACCCATACCATGAATATGTTCCTTAGAACAGCTTTTAAATCCTCTACTGCAGGGGTTCCCAAAGTGTGGGAAGGTGAGCCTCCCCTCAGAGAACATAATCACAGCCGTGCCCCCCCTCCCAATTATTATTGCTATTATTATTATTATTATTATTATTATTATTATTATTGTTGTTGTTGCTATAATGCAGGGGTATTCAATTGCATTTCAAAGAGGTCCAGTAAGAGAAAATGTCATAAAATGCTCTGTTTTCGCTACCTTTCTCTTTTTTGATTGGCTGAGCGTCACCTCCTTAAAGACCCAGTGAAGTGCATGTTTTTGCACCAAAATGAAATGGCAATTTCATTCCTTACATATCATTGTGCCTGTTCATGGCTAAAATAATTTTGAATAATTCATAATTAATGAATTAATGAATTATTAATTTTTGTCGTCTGAGCCTAACGGAAGTTGCAGACGATAGTGGCTGTGACGTCACAAGATGTACCCAGTTGCGATTGTAAACATGGCGGAGACTTTGGAAAGTGATAATAGTGTGAGAGAAATGATTGATTTGGACAGCTTTTCGGACAGGATAGATGAGGAAAGTGATCAATCTGGTGCACTTTGAGGGCAACATTAAGAGATTTATGGATACAGCTCTCAACACTCATATGAAACATATATTTCAATAATCAAAAAACATTGGAAGGATTTCTTAACCTATTTTATACAACTAATATTACATAGATGGAAATATTTGTTTACATAGATGACCAAACCCACTGAGATAACTTAGGCTACAGTTTACCTCCCTGAGATGACGTTATCTCTCTCAGTCCCACAGGAGAGCACTCTCCCTCTCCTTATTGTTGAAACAGCTAATCTCCGTTAGCTGCGAGCTAGCACCAGATGCTAACGACAACCCTGTAACTCTCTCAGTCTCTCTTTCTCTCTCTCTCGAATCGACAAGTGGCCTTTATTTATCATGATCAATCAAAGAATCTACGAAACAATGACACCAGCCAGGCTCACCTTCATCTTTTGGGAACAGAAACATCGCCACTTCGGCAGACTTGACATTACTACAGCCAGCGGCAATGCATCGTTTCCCCTGTGTTTTTCATCCCTCTTTCTTCCCTGTCGCCTCCATTGTCAGGTTTTCTCGATTGGCAATCACTTCCAGTTGACTCCGACACACTTTCCAGGAAAATACTAGCTCAAAAACGTTGAGAAATTCGACTTTGAAAAAGAGAAAAAATGAACGGTGGTGAATGTAAACAGTGCGGCGGCGTCCATCTCATGAAGTCACGCAGTAGATCGCAAGCCACGCCCACGAAGGCGAAGGTCGACTGCAGATTTCCCCGGCAAATTCAAAACTCGTCAAATTCGTTGCTATTCCAACATCTTTTGATATGGGTTCCAATGGACAATTTTGGTCATTACTATACGTATTAGCATAACAGATCATGCACAGGTGCACACTTCACAGGGTCTTTAAAACATTAAACAATAGCTTTTTTAAACCTCTTTATCTTTATGTTTTAAACATGTTGAGGTTAAGGATGGCAGCTTCCTCATACGTTGCACTCGGAGAGAAATAGGTTCGACGGAGATGTCTTTAGCAGCAGGGAGGAGTAACGTTTCACCAATGTTGTGAGGTTTACCTGCCTTAGCTATCCGTAACGCCTCTCGGTATGATGCTTCGGTTGCCTTTGTATTCACAGTGCTAAATGTGTCAATGACATTTTTCTGTGACTGCAATTCCTTGAGCTTCCGGTCAAAAAACTCGTGTGGCTTGGTCACCAAACATGGGTGTTTCGTCTCAATATGACGCCGGAGTTTACATGGTCTCATACTGTCATTATCTAGTACCTCGTTGCAGATAACACACTGTAGCAGTGGAGTGTCATCAGGACCGGTCCATGAAAATCCTAGCTTCAAATAATCATTGTCACACTTCATCCGTTTTCTGACAGACGCTGTCTCCTCTCTCATTTTAGGTAACTTCACTAAAAATCTATCCATATTTTGCAGCTCGCATACATTTAGCTGAAGTTAACTAGCTACATTTCACTGTTTCTCTTCTTCCTCTTTTTGGCGGCTGTGCCTCCCTTGAAGCTCTCTGGCGCCCCCCAGGGGAGGCGCGCCTCACACTTTGGGAACCCCTGCTCTACTGTATATCAAAGCGATAGAGCACCATCAAACTGTCTTAAATGGTATTAAATCAAATAAGTAAACCTGTACCTAACACATACTTGAGCGTATAAGTGATTGGTGTATGTTTTCACATTATAGACAGACAAGTGAATAGCAAGTTATTTTATTTAGTTTTCAACATTCTGGCACATGTGTGTTAAGAGTCTTGATTGGCACCAGAGAGAAGACAGAAAAATAAAACAGGGCTGTGAAACAGTGGGAGAAGTGAAGAAAATAAACTGGTATTTTCTTTAGGGATTGGCTGCCAGGACCTCGTCAAACCAGGAGTGGGGTAGTTTGGCTCAGTACATCCCTGACCCCATGACACCAGGCCGTGCACCTCTCCGTCACACACCAGAGGGCTGCCAGATTCAACCTCTTGCTGCTGTTGCAGCTGTTGCCGCTGTTGCAGCTGTGGCCGCAAAATTCAATGCAGGTGTTGCAGGGGTTGCCGCTGTTGCAGCTGTTGCAGCTGTGGCAGCAAAGATCAATGCAGCTGTTGCAGCTGTTGCAGGGGTTGCCGCTGTTGCAGCAAAATTCAATGCAGCTGTTGCAGGGGTTGCCGCCGTTGCAGCTGTTGCAGCAAAATTCAATGCAGCTGTTGCAGGGGTTGCCGCCGTTGCAGCTGTTGCAGCAAAAATCAATGCAGGTGTTGCCGCTGTTGCAGGTGTTGCCGCTGTTGCAGCAAAATTCAATGCAGCTGTTGCAGGGGTTGCCGCCGTTGCAGCTGTTGCAGCAAAAATCAATGCAGGGGTTGCAGCTGTTGCAGGGGTTGCCGCTGTTGCAGCAAAATTCAATGCAGCTGTTGCAGGGGTTGCCGCCGTTGCAGCTGTTGCAGCAAGAATCAATGCAGCTGTTGCAGGGGTTGCCGCCGTTGCAGCTGTTGCAGCAAAAATCAATGCAGGTGTTGCAGCTGTTGCAGGGGTTGCCGCTGTTGCAGCAAAATTCAATGCAGCTGTTGCAGGGGTTGCCGCTGTTGCAGCTGTTGCAGCAAAAATCAATGCAGGCGTTGCAGCTGTTGCAGGGGTTGCCGCTGTTGCAGCAAAATTCAATGCAGCTGTTGCAGGGGTTGCCGCCGTTGCAGCTGTTGCAGCAAAGATCAATGCAGGTGTTGCAGCTGTTGCAGGGGTTGCCGCTGTTGCAGCAAAATTCAATGCAGCTGTTGCAGGGGTTGCCGCCGTTGCAGCTGTTGCAGCAAAATTCAATGCAGCTGTTGCAGGTGTTGCAGGTGTTGCAGCTGTTGCAGCTGGTGCAGCTGTTACAGCTGTTTCACACACACATACACACACGCACACGCACACACACACACACACACACACACACACACACACACACACACACACACACACACACACACACAGAGAAAGAGATACATTTGTTATCCTCAACCACAAACATTCATATTTTGTATTTAATATCTTACACTACAGTATGTTTTCTATGTACTGTTTACTGTTTGTGTGTGTATCTTTGTGAATGTGTGTATTATAGTGTTAATTGCGTCGACTAAAAATTTGACAAAATATGTTCGACAACAACCTTTTTTTCCATGACTAAGACGAGACGATGACCTGACGGCACCGACGTCAGTAAACAATAACTGTAACGAAATCAACATGCAATATCGTTGACGAAAAGTGATGAAACGAAAATGTAGTTTACTAAATAAGAACTTTGACAGAATTTCTCTCTACTTTAGTTGACGAAAAAGGAGGAGACTAAATATTATCAAAGATAACGTTACATCTGATAGTCAGTTTTTCTCCCAGCAGTTAAATTGCCGGTGCTGCGCCGAGTCAGCAGTTGTGTGTAGTGATGGGAATTCCGTCTCTTTTTAGTGAGCTGGATCATTTGGCTCGGCTCACCACGAAGAGCCGGCTCTTTCGGCTCCCAAACGGCTCTTCATTTGACCACATATTTTTATAATTTAATCAAATGTAGCCCTGTTTTGACAAATGATTTATATGTCTACACATATAACAATTAAATTATTCAGAAGTAAAAATTACATTTTTAATATAAAAGATTTGCTGTGGTCAATTGTTTTCATTGCATTTACAGACCCTTGTAACTCTCTGATACCACCGAATGAATGCACTGACTTGCTTGTAGAACCACGCTACACATAGCAGATAGCAACACCTATAAAAACTTTAGCTTAGACATTTAAAAAAAGGACAGCTACTGTATCGACATTTTAAAATTGTATTTAAAGAAAAAGCCAGTAGGGAACTTTTTCAGTATTAACTAAAAAGTCAGCAACAGCTGACATCAAATCTTTGCTGAGACTAAAGATAATCATAAATAAATAACATAGTGAAAATAAATATATTGCAATGCTCAAAACAGCGGCATCCAACTGTCTCTAATCATTAAAAAAAACTAAATACAAATAAATGTATTGCAATGTGCAAAACAGCAGCATCCAACCGTCTCTAATCCTTGGATATGACATGTCACCCGTAGCGCGGAGATCATCATATCATTCTGTCTAATATTCCCCCCCCCCCCCCCCCCCCCCCCTCAGCGCAAGTGAGTGACGAGTTGTGTACAGACCCGACGGGGAATAATGGATTATGACCGAAATGTTACGATCCTGTCCGTCAAAATGACTGACAATGAACAAGTCTAACGCCCACCACTGCTTGGGAGAAAGAAACGAGGCGATATTTGGGCCCATTTTCGCTACAATGAGGCGGAGAAATACATGCATTATTTTATCAAAAGGGAAGCAATGTGGCCATAACACAGCTGGTAAAAACACCACAAACCTGACCAGATAATCTCTGCAAAACTGCATTCTTAATCATTCAATCTGTGTTTTTCATCAACTAAGGATAAGATATAATCTTATTGGGAAATACATTTAAAATAGTTGGTTTTGGCTGGACTAGTTTGACTGCAATTTTATATATAATCTGTTGACTAAAAAAGACTCAAATGTCAACAGTTTTCATTAACAAAAAGTAGACTAAAATGCTCAGTCTTTTAAATCTTCGACTAAATCTTGACAAAAATAGTTACTGTTTTCTTTGACTAAAATAAGACTAAAATGCTCAGACTTTTAGTCGACTAAAACTTGACTTAATGAAAACAGGATGAAGGTGACTAAATATGACTAAAACTAACAAGAACATTTGATACAGGACTAAGACTAAATAAAAAAATAGCTGACAAAATTAACACTATTGTATTTCTGTGTATTTACCAGCAGCTCCGATCAGCAGCAGAAGAGCCAGGAGTGTCATGGTGTCAGGTGAATGTTCAGAAGACTCCTGGACACACACCTCGGCTCAAATTTATATCCCAGCAGCCCCACAGTGCTCGTCCCCCTCACCTGACCGCCCCCCCCCGCCTCCTCCTCTCCTCTCCCCCCTATTTCTCTTGACCCAATCTGTGTCCTCACAGTCTTGGCACTCAGTTTCAAACCAAATGTACTTTCTTATCACACTCCTCATTTTGTGTTTGCCCACTTCGGCCCATTCGTAGCACAACACCGTGTGGTTATGTCATCTGTGCACCTTATTTAAAATTTGGACCAAGGTGTTACGGCTGGAGGGCAAGGTACGCAGGACCCAAATGCAGAAAATAGGTTTGAAAGCAGGAATCCTTTATTTCCAGAACTAGGCCAGGCAAACAAAGTCAAAACTAGGCAAGGCAAAACATAAAGTCACTCAGAACATAAACCCTTCCAGCAACGTTAAGAATCTCACCATGACAGACAGAAAAACCAGAACTTAAATGCACACAAGACTAATCACATGAACAAGACACAGGTGGGGAGCGAGGAGAAAACGCAGGGGCCCAAGGTGAACAATATCGGGTAATCAAGCAGGATGGAACAAAGAGACAGGAAGCAACAGACAAGATCATCATACCGGAGGGTGAACACTTTTCAAAATAAAACAGGAAACAAGAGACAGATCTAGACAGGACAAAATCAAACAGCTCCGGAGGACGGGCAGGAAGGCGGCGTAGGGCGCGATGAGGCCCCTCCGGGGTCAGCTGGATCGCCGGAGCAGGAGCTGGTGGGACCCTGGGCGGGGCAGGAATCGGAGCCGGCGGGACAGATGTAGAAGGAACCCCCGACGGGACAGGCGTAGACGGGACCCCGTACGGAACATGTGCCGGTATCAGCGGGACCCCCAACAGGACAGGTGTTGGCGAGACCCCCAACGGAACAGGACAAGGACTTGGCAGGACCCCCGGCAGAACAGTAGTCAGCGGGACCCCCAACGGGCCAGGACATGGTGTTGGCAGGACCCCCATTGGAACCCCCAAGTTTAAGTTTAAGTGGACTACCTCACTTGCAGCAGAACACCATGCTTAGCTACTGCCGCTACAGATTATAAAACCTTTATGAAATAAAAAGTTAAGAAAAACAACTTATAAATATTGCTCCCATGGCCTTCCATAGCTTTAAATCGTAATATAACCAAAGCCTTTAATAAACCATTGAGTATTGATAACAGTAGTTTCTTAACTGCTGGTAATTCATCTACCTCGGATGCAACAGACCACCATAGCTACTGGTGCAAAAACCTATAAAACCTTTATGAAATAAAACATGTACCAAGAGGAAAAAAGATAACAGTAAGCAATCATCTAATGCTTAAGACTGTCTCATAAGAATGTATTTGAGAGCAAACGTGATGTATACAGTTTGCTTGAGGACTAACAGAATATTGTAGCTCACCCTATGATGAGAGGAAACATTAAGAAGGAAGAAAAAAAAGGGGGAGAAGGGAAATTATTTGTTTTAAAGTGGACCTATCATGCTATATTGGAATAATATAGTGTAGGACCATACCTATATATGGCATATTTATACTTTTTATTTTTCAAAATACCAAATGGATCATGCATTTTAGCCATTCCTCATTTCGCTCAATTTAACATTGTCTTTGCATGGGCTGATTCTGTGAGAACAGCATCATCTACAGGCCTGGCATATGTACTACAGTGTCTCCAGCGCTTTCGAACGGCAATGTCCATGGCTGTCTCCTCCTGATTGGTGGAGTTGGCTCAATAGCCGTAGCACCACTTCTGTGACGTCAGAGAAGTGTTCAAATCTGGATCAGTCTGTATCAGATCCGTTGCAGCCCCTTTTTAAGAGATTTGGGTATGGAGGAAAATAGAGAGGGTTGTGTTTTCTGACACTTGGTGAGTTCCCTGGAACACCGGGGACACATATTCATGTATAAAAGACGTACAAAAGTGCATTTTGCATGATAGGTCACCTTTAAATAAACTAGCAAAGATTACCCTTTGAACCCCATATTAACACAAACAAGGTCAAAGTATTATTACCTACCTATACAACTTCAAAAGACAAACCTAAATGTCATATAACCTTATATTACCACAAAAGAGTCACTAAGAAATATTAACCCATTATTGAAGAACATTACCTTATAGAGGGCATTACAACCACAAAAGGTGACCAAAACAAGTCATACTATCATCATTGACTATAATGGTTTCATCGTTGACTATAATGACCTACAAAGGACACTATAACAGGTTTCACATCAAAGGGGCAATAAAGTCTTATCACCCCACTATTGAGCAACATCCTTTATGAGGGGGCAATAAAACAATAAACAAACAAGTCATAAAAGATAAGAGGGTCAAAGGTCAGAGATGTCAGAGTGACAGGTGCCACATCAAAGGGATTTGGATGTGGGACTAAGGTTTATGGGGGTCATAAATCACTCTCTTATCAGGTACTTAACCTCATTTTGAGCAAAACAGTGGACTTTCAACTAATGTCAATGTTTGTAGTTGACAAGACTTCTCAGATTGCCCGTATCTTTGCAGAGGTTAACTGGTAAAAGCTACAGTTTGTGTGTCTTAATTTGATGGAAATCTTATTGAGAGATTGTTTGGCAATGTGTGTTTAAGGAAAAGCACAATACACTTTAGATAAGAATTGGACATAATCCCTGTGCAGTCAGTGGATTGCAGAATAAGCCTTGACTTTGGCATTTGGACTATTTACATGCAGTTTTTTTGGAAGCAGATATGACACGAGAGGCTGAAGCTAAGTATAACCCAACACTGAAACAAGACATTTTACAATACACCTTAACTAACTTAATAAAACACTGTAAAAGGGATATGCTTAAGCTTAAACCATATTTAACTGGCCATTGTCCTCTCAGCCTGAAATGTCAATCACTTCAATAAATGGTAAAACAAAAAAGAAAAGGTTCAGGCTCGATTTCGGTTTAATTAGCTTGTTAGCTTATTGGAGCTGTGCATGTTGCTAGCGGGTTGCTAGGCCACCTCACGAGCTGCGCCAGGTGATGTAAACAAGAACACCTCCATAGACCAGACTGTCTCAGTTTGTAGACTGCTCGGTTCAGGGTCCAGCCTACGGCTGCGGTGCTGTTTCTCTATAAATCCATGCTGAATTGGACCTTCTGTTTCTTTCTTCTTCTTTAATGGCGACTTCCAAACAGAGTAGACGAGAATTATCGCCACCTACTGTATCACTGCAGCATTGTTCTTTGTTACTTCCGTTTCATTACAATGACTTCCGTTACAGCAAGAATCCCCCTCACACACATAGGTGAAACACATACACATTCCCTACTGGGAATCTTTCAGTAAAATGTTTTGTGGAGTGTGTGTGTGAAGTTAATTTTCAGTTGTGTGTGTGTGAGGTGTTCAGAAGTGAATGTGAGAGTATTTCAGTAGTATGTGTGTGTGTGTGTGTGTGTGTGTGTGTGTGTGTGTGTGTGTGTGTGTGTGTGTGTGTGTGTGTGTGTGTGTGTGTGTGTGTGTGTGTGTGTGTGTGTGTGTGTGTGTGAGGTGTTCAGTAGTGAATGTAGGAAGATTTCAATAGGGTGTGTGTGAGGTTAATTTTCAGTAGTATGTGTGTGAGGTTTAATTTGTAGCTGTGTGTGTGTGTGTGTGTGTGTGTGTGTGTGTGTGTGTGTGTGTGTGTGTGTGTGTGTGTGTGTGTGTGTGTGTGTGTGTGTGTGTGTGTGTGTGAGGTGTTCAGTTGTGAATGTGAGAGTATTTCATTGGTGTGTGTGCAAGGACAGATGTTGTCAGTAGTGTGTGGGTGAGGTTAGTTTGAATTTTGCCGTACATGGCCCCTCATAGTTATCCCAAAAACATTGATTGGAGTAAAGGGGTAAACTGGGACTTGTAAAGAAATGAATCCCCCTCCTTATCATTCTCTGTCATGTTCAGGTCTGCACAAAATAGATTCTTCCTCTGTCTGTCTGCTGGAGTTTTTAAGGGGAACCTTCACTTTACACTTCATTGCTACAGAATATAATCTTATCAGTTTTATTGAGAGAAAATACTTCCTCTAGCCCCTATAGCTGACTGCTTCAGATGCTATTTTAAAGTAATATCTTTTCTAAGCTAAACTTAAAACAAGCACTAGTCTTGTGTGTGAGCAACCCTGAGGTCTAATAGTGGATACCCTGTTATCTCAAAAACTTTTGTGAAGAGTATAGGGTGAGTTGTTACATTTTAAGAAAAGGGCTTTCGCGAGTACGGGGATTTTTACAGCCTCTCTGTCAATTATTCTTATCCTTACTGCGAGAAAGGAACTAGATTATCTGGAAAGATGACATATTTTTTATAAAAACAACACTGTGGACACCTTTCAGAGACATAGTCGCAGGTAAAAACTCAAAGAACCCCGTTTGTGTTCACAGGTACAGCAGGGTCGGATGGGGGTGTGTGAGGGTTTAGGGCTCTGACGTAGGTGCAGCAGGGTGGGTCTTATCACCCCCTAATGAGCAACGTCCTTTATGAGGAGGGCAATAAAA
Source organism: Notothenia rossii (assembly GCF_949606895.1). Lineage (NCBI taxonomy): Eukaryota > Metazoa > Chordata > Actinopteri > Perciformes > Nototheniidae > Notothenia > Notothenia rossii. Next base: position 9,647,366 of record NC_136905.1, read on the forward strand.
CAATAAACAGCTATACAAGTCATACTATCATCATTGACTATAATGGTTTCATCGTTGACTATAATGACCTACTAACGACACTATGACAGGTTTCACATCAAAGGGGCAATAAAGTCTTATCAGCCCACTATTGAGCAACATCCTTTATGAGGGGGCAATAAAACAATAAACAAACAAGTCATAAAAGATAAGAGGGTCAGAGATGTCAGAGTGACAGGTGCCACATCAAAGGGATTTGGAGGTGGGTCTAAGGTTTATGGGGGTCATAAATCACTCTCTTATCAGGTACTTAACCTCATTTTGAGCAAAACAGTGGACTTTCAACTAATGTCAATGTTTGTAGTTGACAAGACTTCTCAGATTGCCCGTATCTTTGCAGAGGTTAACTGGTAAAAGCTACAGTTTGTGTGTCTTATTTTGATGGAAATCTTATTGAGAGATTGTTTGGCAATGTGTGTTTAAGGAAAAGCACAATACACTTTAGATAAGAATTGGACATAATCCCTGTGCAGTCAGTGGATTGCAGAATAAGCCTTGACTTTGGCATTTGGACTATTGACATGTCGTTTTTTTGGAAGCAGATATGACACGAGAGGCTGAAGCTAAGTATAACCCAACACTGAAACAAGACATTTTACAATACACCTTAACTAACTAAATAAAACACTGTAAAAGGGATATGCTTAAACTTAAACCATATTTAACAGGCCATTGTCCTCTCAGCCTGAAATGTCAATCACTTCAATAAATGGTAAAACAAAAAAGAAAAGGTTCAGGCTCGATTTCGGTTTAATTAGCTTGTTAGCTTATTGGAGCTGTGCATGTTGCTAGCGGGTTGCTAGGCCACCTCACGAGCTGCGCCAGGTGATGTAAACAAGAACACCTCCATAGACCAGACTGTCTCAGTTTGTAGACTGCTCGGTTCAGGGTCCAGCCTACAGCTGCGGTGCTGTTTCTCTATAAATCCATGCTGAATTGGACCTTCTGTTTCATTCTTCTTCTTTAATGGCGACTTCCAAACAGAGTAGACGAGAATTATCGCCACCTACTGTATCACTGCAGCATTGTTCTTTGTTACTTCCGTTTCATTACAATGACTTCCGTTACAGCAAGAATCCCCCTCACATACAGTAGGTGAAACACATGCGCATTCCCTACTGAGAATCTTTCAGTAAAATGTTTTGCGGAGTGTGTGTGTGTGGAGTACATTTTCAGTTGTGTGTGTGTGAGGTGTTCAGTAGTGAACGTGAGAGTATTTCAGTAGTAGACAATAGATTACTAAAGGAACATCTTGCTGTACATTAAAAATGTGTTTGAAACTACAAACTCGTTACTGTAGGAAAATGTTTAAAACAAATTGAGGTAATTAACATTTAATAGACTTGTGTTAGCTTATCTTTTCAAAACCAAGGGTTGCCACTTCATTTGCCCTCAAGCTAATGCAATTTTGTGAAATGTTTCTGTTTATTGACATTAGCTGTTCTTGTTTGACTGTGGTTTATATTTGTTTTTTGTTGGAAATGTCACCCCTGAATTGAAATCCAGTACTCATAAAACAATACAACTACACTGGGAGCAGATAGACAATAATAAACACATTGTTGCATCACAAAATGTAGAAACATTTTATTGATTGAGCGTTGACATCTCACATCTCACATGTTGTTTTCTTTCTCCCTCGGCATCTCCTTGTGTCTCACTCTCAGCCTCTCTTCCGCTGCCTCTCTCTTCGACACTTCCCACCGTCGCCTCCTGTCTCCTTCAATTTCAATCTCCCTCTGATTTCCCCTCTCCTGTAGTTCTGTGATGGGAGATCACAGCCTAGGAGTATGTGGAGAGAATATCGTTGATCCAGGGCATCAGAGAGCAGACTTTGGTGTAAACGCCCGGGTAGTTGGGTTGAGCGCAGCCCTGGCCCCAGGACACGACACCCTGCAGCTCTCCGTTACACACCAGAGGACCACCAGAGTCACCCTGAGCAGGAGAGAGACATCACTTTATTCCCTCCACCTCATTCAATATAACCTCATTGTATGTGCCGTGTAATTGTTTGAAAATACCTGACAAGCATCCTTTCCTCCCTCCACACTCTAAAAACGAATTGAGGCGACCTTTCACCTCCACTTAATGAAATGCATGGTTGCAAGATAAAAATGTGAGTAAATTGATTTCAAGTCCACTCCCACTTAACATGCCTGGACAAGTTACGACAGTTAAGACAAATAGAAATACTACACAAAGGACAGTTTAAGGTGAGTGTCATCTTTTGTCATTCAAATACAGTGGATAGCCTTGTAGTTGCACTGTATAGGCAAATTGCTGTTTGACCTAAATGAGCAGCCTTTGAACTGTGAATAGTTCTGTGAGAGGATACAAAGTAGTAGAGGCTACTGTGAGAGTAAAAATACTTTGGTTACTATTGTGATATCGCTTTTTATTAAAAATGAATCTCGGTGAAGCAGATCAAGGACATGCTTCTTGAGGTAGGATCATTATTTAGAGTTGTCATTGAAATGCAAGTTGTTGGCAGTCACCCATTCAGAATATATTCATTTAGGTCATTTCTCTTTTTTTCCTTTTTCAAAAATAGCACAATACCTTTTAAGTACGCAGAGAACTATAGCCATCCGCTGCCTTGTCGTATACCTTGGAGTAAAGGAAGAGGACCTTTTCAAGGAGTTTAGCGACGTAATTCAAAATCTTGAAATCAAATCAAATCCATGGGCACAGTGTAAAAACACAGGACCAAAGCACTGCTCTCTGTCAGTTACATTTTGAAGCATATTGCACTTTTGGCCACACCCCAATCAATAATATCTTAGCAACGTTCAGCATGGATAGGTGTTGAGAGCAATGGCATGGGAAAAGGATTGTGTAACATTTGAAAAGTGGCTTCTGCTCTTCACTTAACCAGTTCAAATATTGTATGGAACCTGCTAAAAAGATGAGAAGACACACTAAAACTTGCACGGTTGTGACTGACCAAATCTGTCCACATGCATTTAAACACTAGGCAAAGTACTCAAAAGCACCTCTGTGTGTCTTCAGGACCACATTGCCATGACGACACACACATGCAGACTCAATAGGTGAAAACAATACCAGCGTTGCTTTAGCAGCTGGTAATAATGGCTCTGAATTTGCTAAGAGTGGCAGTTTAAAAAGTATGCAATTACCTAATTCATTATCTCTTATGCGCTAACCTATGATTCAATGTGCTTCAAAAGGACATGAATATCGCCTTCATCAGTGACCGGTCCACCCCAGGATCTGACCATACGATGGCAACCATTGTGTTCGAGGGAAACAAATGAATGAGCAAGCATTCTGCGTTAAATGTGTTCATACTGTTTGAAATAATGACTGTCGGCAGTGTAAACATCTTTGTTACATCTTTTTGTCAAATGGATGTGTGTGATCTGCAGATTGGTGGCCATTGAGAGTTTGTTTCTGTAGCTTTACAAAAACTTTACACATTTGACATATTTGGCACTGGTTTTAAATATGCAAAGGCCTCTAACTTCAATGTGATGGCAGCATTTATTTGCTGTGTCCCCATTTCCCATGGTAATATGGCTAATGTGTTTATTTATTATTTGTGGGGCAATTTAAATTTTTGTTAATTATCTCCGCAGCTGTATATAATCAGCTCATCACAGGTGTTCTGTTTAACCTATCACATTTCACCTCATTCTCCAGCAGCCAATCAACGTGCTGCAGCCAAACTATAAAATGGTTCTCCTCTCTCCTGCAGTCAGCTGTGATTTCAGGTGTTCATGCACCTTATCATATGGCATGTGTCAATAAATGTTCAAACTAAATGAATGCTCTCCTGATTGAAACATCATGTGTTGAAATAAACAACTGCAGTTCAAAATAAAAAGTGAATCGCTTAATATTTTTGTTGTGAAATCAATTAATTTCTTTCTTTTAAGGCAAAAACATGAAAAAGCTAAGAAAGAAAACTATTGAATAAAATATATTTGGAGCAACTTAATTTATAAATGGTTGTCAACTTAAAAGCGTGTGTTCACAATGATGGTAATTAAGTACATACAACTTAAACTTCCTCTTAAATCATGTGGTAAAACAAGTTGGAACAACTTGATTTTTGGAGTAATCAACTTAAAAACGTGTATCCCGAATGAGGGTAATTAAGTACATACAACTTAAAATCCCTTTTAAATCACGTGGTAAAACTAGTCGGCACAACTTAATCTTTTGAGTAATCAACTTCAAAACTTGTGTTTATGCTACCAATTATTAAGTAAGTGGTAATTAAAAACACCTCTGATTGTAGAGGAAAAGCCTTCTCCCCTAACTCAAATAACTTTGTTGCTTTAAGACAATTTCATAAGAAGTTGTCTTAACTCAATAAACATTGATGCAAACTGTTGCATTGATTTTCTTTGTTGAGCCAAGGCATTTGTTTTTAGAGTGCAGGTATCCAGCGCACACCATGCGGTCAGTGATCAGGCCGGGGAGCCATCGCAGTCCTTGTGAGAAAGGATGGGGACTTCCACACACTGGAGGTAAAATGGGTTGAAGACTGCAGATAAGAGCGAGACAAAATGATTAGGAGGGACACAAAAAACACCCCAATTCAGCCTTATATCATGTGTTAAAATGCACCGATGTATTAGTGACTCCAGACTATCAGAAACATGCATTATTGATTATACTGTATATAGCAGGGGTATTCAACTAAAATTCAACGAGGTCTAGTTAGAGAAAATGTCCCCATGCAAAGGTCCGGAACATCAACATGTCTAAGTTGCTTTATGAATTAGTGTGATATCTATTGAAGTAGCCTGCAGCTTTATCAACGTCTGCATGTAATCAACAACTGACTGCCAATCAAATAAAGAAAGTACAAAAACAACAATATTTATTGTCAATTAACATTGAACAATACAGATATACAGTAAAATACTGTGGATATGTAATGTTCCTCTCGGGCTGCATTTCAAAATAAAATTAAGAAAATAAATAAAATAGCTTTTGAAAATGTGTACATCTTAAAAGTGCTTCATTTTAGATAAATAAAATAAAGTGTAGCAGCTTGAGTATCCCTTTTTCTTTGTTAACCGTTTCACATCATGACTTAACAGTTTCAGCCAATTATCGAACAATATCAGTCTTTACACATCATAACAATTGAACAGTTTTAAAGTTTCTCTTTCTTTCCCTCTTATATTGCAGTCCCTCACTCACTTTTTTTTAATTCAGTGCGAGAATTGAGCTGGAGCTTGTTCTGCCTGGAGTTTAGATCTGGGATGAAATGGTGTCAGGGCCATTCTCATACACACATGCAGGTGCTCATTGGTTAGCCTGCCCTGGAACGATATTTAGTTTTGATTTTGATCCTGGTGGACTGATCATATCGGGCTCTGAAACTGCTTATTTTTTGTGACCTCAGTTCTGACTTGAGAGGGAATGTTTGGTCAAACACTTTGTGTTTTGTCTCATAGTGGCGCTTTGGCACTTTTAATGAGCGCCACGGTCTCTGAACAAATGAGACGAACTGGTTCTGTGCTCCCAGTGGGCAGGATGAACATGAATGTTCATCCTGAACATGACCAACATGAAATTCTGTTTACTCACTTTCCTCTCCGCTTCTATCTGCCACGCTCTCTTCTTCTGTGTTTCTCTCCCTGTATCGCTCACTCGTCTCTTTCGCTCCCCTGTCGGCAGCGGTTAAAATCGAATCGCCCCGTCAAAATTTAGATCCCCTATTAATGTATTGATTACAGGTCCGGGTCTAGGTCGGCGTCTGGTTCCGGATCCGGACCGCGGTCCGCCTGTTGCCGACCCATTGTATATAGCATCACTCTTTTCCAGCTTGATTTATAAAATTACATGTTTTCTGTAAATATGTTTGCCTTAAATCGCCAACACCACCATCTATTAGTTTTAAATAAGTGCTATCATACTACAGTAACCATAACTAGCTAGGACACGTTTGGCTTTGGATTTTGAATACTATATATTAATTTCATGCAGTATTAGCCATCAAGTGCATTGCCAACATTATACTGGCTTCACTCGCTTTTTTGGATGGTTCCTAACTGAGGGAAAGGATCCAGCAGCCATTATAAAAGCTTGGCGAATCCTTTTGAACGGTAGGGAAATGTGCTTTAATGTTTCCTCTCATCATAGGGTGAGCTACAATATTCTGTTAGTCCTCAAGCAAACTGTATACATCACTTTTGATCTCAAATACATTCTTATGAGACAGTCTTAAGCATTAGATGATTGCTTACTGTTATCTTTTTTCCTCTTGGTACATGTTTTATTTCATAAAGGTTTTATAGGTTTTTGCGCCAGTAGCTATGGTGGTCTGTTGCATTCGAGGTAGATGAATTAACAGCAGTTAAGAAACTACTGTTATCAATACTCAATGGTTTATTAAAGGCTTTGGTTATATTACGATTTAAAGCTATGGAAGGCCATGGGTGCAATATTTATAAGTTGTTTTTCTTAATTTTTTATTTCATAAAGGTTTTATAATCTGTAGCGGCAGTAGCTAAGCATGGTGGTCTGCTGCAAGTGAGGTAGTCCACTTAAACTTAAACTCGGGGGTTCCAATGGGGGTCCTGCCAACTCCTTGCCCTGTTCCGTTGGGGGTCCCGCCAACACCTCCCGCTGATACCGGCACATGTTCCGTCCGGGGTCCCATCTACACCTGTCCCGTCGGGGGTTCTGGAAATAAAGGATTCCTGCTTTCAAACCTATTTTCTGCATTTGGGTCCTGCGTACCTTGCCCTCCAGCCGTAACACCTTGGTCCACATTTTAAATAAGGTGCACAGATGACATAACCACACGGTGTTGTGCTACGATTGGGCCGAAGTGGGCAAACACAAAATGAGGAGTGTGATAAGAAAGTACATTTGGTTTGAAACTGAGTGCCAAGACTGTGAGGACACAGATTGGGTCAAGAAAAATAGGGGGGAGAGGAGAGGAGGAGGCAGGGGGGGCGGTCAGGTGAGGGGGACGAGCACTGTGGGGCTGCTGGGATATAAATTTGAGCCGAGGTGTGTGTCCAGGAGTCTTCTGAACATTCACCTGACACCATGACACTCCTGGCTCTGCTGCTGCTGATCGGAGCTGCTGGTAAATACACAGTAATACAATAGTGTTAATTTTGTCAGCTATATTTTTATTTAGTCTTAGTCCTGTATCAAATGTTCTTGTTAGTTTTAGTCATATTTAGTCACCTTCATCCTGTTTTCATTAAGTCAAGTTTTAGTCGACTAAAAGTCTGAGCATTTTAGTCTTATTTTAGTCAAAGAAAACAGTAACTATTTTAGTCAAGATTTAGTCGAAGATTTAAAAGTCTGAGCATTTTAGTCTACTTTTTGTTAATGAAAACTGTTGACATTTGAATCTTTTTTAGTCATCAGATTATATATAAAATTGCAGTCAAACTAGTCCAGCCAAAACCAACAATTTTAAACTTATTTCCCAATAAGATTATATCTTATCCTTAGTTGATGAAAAACACAGATTGAATGATTAAGAATGCAGTTTTGCAGAGATTATCTGGTCAGGTTTGTGGTGTTTTTACCAGCTGTGTTATGGCCACATTGCTTCCCTTTTGATAAAATAATGCATGTATTTCTCCGCCTCATTGTAGCGAAAATGGGCCCAAATATCGCCTCGTTTCTTTCTCCCAAGCAGTGGTGGGCGTTAGACTTTTTCATTGTCAGTCATTTTGACGGACAGGATCGTAACATTTCGGTCATAATCCATTATTCCCCGTCGGGTCTGTACACAACTCGTCATTCACATGCGCTGAGGGGGGGGGGGGGGGGGGGATATTAGACAGAATGATATGATGATCTCCGCGCTACGGGTGACATGTCATATCCAAGGATTAGAGACGGTTGGATGCTGCTGTTTTGCACATTGCAATACATTTATTTGTATTTAGTTTTTTTTTATGATTATTTTGATTGGATGCTGCTGTTTTGAGCATTGCAATATATTTATTTTCACTATGTTATTTATTTATGATTATCTTTAGTGACAGCAAAGATTTGATGTCAGCTGTTGCTGACTTTTTAGTTAATACTGAAAAAGATCCCTACTGGCTTTTTCTTTAAATACAATTTTAAAATGTCGATACAGTAGCTGTCCTTTTTTTAAATGTCTAAGCTAAAGTTTTTATAGGTGTTGCTAACTGCTATGTGTAGCGTGGTTCTACAATCAAGTCAGTGCATTCATTCGATTCATTCGGTGGTATCAGAGAGTTACAAGGGTCTGTAAATGCAATGAAAACAATTGGCCACAGCAAATCTTTTATATTAAAAATGTAATTTTTACTTCTGAATAATTTAATTGTTATATGTGTAGACATATAAATCATTTGTCAAAACAGGGCTACATTTGATTAAATTATAAAAAATATGTGGTCAAATGAAGAGCCGTTTGGGAGCCGAAAGGGCCGGCTCTTCGTGGTGAGCCGAGCCAAATGATCCAGCTCACTAAAAAGAGACGGAATTCCCATCACTACACACAACTGCTGACTCGGCGCAGCACCGGCAATTTAACTGCTGGGAGAAAAACTGACTATCAGATGTAACGTTATCTTTGATAATATTTAGTCTCCTCCTTTTTCGTCAACTAAAGTAGAGAGAAATTCTGTCAAAGTTCTTATTTAGTAAACTACATTTTCGTTTCATCACTTTTCGTCAACGATATTGCATGTTGATTTCGTAACAGTTATTGTTTACTGACGTCGGTGCCGTCAGGTCATCGTCTCGTCTTAGTCATGGAAAAAAAGGTTGTTGTCGAACATATTTTGTCATAGTTTTAGTCGACGCAATTAACACTATAAAACACACATTCACAAAGATACACACACAAACAGTAAACAGTACAGAGAAAACATACTATAGTGTAAGATATTAAATACAAAATATGAATGTTTGTGGTTGAGGATAACAAATGTATCTCTTTCTCTGTGTGTGTGTGTGTGTGTGTGTGTGTGTGTGTGTGTGTGTGTGTGTGTGTGTGTGTGTGTGTGTGTGTGTGTGTGCGTGTCTGTGTGTGTGTGTGAAACAGCTGTAACAGCTGCACCAGCTGCAACAGTTGCAACACCTGCAACACCTGCAACAGCGGCATTGAATTTTGCTGCAACAGCGGCAACACCTGCAACAGCGGCAACACCTGCATTGATCTTTGCTGCAACAGCTACAACAGCGGCAACCCCTGCAACACCTGCATGTAATTTTGCTGCAACAGCAGCAACCCCTGCAACAGCTGCAACACCTGCATTGATTTTTGCTGCAACAGCTGCAACGGCGGCAACCCCTGCAACAGCTGCATTGAATTTTGCTGCAACAGCGGCAACCCCTGCAACAGCTGCAACGCCTGCATTGATTTTTGCTGCAACAGCTGCAACGGCGGCAACCCCTGCAACAGCTGCATTGAATTTGGCTGCAACAGCGGCAACACCTGCAACAGCGGCAACACCTGCATTGATTTTTGCTGCAACAGCTGCAACGGCGGCAACCCCTGCAACACCTGCATTTAATTTTGCTGCAACAGCGGCAACCCCTGCAACAGCTGCAACACCTGCATTGATTTTTGCTGCAACAGCTGCAACGGCGGCAACCCCTGCAACAGCTGCATTGAATTTTGCTGCAACAGCTGCAACGGCGGCAACCCCTGCAACAGCTGCATTGAATTTTGCTGCAACAGCGGCAACCCCTGCAACAGCTGCAACGCCTGCATTGATTTTTGCTGCGACAGCTGCAACGGCGGCAACCCCTGCAACAGCTGCATTGAATTTTGCTGCAACAGCGGCAACACCTGCAACAGCGGCAACAGCTGCATTGATTTTTGCTGCAACAGCTGCAACGGCGGCAACCCCTGCAACACCTGCATTGAATTTTGCAGCAACAGCGGCAACCCCTGCAACAGCTGCAACACCTGCATTGATTTTTGCTGCAACAGCTGCAACAGCGGCAACCCCTGCAACAGCTGCATTGAATTTGGCTGCAACAGCGGCAACCCCTGCAACAGCTGCAACACCTGCATTGATTTTTGCTGCAACAGCTGCAACAGCGGCAACCCCTGCAACAGCTGCATTGAATTTTGCTGCAACAGCGGCAACCCCTGCAACAGCTGCATTGATTTTTGCTGCAACAGCTGCAACGGCAGCAACCCCTGCAACAGCTGCATTGAATTTTGCTGCAACAGCGGCAACACCTGCAACAGCGGCAACACCTGCATTGATTTTTGCTGCAACAGCTGCAACGGCGGCAACCCCTGCAACACCTGCATTTAATTTTGCTGCAACAGCGGCAACCCCTGCAACAGCTGCAACAGCTGCATTGAATTTTGCTGCAACAGCTGCAACGGCGGCAACCCCTGCAACAGCTGCATTGAATTTTGCTGCAACAGCGGCAACCCCTGCAACAGCTGCAACACCTGCATTGATTTTTGTTGCCACAGCTGCAACACCTGCAACAGCTGCAACACCTGCATTTAATTTTGCTGCAACAGCGGCAACCCCTGCAACAGCTGCATTGAATTTGGCTGCAACAGCCGCAACCCCTGCAACAGCTGCAACACCTGCATTGATTTTTGCTGCAACAGCTGCAACAGCGGCAACCCCTGCAACAGCTGCATTGAATTTGGCTGCAACAGCGGCAACCCCTGCAACAGCTGCAACACCTGCATTGATTTTTGCTGCAACAGCTGCAACAGCGGCAACCCCTGCAACAGCTGCATTGAATTTTGCTGCAACAGCGGCAACCCCTGCAACAGCTGCAACACCTGCATTGATTTTTGCTGCAACAGCTGCAACGGCAGCAACCCCTGCAACAGCTGCATTGAATTTTGCTGCAACAGCGGCAACACCTGCAACAGCGGCAACACCTGCATTGATTTTTGCTGCAACAGCTGCAACGGCGGCAACCCCTGCAACACCTGCATTTAATTTTGCTGCAACAGCGGCAACCCCTGCAACAGCTGCAACAGCTGCATTGAATTTTGCTGCAACAGCTGCAACGGCGGCAACCCCTGCAACAGCTGCATTGAATTTTGCTGCAACAGCGGCAACCCCTGCAACAGCTGCAACGCCTGCATTGATTTTTGCTGCCACAGCTGCAACAGCGGCAACCCCTGCAACAGCTGCATTGAATTTTGCTGCAACAGCGGCAACCCCTGCAACAGCTGCAACACCTGCATTGATTTTTGTTGCCACAGCTGCAACACCTGCAACAGCTGCAACACCTGCATTTAATTTTGCTGCAACAGCGGCAACCCCTGCAACAGCTGCATTGAATTTGGCTGCAACAGCCGCAACCCCTGCAACAGCTGCAACACCTGCATTGATTTTTGCTGCAACAGCTGCAACAGCGGCAACCCCTGCAACCGCTGCATTGAATTTTGCTGCAACAGCGGCAACCCCTGCAACAGCTGCAACACCTGCATTGATTTTTGCTGCAACAGCTGCAACGGCGGCAACCCCTGCAACAGCTGCATTGAATTTTGCTGCAACAGCGGCAACACCTGCAACAGCGGCAACACCTGCATTGATTTTTGCTGCAACAGCTGCAACGGCGGCAACCCCTGCAACACCTGCATTTAATTTTGCTGCAACAGCGGCAACCCCTGCAACAGCTGCAACACCTGCATTGATTTTTGCTGCAACAGCTGCAACGGCGGCAACCCCTGCAACAGCTGCATTGAATTTTGCTGCAACAGCTGCAACGGCGGCAACCCCTGCAACAGCTGCATTGAATTTTGCTGCAACAGCGGCAACCCCTGCAACAGCTGCAACGCCTGCATTGATTTTTGCTGCAACAGCGGCAACCCCTGCAACAGCTGCATTGAATTTTGCTGCAACAGCGGCAACCCCTGCAACAGCGGCAACACCTGCATTGATTTTTGCTGCCACAGCTGCAACACCTGCAACAGCTGCAACACCTGCATTTAATTTTGCTGCAACAGCGGCAACCCCTGCAACAGCTGCAACACCTGCATTGATTTTTGCTGCCACAGCTGCAACAGCTGCAACAGCGGCAACCCCTGCAACACCTGCATTGAATTTTGCTGCCACAGCTGCAACAGCGGCAACAGCTGCAACAGCAGCAAGAGGTTGAATCTGGCAGCCCTCTGGTGTGTGACGGAGAGGTGCACGGCCTGGTGTCATGGGGTCAGGGATGTACTGAGCCAAACTATCCCACTCCTGGTTTGAAGAGGTCCTGGCAGCCAATCCCTAAAGAAAATACCAGTTTATTTTCTTCACTTCTCCCACTGTTTCACAGCCCTGTTTTATTTTTCTGTCTTCTCTCTGGTGCCAATCAAGACTCTTAACACACATGTGCCAGAATGTTGAAAACTAAATAAAATAACTTGCCATTCACTTGTCTGTCTATAATGTGAAAACATACACCAATCACTTATACGCTCAAGTATGTGTTAGGTACAGGTTTATGTATTTGATTTAATACCATTTAAGACAGTTTGATGGTGCTCTATCGCTTTGATATACAGTAGAGCAGGGGTTCCCAAAGTGTGAGGCGCGCCTCCCCTGGGGGGCGCCAGAGAGCTTCAAGGGAGGCACAGCCGCCAAAAAGAGGAAGAAGAGAAACAGTGAAATGTAGCTAGTTAACTTCAGCTAAATGTATGCGAGCTGCAAAATATGGATAGATTTTTAGTGAAGTTACCTAAAGTGAGAGAGGAGACAGCGTCTGTCAGAAAACGGATGAAGTGTGACAATGATTATTTGAAGCTAGGATTTTCATGGACCGGTCCTGATGACACTCCACTGCTACAGTGTGTTATCTGCAACGAGGTGCTAGCTAATGACAGTATGAGACCATGTAAACTCCGGCGTCATATTGAGACGAAACACCCATGTTTGGTGACCAAACCACAGGAGTTTTTTGACCGGAAGCTCAAGGAATTGCATTCACAGAAAAATGTCATTGACACATTTAGCACTGTGAATACAAAGGCAACCGAAGCATCATACCGAGAGGCGTTACGGATAGCTAAGGCACGTAAACCTCACAACATTGGTGAAACGTTACTCCTCCCTGCTGCTAAAGACATCTCCGTCGAACCTATTTCTCTCCGAGTGCAACGTATGAGGAAGCTGCCATCCTTAACCTCAACATGTTTAAAACATAAAGATAAAGAGGTTTAAAAAAGCTATTGTTTAATGTTTTAAGGAGGTGACGCTCAGCCAATCAAAAAAGAGAAAGGTAGCGAAAACAGAGCATTTTATGACATTTTCTCTTACTGGACCTCTTTGAAATGCAATTGAATACCCCTGCATTATAGCAACAACAACAATAATAATAATAATAATAATAATAGCAATAATAATTGAGAGGGGGGGCACGGTTGTGATTATGTTCTCTGAGGGGAGGCTCACCTTCCCACACTTTGGGAACCCCTGCAGTAGAGGATTTAAAAGCTGTTCTAAGGAACATATTCATGGTATGGGTTAAACCAGGGGTTGGCAACCCGCGGCCGACGGGCCGCATGCGGCCCTTTAAGCCCTCTGCTCTGGCTCCCTTGAGCTTAGACAAAAATAAGAAGGAAATAAAATAAAAGTATTTGTAGGACTATTTATATTTTGTTGCATGGTTGAAAATGTTTCGTATCTTGTATTTTGAGGTGATACTGTGACACATAAATAAAAAACAAAACGATTTTAATTAGGTCAACTAAAATATGCTTCAGATCCTGCTACGGTCCCGCGCGAACGCCTTTTCCTGCGGATGAATAACCTTACCCCCGGCTCGTTGAGCGAATGGATAAATCAAAGAACAGTACAGGAGGAACACAGGATTTAATTCTGTGTGGACAGAGTTATATGCTTTCACAGCAAACGATGCTGGTTTACCGGTATGTTTGATATGTAGAGAGAAGTTGTCAAAGGTGCTGCAGCCTTTACGTATCGAGGAACAACGGGAACAACACGGAGAGGAAGACAGCTAACGATCTTCAGTCATAATCATAGATCATAATTCAATGGGGTATGTAATTTATTTCAGAAAACACTTTTTGTTATATTCCATGGAATGCTCTTAACATCCCAATAGCAATGAATATATTAAATGCTTTGACAATAAATACATACAAAAATGAATCTCTGGAAGCCGTAGCGCCGTAAAAAGCACGACCAATCATCTGAGCCGGCCCGGCTAAAATAACTGGATGGCCTACCTGCCTGTCAGCCTGTCAGCCTTCCATCTGTGCACAAATTTATCTCGTAGCCTCATTGGTCATGTGCGCGTTCGTGTGTGTTGGAGGAGGGGCTCTGTGAGGAAGTCTGAAGTAAGAGGCATATTTTTTCCGGTTGTGTATTTTCAAATTCTAGCGCACTCGAGCTGGTTTCTCCATTCTTACCTACCCTATCTTTAACTATTTTTAGGGTGCAGCTATATGTTTTATTTATTTCAAAGTGGGCCCATTTTAATAATATTTGTTTTCCTTCAAATGTGCAGAGGACTCCCCAAGTGCTGTGTTTAATTTATTTTAAAGAAGGCCTGTGTATTATTTTTAATTCTCCTTATAGGGGTTCTTTGTTTCTTATTAGAGGTTAACAGTTTTATATAATGTAATAAATAGCCTAATAAATGCAAAAAAACTGTAGTTTTTGTCTGATATAACAATAAATACAACTTTATTAGCTATCAAGCTATGAAATATGTGTTGCGGCTCCAGACAAAAAAATGTTTGGGAAAAAGCAGCAAAATGGCTCTTTTGGTCAAAAAGGTTGCAGACCCCTGGGTTAAACAGTGAGGTAGCACATTTCTCTCCCCAGTCATGTGATAGCCCCCTTCCTTTTTCATAAGGGTTAGGGTTATAATGTCAAGCATTTCAATAATTTCCATTATTTAAGGGGGGCTCATAAAAGGCTTTAATTATAAAGAATAAGATCTGAACCTACTGCTGAGATAATGGCAGTGTAATTATTGAACAGTAGGAGGCCTCAGTGAGAAATCTTCCTGTCAGTCCCACCCACTCATTACAGCTAAACATCACACCAGATACTATTTTTACTTGCACTGAGGGCTGGTTTTCAGGTATTTCTTGCTTTGATTTAGAGTCTTTATCTTGCAAAGGTGCTCTTCTGTCAGGACGACATTCTTCTCGTCATCTCTTCCAGGTCACATTTGTCTTCTTCTTCTTCTTCCATTCCTCCCTCTCTTTGCGTCTTTGTCTCTGTTTGACTGGGCTGGAGGGTCCAAGACACGCTGCTGCACCTACACACAAAAAGAGATTGTACTAAAATGTCTGACTCAACTCTTAAATACATTTTCATTTTAAAAGAATGATATATATTAACTTCTAGCTAGCCTTTCAAACAAAGGTGTCACTCAAAGCATTACTAATTGCTGCATTGCAATAATAGCTGGAACTGTCATTTATGTGTTCTGCAATAACTTGCTGAGTGTCTGCTATGAAAGGGTCTATGAATAGGATTTATTTGGGGTAAGAAATACAAGATGTTAGCAAGGATTATACGATTCACGCCAGCAAGATTTACTTATAAGTAAAAGACATTGTGGACAGACTTTTGCGAGAGAAGGAAATACTCATTTCATTTGCATGAAATTACAGAATGAGACACGTCCATGAAAAATAAAACATATGTTACAAAATAATGTTGTGCAACAGGGAAGACTTGACATGTATGTATTGCTCTGTGAAAGGGAACAATAGATTTGTCATGACATTTGACAGTTTTTGAGACACATAATGTTTCAAGTGGAGAATAATCTCATATATAGTTTCAAAGACTGTATGTGCACAACACAAACACAAATGCCAGCCCTCTGAGAGGAAGATGCAGACTTTGCTTCTGTGAGATATTCAGCACTGCTTAAAACAGAACCATACTAATCAGAAATAGGTATATACAAATAAACACAATGCAATATTAAATAAACAAAGGCATGACAGCCACAATCTCAGATGCAAAAAATCATTGCATCTGCAAACGTTGCAATGTTGATTCCCTCATAGATAATTGGACGAGATTTTACCAGAAGCTCCAGATAAATCTACATCTCAAGATCACTATCTTAATATTCAGTTAAAGTGTTACTGAAAGTATCTTAGTAACACAAAAACCGCAAAAGTCAGTAAAGTTATCAAGAGACTGCAATGTTTCACTGAAAAAAGTGTTAAAAATCACAAAAACTAGCCATTTAGAGTAACAGTCAAGTGCAGTGATTCTCGACTGGTGGGTCGCGACTCGCGACCCAAAAGTGGGTTGCGGCCCCGTTTCGAGTGGGTCGCAGATGTGTGAGTTTGCTGAAAAAAGTCAAACTTATTTTGAAGTCCCGATTTTCTAACGCTGTGCATGCAGTCGGCGTTGGACAGGAAGTACCGGAGACCAACGGTTTTGAAAACTTCTGTCACGTAGTGATCATCTTCTCAATAAAACATCTTTGCTGATGTTTTTTCGAGTCTTCTGGCCAATCAGAATCAAGATTGTTGCCGGATGTCCCCACGGAGAATACCTTTGCGGTAGAACTATTCTTTATAGTTACATAATGAAATATGACCCCCGGTTGGATGATTGACAGGTCGCAGAACAATGGGAGCTATCTACCGTTACCCACAATTTAAAGTAATTCACACAGACTATCTCCTCTTTGCTCTTCTCTCTGTGTGGAGCAGCAAGCTGTCAACAAACAATGGCATAACATATTAAGTCGGGTAGCAACAGATGTATTTATTTTCTTCTCAGAGTGTAGCAGAATGCGTAATTTATATGTTAGTATTTCTAAAAATCTCCTGGGGGAGAATCCCCCCAGACCCCCTTCTGGGGTTGGGTTTTCAGTACGTCTGCCTTTTTATGTTATAGGCTACATTGTTCAGCTTTGATTCCATCATCTCATTAAACCTTTTTTAATGCATGCAAAACTTTACAACTGGTAAAAAATGAAGTACTTTTTCTGAATAGATGTTCTTTAATAATCCAATTCTAATTGGCAAGTTAGTAAGGCTGGCAAGGCTGTTGCAGAGAGACAATGCAGTTTTGACTTTTTAAAAATGTTTTTTTAGATGCTTTACCGTGACTTCTTTCATGTTATTTTTAATATAACATTACTTTTTTCAACATGCTGTTTTCATTTTTTCCCTCTATGACTTCGTTCATTATATTATGAAACACTACAGAGATTGTTATCAACATACAAATATTACAACATACAACTCACTTTTTATGACATTTGTCAACATAATTTACCTGTGCCTTCTTTTTCTTTTTGGTAGGGTTGCAGGATATTTTGCACGTCATGCATAAAACCTCTCATCTTTTCTTGAAACTGACATACATTTGAAAAAAAAGGACTAGACTAGTGCTGTCCTTTTTACAAACAAGTTATTTTACTGCTTCTTCCTCGACCGTGTCTCTTCCTTCAGCCATCACAACAATCAAGTCAGATCTATCAAATTAATCATCTACCCCTTCCTTTTCCCCACCCTAGGGTCCATGTGACTCTGTAGAGTCAAAACACCTCCCCCTCCAGACCCTCCCCCTTCTTTTCTCCTCCCTTTCCTGTTTTATGCTCAGTCCCTGTGGCCGTTTCTCAATCGCGAGGAAACTGGCTTCCAAGCCAATATTTCAAAGATGCTACGTCATCGAGTGCCGCCGAAGGACTGTTCCAATCTCCAGCATACTTGGAATTCCACCGAGGCCACGTCCTTGGTTTGGGGGTAATTTCGAGGCTGCACATGGGTAGACTTCGCGTCCTTCAAATCCCCACAATGCTTTGCGCACGGACCAATTTCAAAAACCCTTGCGGAGAATGGCTGAACCGACGCAGAACAGCACACATTTAAATGTAAGTATGTAGTGGCGTAGAACATGTGTTGGTAAATATGTTACTTTGTTGCATTTGTTATCACCAAAAATGTGTTCCTTGAAAGCAAAGCAAGTTCATAATTAGATAGACATCGTGAGGTATTTATTTTCGGTACAGTTTATGTTGAAACCGTTAGAGAGAGTGGCACACTTGTTAGCCTCTTCCATTCTTCTTTGGTTTCCGAAGCCGTGGCTTGGAAGTATACTTGCTTCGTTTCTGAAGGAAGTGACTTGGAAGTATGCGACTACCAAGCCAGTATCCTCGCGATTGAGAAACGGCCAGAGACTCTGTCTATGGCAGGTGTCCCCATACTGTTGGTTTAAAACAAAAAGTAATCATTCAGATAATCTAGTTCCTTTCTCACAGTGTGGGTTTTAAAAAAGAAGAATAGACATCTGAGGGATGTAACATCACAGTTTTAGAGAAAATCTTTTCTTTACATGTCACAGTTTCTTTACTGTTTTTGATATAACAATGTCTCCCATTGTCTCCCCACACACATACCAAACACATGCAAACACATGCAAACACACACACACACACACACACACACACACACACACACACACACACACACACACACAAACACACACACACACACACACACACACACACACACACACACACACACACACACACACACACACACACACACACACACACACACACACACACACACACACACACACACACACACATACTATACTGTGACTCTAAAAGGCTAGTTTGTGTGACCTTTTTATATTTGTTATGATATTCTGATATACCATACTATTATTAGAGCCAAAACTAACTTAACCTGTTTCACCCTGAGCCTGTTTTTCAGGTCTCAGGCTCGAAAATGACATTCCCAGAACAAATGCCCATATCTTCCCTTCTAAAAGGTTTAAATTAATAATCTTTTTTCTCAAAGTAATGATAAACCTGTGACTTGGATGTATAAAAAGGCAGAATCAATATAGAGGTTTTTTATTTTAAAGAAAATTCAAATTGAACATAGTAAAAAACTGTAAATTATAGTGTCCGTCCAAAAGTTATTTTTTACTTATAGTGAAAACTACCTTTGGATGATGGGTTAGTAGACTAAAAGCTTTAGGAATCCAAAGTACAACATATAATAAGTACCCTGTATCAAGATTGATGCAAAACAAGTGAAATCTGTTTCCCCAAACACACACATGGTAAAACAAAAAGGTGGGGGCTTCGCGCCCGCAGTTTTGCATGAAAGCGAACCTATCTCTCGCTCTGACATCTGGAAACGGAAAAGCAGGGTTTATTGCTTATGGATGATCAGAAATCATTTCAAAGGGACACAGGCACATTGGATTAACCTATGGATTAACTTCAGCAGCGTTTTTATCATTGTAATGCCATTGAAGACCACTTTTGACCAGACTACGACACAGGTAAACCATGTTAGCGTTTTTAGCTACCTAGCGCCACATGTTTGATGTCTGTTTTTGTTTATAAAGTCGCGAGTTTGTATCATTGAGTGATAATGTCTGTACCCAACGATTCTGTGTCATCCCACGATCAGATCGATGGGTTGGATGTGCAGAATGGATAAATAATAAAGTTTTATGAGTGAGTTTCATTGCAGTAAATCTGTTAGCATTTTTCGCTCGTTGCTAATTCAGAGGCTCAACGTTAGCATTGTGTGGTTTTTTTTGAAAAAAAAAGAAAATGATCAGTGAGATGAGTTTCTTCCCGTTACATGTAAAACATTCATAGCTTATTAAATGAACATGCCCTCAGACACTGTTTCCTGCAAGATGTTGCGGGAGGGCCTTAACAGGTTAAATCACCAATCTCCATAAGAATTAGCTTCTATTATTAACTCAACCTCATTCAAAGCTATTGCTTTCAAGCTTTTAACTTAAATACGCTCTGCAATGTTGGCTAAATACTGAGAAGTATGGTGTGAATGTAAACACCATCCAGAAATAAAAGCTAGGTCGGGGCTAACGTAATTAGCAACTCTTGTGTGGTATCAGACCCTTACCACCAGAACATATAAACAAACCATTTGGTCACTGTCAGTCATCAGTTCCAAGCTTCAAGCAGTTCGATATGTCCAGACATATCCAATATGGCCAACCGCAAATACTTAAAGAAAATAACTTATGATACCTGGATGTACCATACTATTACTTTTTGTTTTTGTTGTTGATACATTCAAAAATATTATAATGACTATTTGACATATACCAGGGCTATGCGATTGGCGAAGGTAATATATACCGGCCCTTTGAGTAGAATGTTAAAAAAGTAAGCTAGTTCCTGACTGTACGGCCCACTCCTTGAATCTTTCAATATACTGATGTGTTTATTCAAAACCGTTGTTGCACTGGGGTGTGCACTTAAATTGATGTTGATGGTTAAATTAGTGAATGGTTTACATGTTAGATGACATGAGTTCTGAAAATGTCATCTGTGTGGTGTCTAGACATTTATGTTGAGTTAATTCATTTAGTTCAGTCCTTTTGTCTTTTGCTTTGTCTTGTGAAGTCATGTTTTATTTTGTAGTAACCTTTCCCTCTCGTTTCAGAGCCATTCCTGCCTCCAGTGTGATCGTCAGCCCCTCCCTTAATTGTTGCCACCTGTATCCCCTTACCTAGTGTGTATATATAGTCTGCGTCTACCTTTGTCCTGTGCCAGTTCGTCTTGTCTCACCGGGCCTGCCGGTCATTCCTTGACCTCGTTGAGTATGTTTTTGATGGACTCCTTTTGTTTCATTTTTTATGGTCAATGTAGATGTTTTTGTTTGGAGTTTTGGATCTTATAATTTCTCAGTTTTTCCTCCTAGTGAGCGCTTTGTGTTTTTGCCTTTATTAAAGACCTTGTTAATCCTGACCTGTTTCTGGTGTTGTGCGTTTGGGTCGTGAGCCTTGTGACATTCTTAACATATGGTTCCCTGATTTCTGCGTCATACTTTTACAACATGCAATAGAAGCACTCCTACAGTATGTTGTATTACATTAATGTATCTGTAGCTATTAACATGATTGCTCATACATATGCTCATACATATTTCAAGGCATATTTGTCTTGAGCCCTTATTTTGGATCACTTCATCAACTGTCCCCATTCAAAAACTATTAAATAGCCCTGTTATATACTATGACCATTATTTTTCTTATTTGTTATGTATATACATATATATTTATATACCATACTATAATTTTATAGTATAAGGAGCACGACGCTCGTGCACTGTCAACAGGAGGGCGGGGGGAGCCTCCCTGCGGGGAAGCAGTGTGTGGACCAATTTACAAACAAATGTAAATAACTGGTTTAAACGGCATAATAATAAGGACGATTGTCCGTTCTGTGATTCTCCAGAACACACGTGTTATGATATTAGGGTAATGCAGAGTGAGATGAGATCGCTGTCCCTTTAAGAGAGAGAGGGGTGTGCATGTGTGTGTGTGTGGTTGGTAGAGCGAGAGTGAGCGAGCGTGTGTGTGAGCGTTGTTAGTGATGGGATTTATGGCTCTTTGAAGGGAGCCGGATCTTATGGCTCCGTTCCTTTCAAAGAGCCGTTCAAAAGAGTCGTTCAAAAGAGCCGTTTTTTAAAGGGGGCGGGGTTACTAGGTTTATCTGCGAAATAATCACCAGCATGGGCGCGGGAAGGGGGGTGCTGAGGGCGCTGCAGCACCCCCTAGCGGCAGGCAGGGGGTGCGGAGCTCTCCTGTCTGAATTTTTATTTGACGGTTATTGCTGCTCCCGCTGTGCATAATCTGTGTAATATGTAGCCAATAAATTCCACATTGTTGGTAAAATAATATTTTGGCCTGCCCCGAATGTTTTTTCTGTAGCCCCGGACAATTCTACCTCAATAATATAATACATTAACACTAGAAAGGACGGCAGGCCTGTAATTTCCCGTGTTCAGTGAATGCAACAGAGGCAAGACACCAGACCAATCAGAGAGTTGGATGGAAATAAAAGTGTGCTTGTGTCATTCAAGCTCGCGGCTCTGTGTGTGTGCGGAAATAGCACATTTAGTGTGTGTGAGAGAGGGGGAAAGAGAGAGGGACCGGTGCCAGCAGCAGGGACCGTGTTGTTAGCATCTGGTTAGCTAGCTGCACTAACGGACAGATGGAGCTGTTTGTTCCACAACAAGCTGGAGGAGAGCTCTCCTCTCAGACTGAGAGGCTCAGGTGAGCTAAAGGACTCTCTGAGTGTTTAGATAGTTAACTTTAGTCTAAGTTATCTCAGTGGGTCTCAAACGGTTTGGTCAAAAATTATTCAAAATATTATTTCCGCGGCACACCTTCATATGATCATTATAGTTATAAAAAAAATAAGAGAATAAAGGAAAAACAATTATGAAATACTATATGGCAGTAAAACAAGAATACAGTTTGAAAGGGGAGTGATTTGTAAAATATCCATAAAGAAAAAGAACATCTGCTTACAGTTGTGTTTCATCTGGGTGTTGAGAGATGTGTCCATAGATCTCTTAATGTTGCTCTCAAAGTGCACCAGATTGATGCTTTTAACTTCAATATTTAAAAAAAATCTTCCCGGGGGAGCATCCCCCCGGACCCCCCTAGAGGAGGTGAGGTCCGCTCCCCACTCGTAAAAAATAGCACTTTGCCCCTGCCTATATGCCGTGAGCTGATTATCGAGCCTTCATTGTAACAGTCGCGGGTTTACTGTGTGTTTGCGTGTGGGGAGTTTTTTTATGCGTGCTCTATAGTGCCCGTAATAGTGTTCACTGGAGTCCAGCACCTCAGCACCCCCACTCAAAATACCTTCCCGCGCCTCTGATCACCAGGATAATGATTGACTGTATTGCCAGACCTAATGTCAATCATCTGCATTGTAAACATGACACAAGGTGGCGCCATATTCATGTCAGTGAATGTACTTTGAATTGACCCTCTGTATGTGTTAAGTAAATAAAGTTGCCTTGCCTTGAATGAAATTCATGCAACTCTTAATATTAGATACTGTGTTTTTAAGTGGCGATGGAGATTATTTGTTGACCCTGCTTTAAAGGATATTTTGCCTTTACAAATGGTGCGCTTTATCACTGTCTGGGTTTTGGTTGAAGTGCATCCAACTGCGTTTCCAATATTGCAGGGCCGTATTCACCATATACATTGGGGGGGGACACATCCCCCCCAATATTCAGATACACTCAAAATGTCCCCCCCAATAAATAGCAACAAAAAAAAAGTTGGGATTTTTGGATTTTTTAATTAAAATAAAATTGCTATTCTATGACTTCTTTATTTTGTTTATTTATATACTTGAAAATCTATATTTTCTGTTATTGTGAACTTCACCAAAATGATATTTCTTTTCATATGTAAATTGGTTCCTTATTTTGTACTCGGGGGTGTATTTCGCTGTTGCACGTCTGAGTCCACCTTCAGTTAGCTTGATGCTCCAAGCAGGTCAGTCGTGTTTTAATTTGCCCTCCATCAGTTCTGGTATCTTTTCTAGTTAGCCCTAAAGTAATCTATATTATTTTTATTTCGTAATGGTAATGTTAATGAACCCTCCGGTTTAGCTTCTTTGTGTAAGTAACTTGTAGTTCTGATGTTAAAACCAAACTTTTCAGGAATAGTAGCTAACTAGCTGTGGGCTAGCTGGTTTCAGTTGTTAGCCAGGGTTTGGCGGGCTAGTGTCAGCTATGTGGAAAATGACGGTGTCGTTTTGGATGTAATACAATAGATATTTATTGATGTGGATTATTTCTATTTTATTTTGTAATTTGTAGGGTGTGGAAAGATTTAAAACTGTGATGTGTGACATCTATGGAATACCAAAGGTGCCAGAATTAATTAAATACTCTACAATTATTATGAAATAGTATTTCATAATCGTCAGAAGCATTTAAAAGACACTCACACGCAGGAGGTTTGCAGTTTGCATCATAGCTTGTGCTGGGTTTAGAACGCTCAGAATTACTAATAAACATGTTTAATTATCTTATATCCAGCGCTGCTGACCCGTATTCATCGCATCAGCAACTGCAGATCGCAGAGGTCAAGCTGTAAGCATGAGCAAGAGGAAGGGTGGCAGTGACATTAGACAGTTTTTTGGGCAGCCTCAGAAAAGAAAAAAAGTAAGTTAAGAGCAGTGAGAAAGTGAGTATTGTTACCAGTCAGATAGCTTGTTTACTGATAATATTTCTTTCATGTTCACTCTGGTGTGTTCAGAGTAAAGAGAGAGAGGGAGAGAGAGAATGTGAGCATGGCGACCAGACAGGGAGAGTGTGCACTGGTGACATGGAGGTAAGCCAGAAAGGAGCTATATTGATGGTTAAGACAGAATAATGACAACATAGCAGTCTAATGTTAAAGGGGACCTATCATGCAAAATGCACCTTTGTACATCTTTTATACATGAATATGTGTCCCCGGTGCGTCAGGGAACTCACCAAGAGTCAGAAAACACAACCCTCTCTATTTTCCTCCGTGCCCAAATCTCTAAAAAAGGGGCTGCAACGGATCTGAAAAAAACGGATCCAGATTGAGCACCGTCCTGACGTCAGGACGGTGGCGCTACGGCTATTGGGCCAACTCCACCAATCAGGAGGAGACAGCCACTTGCTTTGCCGTTCTTAAGCGCTGGAGAAGCTGTAAAAGCTGTAGTACATTTAAAAGGCCAAAAGATGGTGCTGTTCTCATTGAATCCAAAATGTCAGGCTCAGTGTTGATTTGAGTGAAATGAGGAATGGCTCAAATGTATGATCTGTTTTTTTCTTGTTTTTTTAAAAAGTATAAATATGCCTTATATAGGTATGGTCCTACACTATATTATTCAAATATAGCATGATAGGTCCACTTTAATGTACAGACTCCTGTGTCCCCCCATATGTATAATGTGTATCAACAGTCTTTCTAGTCAATAGTTTACTGATATTTCTTCCATGTTCACTCTGGTGTGTTCAGAGTAAAGAGAGAGAGGGAGAGAGAGAATGTGAGCATGTCGACCAGACAGGGAGAGTGTGTGCTGGTGACATGGAGGTAAGTCAGAAAGGACCTATATTGATGGTTAAGACAGAATAATGACAACATAGCAGTCTAATGTTAATGTTAATTTAAGATGAGATCATCCTCATATATATTTCAGATAATACCATCAAGCAGGGAGAGTGAGTTTGACAATGAGAGAGAGAGCAGCAAGGCAGGCGAAAATGAAGTTACAGGAAAGGAAGGGGAGGAGCTTGGACTTTGCCCAAATCATCCAAATGTGAAAGTCATACCCAGTCAAACCCTATCAAATAGAATACTCTACTTTTAGGAGAAGTGGTTTGAAGATCATACATGGCTCCATTACAGCCCCTCTGTAAAAGGGGTCCTCTGTTTCTATTGTGCTAAATACTTTGCAGCACAATAGTCTAAGCTTGCGTCAAAAGCCGATTCAGCGTTTGTGAAGACTGGTTATAACAATTGGAAGAAGGCACTGGAGAAATTTAGTGTGCATAAACACAGCCAGTGTCACAAATTAGCTGTGATGACTAGGATTCAGGAGCCAGAGCCTGTTAATGTGCAACTTTCACGTGTGCTTGAAAGACGGCAGCAACAAGCAAGAAGAAATCTGATGAAGATTGTTGAGGGTGTGAGGTACTTGGCGCGGCAAGGTGTGGCTTTTCGAGGCGATCAGAAGGAGAGTGGGAATTTAAGCCAGCTTCTAAAGTACAAGGCAACGGGCGATGCAGAACAATTGACTATATCTTCGCTTCTAAAAATGGATAAAGGAATAATCTTTTTTCTCAAAGTAATGATAAACCTGTGAGTTGGATGTAGAAAAAGTCAGAATCAATATACAGTTGCAAGAAAAAGTATGTGAACCCTTTGGAATTACCTGGATTTCTGCATAAGTTGGTCATAAAATGGAGGAAGCCACTGCTCTCCAGAAAAAACATTGCTACACGTTTGAAGTTTGCAAAAGAGCACCTGAATGTTCCACAGCACTACTGGCAAAATATTCTGTAGACAGATGAAACCAAAGTTGAGTTATTTGGAAGGAACACACAACGCTATGTGTGGAGAAAAAAAGACACAGCACACCAACATCAAAACCTCATCCCAACTGTGAAGTATGGTGGAGGGAGCATCATGGTTTGGGGCTGCTTTGCTGCCTCAGGGCCTGGACAGATTACCATCATCGACGGAAAAATGAATTCTCAAGTTTATCAAGACACTTTGCTGGAGAACTTAAGGCCATCTGTCCACCAATTGAAGCTCAACAGAAGATGGGTGATGCAACAGGACAACGACCCAAAGCACAGAAGTAAATCAACAACAGAATGGCTTCAACAGAAGAAAATACGCCTTCTGGAGTGGCCCAGTCAGAGTCCTGACCTCAACCCAATTGAGATGCTGTGGCATGACCTCAAGAGAGCGATTCACACCAGACATCCCAAGAATATTGCTGAACTGAAACAGTTTTGTAAAGAGGAATGGTCCAAAATTCCTCCTGACCGTTGTGCAGGTCTGATATGCAACTATAGGAAACGTTTGGTTGAGGTTATTGCTGCCAAAGGAGGGCCAACCAGTTATTAAATCCAAGGGTTCACATACTTTTTCCACCCTGCACTGTGAATGTTTACATGGTGTGTTCAATAAAAACATAAAAACATATAATTGTTTGTGTGGTTTTAGCTTAAGTAGACTGTGTTTGTCTATTGTTGTGACTTAGATGAAGATCAGAACACATTTTATGACCAATTTATGCAGAAATCCAGGAAGTTCCAAAGGGTTCACATACTTTTTCTTGCAATTGTAGATGTTTTTAAAGTAAATTCAGTTTGAACATAGTAAAAAAATGTAAATGATAGTGTCCGTGCAAAAAATAAACCATTACTTATTGTGAAAACCACCCTTGAATGATGGGATGGTAGACTAAAAGCTTTAGGAATCCAAACTATAACATAATAAGTACCCTGTATCAAGATTGATGCAAAACAAGTATTTCCAAGGCACACCTTTATATGATCATTATAGTTATACAAAATAAGAGAATAACAGAATAACAGGTATGAAATCATTCCAACTCATACTACAGTTTAAAAAGGGAGTGATATGTAAAATATGCATAAAGAAAAAGTAAATCTGTTCAGTTCTGTTTCACATGGGTGTTGTTGAGATGTATCCATAGATTTAGTCCCTAATGTTGCTCTCAAAGTGCACCAGATTGATGCTTTTAACTTCAATATTTAAAAAAAAATCTTCCCGGGGGAGCATGCCCCCGGACTCCCCTAGAGGAGGATAGGTCCCCCGCCCACCCACACCCACCGTCAAATTGTCCCACCCACATTGAGGATGCTTCTCAGTTTCGTGACTATTGTTGTGTTTTGCCCCCACGGGCAGGGGCATGGGGTTAAACAGGTTTTAAAGTATCCAATGTGTTAGTGATTTTTTATGTATTTTCCTTTAGAGTGGCAGGAAATTAGTATTCAAATTGTTATTGAATTTTTGGTCCCCCCCAATGTTGATTCCATGAATACGGCCCTGCAATATTGAAGTTAAAAGCATCAATCTGGTGCATTTTGAGAGCAACATTAACCCTACCTTAATAATACCTTAAAGCGGACAAAACACTGGCACTGGAGAAACCTTATTCATTAACATCCTTTAATGAAGCAAACTAATGCCTTAACTCACTCAAATACAGTCGTTTACTTATTTCGGTGAAACGAAGGTGCGTAGAGTTTTAAAGGATGCGGATAGTCTCACCTTGATTCTGGCGCATTGCTTATCGTTTTATAGATCTATTCTCATCCACCATCTTTGTTTGTGACGTAAAGAGTGTAAGAGTCACGTTTCTGAATCGGACACTCTGAGTGGATGCAGTCACAGCCAATCGGAGTCGGATTCAGAGGGTTGCCTGTCAGTTTCGTTGCCTGTCAGTTCCGTTGCTATGGTCCCGTTGTTAAGTGTACTGAAACGAGAGCCGGTATAATTCCAAAACAATATAAAAATTAGAATGCGTTATTTTAGTTTCTTAAAGGTAGACTGAGGTATGAAGGAACGTTACATCTCAGGATAATTTTTAGTCATGTTCTGTATACATACTAACATAAAGGGTATAATTAGTGTGGTTACTCCATGTTTACTATAACATTAACATTACATCACTCTTTTTCACTTCTTACTCAGTCAGCCAGACTGCAGATATCACCATTAGATTAAAAAACCTGAAACATCATCCATTTCTTTACTGCTGGTGATGACATTGTTGTCAGCTGCTGATACTGCTGCTGCTGCAGCTAGTGGCGCCTGCTTCGATGAAAATAACTTTCTAATATCCATAACTTTATAGGCTATTAGCTTAAAACTCGTCAGGCACTAGCAGAGCCATATGGCGCTGGGCACTAGGAAGGATCACTTCTTCTTCAGGGCAGGGAAGGCTACGCAGTATGCAGGCTACTGTCCCGCAGCGGCTGCCTCTCCGGTGGACTCCGGTACTGCACATTACTCCCGAGACGTTTAAAAAAAAATATATATATATTTTTAAGTGAAACATCCGGGGCTTGAGCCCAAGTAGCCACCCCCTAGCGCCGCCACTGCTCCTCGTGCTGAAACCTGGTATACACTCTCTGTCCTAAACGGCTTGTTGGAGGATAATCTGGTGTTTTTGAGTTGATGAGTAGTGCAGATATCACTTTAAAATCAATCGACAGTAAAGAGATTACTTACTTCTGGGTGTAAAATCCTCCGTTATCCAATGGGAATGGATACGCTCACATTGCTTTTAAGTGCCGCCGACATGGACCGATGCGGTGCTTCCCTGAGCGTCAAATACCGCCACTGATGGGAATACATTGCAATCAGTTGAAAGCTCTTTGCGTCCGTTTATGAAGCTGAAGGGGACTTGCGCGTCACAACTGCATGCCATACCCTGACCAAGTATCGCTCCTGGACGTTCAGGGAGTGAGACTGTGTTGTTTTAAGCAGTGCTGAATATCTCACAGAAGCAAAGTCAGCATCTTCCTCTCAGAGGGCTGGCATTTATGTTTGTGTTGTGCACATTGAGTCTTTGAAACTATATATGAGATTATTCTCCACTTGAAACATTATGTGTCTCAAAAACTGTAAAATGTCACGATAAGTCTATGGTTCCCTTTCACAGAGCAATACATAAAGGTCAAGTCTTCCCTGTTGCACAAAATGATTTTGTAATATATGTTTTTTTTCATGAATGTGTCTCATTCTGTAATTTCATGCAAATGAAATGAGTATTTGCTTCACTCGCAAAAGTCTGTCCACAATGTCTTTTACTTACAGTATAAGTAAATCTTGCTGGCGTGAATCGTATAATCCTTGCTAACATCTTGTATTTCTTACCCCAAATAAATCCTATTTATAGACCCTTTCATAGCAGACACTCAGCAAGTTATTGCAGAACACATAAATGACAGTTCCAGCTATTATTGCAATGCAGCAATTAGTAATGCTCTGAGTGACAACTTTGTTTGAAAGGCTAGCTAGAAGTTAATATACATCATTATTTTAAAATGAAAATGTATTTAAGAGTTGAGTCAGACATTTTAGTACAATCTCTTTTTGTGTGTAGGTGCAGCAGCGTGTCTTGGACCCTCCAGCCCAGTCAAACAGAGACAAAGACGCAAAGAGAGGGAGGAATGGAAGAAGAAGAAGACAAATGTGACCTGGAAGAGATGACGAGAAGAATGTCGTCCTGACGGAAGAGCACCTTTGCAAGATAAAGACTCTAAATCAAAGCGAGAAATACCTGAAAACCAGTCCTCAGTGCAAGTAAAAATAGTATCTGGTGTGATGTTTAGCTGTAATGAGTGGGTGGGACTGACAGGAAGATTTCTCACTGAGGCCTCCTACTGTTCAATAATTACACTGCCATTATCTCAGCAGTAGGTTCAGCACTTATTCTTTATAATTAAAGCATTTTATGAGGCCCCCTTAAATAATGGAAATTATTGAAATGCTTGACATTATAACCCTAACCCTTATGAAAAAGGAAGGGGGCTATCACATGACTGGGGAGAGAAATGTGCTACCTCACTGTTTAACCCAGGGGTCTGCAACCTTTTTGACCAAAAGAGCCATTTTGCTGCTTTTTCCCAAACATTTTTTTGTCTGGAGCCGCAAAACATATTTCATAGCTTGATAGCTAATAAAGTTGTATTTATTGTTATATCAGACAAAAACTACAGTTTTTTTGCATTTATTAGGCTATTTATTACATTATATAAAACTGTTAACCTCTAATTAGAAACAAAGAACCCCTATAAGGAGAATTAAAAATAATACACAGGCCTACTTTAAAATAAATTAAACACTGCACTTGGGTAGTCCTCTGCACATTTGAAGGAAAAAAAGATATTATTAAAATGGGCCCACTTTGAAATAAATAAAACATATAGCTGCACCCTAAAAAGAGTTAAAGGTAGGGTAGGTAAGAATGGAGAAACCAGCTCGAGTGCGCTAGAATTTGAAAATACACAACCGGAAAAAATATGCCTCTTCCTTCAGACTTCCTCACAGAGCCCCTCCTCCAACACACACGAACGCGCACATGACCAATGAGGCCACGAGATAAATTTGTGCACAGATGGAAGGCTGACAGGCTGACAGGCAGGTAGGCCATCCAGTTATTTTAGCCGGGCCGGCTCAGATGATTGGTCGTGCTTTTTACAGCGCTACGGCTTCCAGAGATTCATTTTTGTATGTATTTATTGTCAAAGCATTTCATATATTCATTGCTATCGGGATGTTAAGAGCATTCCATGGAATATAACAAAAAGTGTTTTCTGAAATAAATTACATACCCCATTGAATTATGACCTATGATTATGAATGAAGATCGTCAGCTGTCTTCCTCTCCGTGTTGTTCCCGTTGTTCCTCGATACGTAAAGGCTGCAGCACCTTTGACAACTTCTCTCTACATATCAAACATACCGGTAAACCAGCATCGTTTGCTGTGAAAGCATATAACTCTGTCCACACAGAATTAAATCCTGTGTTTCTCCTGTACTGTTCTTTGAGTTATCCATAGTTCGCTCATCGAGCCGGGGGTAAGGTTATTCACCCGCAGGAAAAGGCGTTCGCGCGGGACCATAGCAGGATGTGAAGCATATTTTAGTTGACCTAATTAAAACCGTTTTGTTTTTTATTTATGTGTCACAGTATCACCTCAAAATACAAGATACGAAACATTTTCAACCATGCAACAAAATATAAATAGTCCTACAAATACTTTTATTTGATTTCCTTCTTATTTTTGTCTAAACTCAAGGGAGCCAGAGCAGAGGGCTTAAAGGGCATCATGCGGCCCGTGGGTCGCGGGTTGCCAACCCCTGGTTTAACCCATACCATGAATATGTTCCTTAGAACAGCTTTTAAATCCTCTACTGCAGGGGTTCCCAAAGTGTGGGAAGGTGAGCCTCCCCTCAGAGAACATAATCACAGCCATGCCCCCCCTCCCAATTATTATTGCTATTATTATTATTATTATTATTATTATTGTTGTTGTTGTTGCTATAATGCAGGGGTATTCAATTGCATTTCAAAGAGGTCCAGTAAGAGAAAATGTCATAAAATGCTCTGTTTTTGCTACCTTTCTCTTTTTTGATTGGCTGAGCGTCACCTCCTTAAAACATTAAACAATAGCTTTTTTAAACCTCTTTATCTTTATGTTTTAAACATGTTGAGGTTAAGGATGGCAGCTTCCTCATACGTTGCACTCGGAGAGAAATAGGTTCGACGGAGATGCCTTTAGCAGCAGGGAGGAGTAACGTTTCACCAATGTTGTGAGGTTTACCTGCCTTAGCTATCCGTAACGCCTCTCGGTATGATGCTTCGGTTGCCTTTGTATTCAGTGCTAAATGTGTCAATGACATTTTTCTGTGACTGCAATTCCTTGAGCTTCCGGTCAAAAAACTCCTGTGGCTTGGTCACCAAACATGGGTGTTTCGTCTCAATATGACGCCGGAGTTTACATGGTCTCATACTGTCATTATCTAGTACCTAGTTGCAGATAACACACTGTAGCAGTGGAGTGTCATCAGGACCGGTCCATGAAAATCCTAGCTTCAAATAATCATTGTCACACTTCATCCGTTTTCTGACAGACGCTGTCACCTCTCTCACTTTAGGTAACTTCACTAAAAATCTATCCATATTTTGCAGCTCGCATACATTTAGCTGAAGTTAACTAGCTACATTTTACTGTTTCTCTTCTTCCTCTTTTTGGCGGCTGCGCCTCCCTTGAAGCTCTCTGGCGCCCCCCAGGGGAGGCGCGCCTCACACTTTGGGAACCCCTGCTCTACTGTATATCAAAGCGATAGAGCAGCATCAAACTGTCTTAAATGGTATTAAATCAAATACATAAACCTGTACCTAACACATACTTGAGCGTATAAGTGATTGGTGTATGTTTTCACATTATAGACAGACAAGTGAATAGCAAGTTATTTTATTTAGTTTTCAACATTCTGGCACATGTGTGTTAAGAGTCTTGATTGGCACCAGAGAGAAGACAGAAAAATAAAACAGGGCTGTGAAACAGTGGGAGAAGTGAAGAAAATAAACTGGTATTTTCTTTAGGGATTGGCTGCCAGGACCTCTTCAAACCAGGAGTGGGGTAGTTTGGCTCGGCACATCCCTGACCCCATGACACCAGGCCGTGCACCTCTCCGTCACACACCAGAGGGCTGCCAGATTCAACCTCTTGCTGCTGTTGCAGCTGTTGCCGCTGTTGCAGCTGTGGCAGCAAAATTCAATGCAGGTGTTGCAGGTGTTGCCGCTGTTGCAGCTGTTGCAGCTGTGGCAGCAAAAATCAATGCAGGTGTTGCAGCTGTTGCAGGGGTTGCAGCTGTTGCAGCAAAATTAAATGCAGGTGTTGCAGCTGTTGCAGGTGTTGCAGCTGTTGCCGCTGTTGCCGCTGTTGCAGCAAAAATCAATGCAGCTGTTGCAGGTGTTGCCGCTGTTGCCGCTGTTGCAGCTGTTGCCGCTGTTGCTGCTGTTGCCGCTGTTGCCGCTGTTGCAGCTGTTGCAGCTGTGGCAACAAATTGCAATGCAGGTGTTGCAGGGGTTGCCGCTGTTGCAGCTGTTGCTGCTGTTGCCGCTGTTGCAGCTGTTGCAGCTGTGGCAACAAAATGCAATGCAGGTGTTGCAGGGGTTGCCGCTGTTGCAGCTGTTGCTGCTGTTGCTGCAAAAAGCAATGCAGGTGTTGCAGCTGTTGCAGGTGTTGCAGCTGTTGCAGCAAAAATCAATGCAGGTGTTGCAGCTGTTGCCGCTGTTGCAGGTGTTGCCGCTGTTGCCGCTGTTGCAGCTGTTGCCGCTGTTGCAGCTGTTGCAGCTGTGGCAACAAAATGCAATGCAGGTGTTGCAGGGGTTGCCGCTGTTGCAGCTGTTGCAGCTGTTGCCGCTGTTGCCGCTGTTGCAGCTGTTGCCGCTGTGGCAACAAAATGCAATGCAGGTGTTGCAGGGGTTGCCGCTGTTGCAGCTGTTGCCGCTGTAGCAGCTGTTGCCGCTGTTGCAGCTGTTGCAGCTGTGGCAACAAAATGCAATGCAGGTGTTGCAGGGGTTGCCGCTGTTGCCGCTGTTGCAGCTGTGGCAGCAAAATTCAATGCAGGTGTTGCAGGGGTTGCCGCGGTTGCAGCTGTTGCAGCTGTGGCAGCAAAATTCAATGCAGCTGTTGCAGCTGTTGCAGCTGTTGCCGCTGTTGCCGCTGTTGCAGCTGTGGCAGCTGTTGCCGCTGTAGCAGCTGTTGCCGCTGTTGCAGCTGTTGCAGCTGTGGCAACAAAATGCAATGCAGGTGTTGCAGGGGTTGCCGCTGTTGCCGCTGTTGCAGCTGTTGCCGCTGTAGCAGCTGTTGCAGCTGTCGCAGCTGTTGCCGCTGTTGCAGCTGTGGCAACAAAATGCAATGCAGGTGTTGCAGGGGTTGCCGCTGTTGCAGCTGTTGCCGCTGTTGCAGCTGTTGCCGCTGTGGCAACAAAATGCAATGCAGGTGTTGCAGGGGTTGCCGCTGTTGCAGCTGTTGCCGCTGTAGCAGCTGTTGCCGCTGTTGCAGCTGTTGCAGCTGTGGCAACAAAATGCAATGCAGGTGTTGCAGGGGTTGCCGCTGTTGCCGCTGTTGCAGCTGTGGCAGCAAAATTCAATGCAGGTGTTGCAGGGGTTGCCGCGGTTGCAGCTGTTGCAGCTGTGGCAGCAAAATTCAATGCAGCTGTTGCAGGTGTTGCAGCTGTTGCCGCTGTTGCAGCTGTGGCAGCAAAATTCAATGCAGGTGTTGCAGGGGTTGCCGCTGTTGCAGGTGTTGCAGCTGTTGCCGCTGTTGCAGCTGTGGCAGCAAAAATCAATGCAGGTGTTGCAGGTGTTGCAGCTGTTGCCGCTGTTGCAGCTGTTGCCGCTGTTGCAGCTGTGGCAGCAAAATTCAATGCGGGTGTTGCAGGGGTTGCCGCTGTTGCAGCTGTTGCAGCTGTTGCCGCTGTGGCAGCAAAATTCAATGCAGGTGTTGCAGGGGTTGCCGCTGTTGCAGGTGTTGCAGCTGTTGCTGCAAAAATCAATGCAGGTGTTGCAGGTGTTGCAGCTGTTGCCGCTGTTGCAGCTGTGGCAGCAAAATTCAATGCAGGTGTTGCAGGGGTTGCCGCTGTTGCAGCTGTTGCCGCTGTTGCAGCTGTGGCAGCAAAATTCAATGCAGGTGTTGCAGGGGTTGCCGCTGTTGCAGCTGTTGCAGCTGTGGCAGCAAATATCAATGCAGGTGTTGCAGCTGTTGCAGGGGTTGCAGCTGTTGCAGCAAAATTAAATGCAGGTGTTGCAGCTGTTGCAGGGGTTGCCGCTGTTGCAGCAAATATCAATGCAGGTGTTGCAGGTGTTGCCGCTGTTGCAGGTGTTGCAGCTGTTGCAGCAAAAATCAATGCAGGTGTTGCCGCTGTTGCAGGTGTTGCAGCTGTGGCAGCAAAAAGCAATGCAGGAGTTGCAGCTGTTGCAGGGGTTGCCGCTGTTGCAGCTGTTGCTGCAAAAATCAATGCAGGTGTTGCCGCTGTTGCAGGGGTTGCCGCTGTTGCAGCAAAAATCAATGCCGCTGTTGCAGGTGTTGCAGGTGTTGCAGCTGTTGCAGCTGGTGCAGCTGTTACAGCTGTTTCACACACACACACACACACACACACACACACACACACACACACACACACACACACACACACACACACACACACACACACACACACACACACACACACACACACACACACACACACACACACACACAGAGAGAGAGAGAGAAAGAGATACATTTGTTATCCTCAACCACAAACATTCATATTTTGTATCTAATATCTTACACTATAGTATGTTTTCTCTGTACTGTTTACTGTTTGTGTGTGTATCTTTGTGAATGTGTGTATTATAGTGTTAATTGCGTCGACTAAAACTATGACAAAATATGTTCGACAACAACCTTTTTTTCCATGACTAAGACGAGACGATGACCTGACGGCACCGACGTCAGTAAACAATAACTGTAACGAAATCAACATGCAATATCGTTGACGAAAAGTGATGAAACGAAAATGTAGTTTACTAAATAAAAACTTTGACAGAATTTCTCTCTACTTTCGTTGACGAAAAAGGAGGAGACTAAATATTATCAAAGATAACGTTACATCTGATAATTAGTTTTTCTCCCAGCAGTTAAATTGCCGGTGCTGCGCCGAGTCAGCAGTTGTGTGTAGTGATGGGAATTCCGTCTCTTTTTAGTGAGCCGGATCATTTGGCTCGGCTCACCACGAAGAGCCGGCTCTTTCAGCTCCCAAACGGCTCTTTATTTGACCACATATTTTTATAATTTAATCAAATGTAGCCCTGTTTTGACAAATGATTTATTTGTGTATATAACAATTAAATTATTCAGAAGTAAAAATTACATTTTTAATATAAAAGATTTGCTGTGGCCAATTGTTTTCATTGCATTTACAGACCCTTGTAACTCTCTGATACCACCGAATGAATGCACTGACTTGCTTGTAGAACCACGCTACACATAGCAGATAGCAACACCTATAAAAACTTTAGCTTAGACATTTAAAAAAAGGACAGCTACTGTATCGACATTTTAAAATTGTATTTAAAGAAAAAGCCAGTAGGGATCTTTTTCAGTATTAACTAAAAAGTCAGCAACAGCTGACATCAAATCTTTGCTGAGACTAAAGATAATCATAAATAAATAACATAGTGAAAATAAATATATTGCAATGCTCAAAACAGCGGCATCCAACCGTCTCTAATCATTAAAAAAAACTAAATACAAATAAATGTATTGCAATGCTCAAAACAGCAGCATCCAACCGTCTCTAATCCTTGGATATGATTACCCGTAGCGCGGAGATCATCATATCATGATCAGCGCAAGTGAGTGACGAGTTGTGTACAGACCCGACGGGGAATAATGGATTATGACCGAAATGTTACGATCCTGTCCGTCAAAATGACTGACAATGAAAAAGTCTAACGCCCATCACTGCTTGGGAGAAAGAAACGAGGCGATATTTGGGCCCATTTTCGCTACAATGAGGCGGAGAAATACATGCATTATTTTATCAAAAGGGAAGCAATGTGGCCATAACACAGCTGGTAAAAACACCACAAACCTGACCAGATAATCTTTGCAAAACTGCATTCTTAATCATTCAATCTGTGTTTTTCATCAACTAAGGATAAGATAATCTTATTGGGAAATAAGTTTAAAATGTTTGGTTTTGGCTGGACTAGTTTGACTGCAATTGTATATATAATCTGATGACTAAAAAAGACTCAAATGGCAACAGTTTTCATTCACAAAAAGTAGACTAAAATGCTCAGACTTTTAAATCTTCGACTAAATCTTGACTAAAATAGTTACTGTTTTCTTTGACTAAAATAAGACTAAAATGCTCAGACTTTTAGTCGACTAAAACTTGATTTAATGAAAACAGGATGAAGGTGACTAAATATGACTAAAACTAACAAGAACATTTGATACAGGACTAAGACTAAATAAAAAAATAGCTGACAAAATTAACACTATTGTATTTCTATGTATTTACCAGCAGCTCCGATCAGCAGCAGCAGAGCCAGGAGTGTCATGGTGTCAGGTGAATGTTCAGAAGACTCCTGGACACACACCTCGGCTCACATTTATATCCCAGCAGCCCCACAGTGCTCGTCCCTCTCACCTGACCGCCCCCCCCCCCCCCCCGCCTCCTCCTCTCCTCTCCCCTCTATTTCTCTTGACCCAATCTGTGTCCTCACA
The DNA here is from genome assembly GCF_949606895.1 of Notothenia rossii. Lineage (NCBI taxonomy): Eukaryota > Metazoa > Chordata > Actinopteri > Perciformes > Nototheniidae > Notothenia > Notothenia rossii. Next base: position 9,684,450 of record NC_136905.1, read on the forward strand.
GTCTTGGCACTCAGTTTCAAACCAAATGTACTTTCTTATCACACTCCTCATTTTGTGTTTGCCCACTTCGGCCCATTCGTAGCACAACACCGTGTGGTTATGTCATCTGTGCACCTTATTTAAAATTTGGACCAAGGTGTTACGGCTGGAGGGCAAGGTACGCAGGACCCAAATGCAGAAAATAGGTTTGAAAGCAGGAATCCTTTATTTCCAGAACTAGGCCAGGCAAACAAAGTCCAAACTAGGCAAGGCAAAACATAAAGTCACTCAGAACATAAACCCTTCCAACAACGTTAAGAATCTCACCATGACAGACAGAAAAACCAGAACTTAAATGCACACAAGACTAATCACATGAACAAGACACAGGTGGGGAGGGAGGAGAAAAAATGCAGGGGCCCAAGGTGAACAATATCGGGTAATCAAGCAGGATGGAACAAAGAGACAGGAAGCAACAGACAAGATCATCATACCGGGGGGTGAACACTTTTCAAAATAAAACAGGAAACAAGAGACAGATCGAGACAGGACAAAATCAAACAGCTCCGGAGGACGGGCAGGAAGGCGGCGTAGGGCGCGATAAGGCCCCTCCGGGGTCAGCTGGATTTCCGGAGCAGGAGCTGGTGGGACCCCGGGCGAGACAGGAACCGGAGCCGGCGGGACAGGTGTAGAAGGAACCCCCGAGGGGACAGGCGTAGACGGGACCCCGGACGGAACATGTGCCGATATCAGCGGGACCCCCAACAGGACAAGGACTTGGCAGGACCCCCGGCAGAACAGTAGTCAGCGGGACCCCCAACGGGCCAGGACATGGTGTTGGCAGGACCCCCATTGGAACCCCCAATTTTAAGTTTAAGTGGACTACCTCACTTGCAGCAGACCACCATGCTTAACTACTGCCGCTACAGATTAGAAAACCTTTATGAAATAAAAGATTAAGAAAAACAACTTATAAATATTGCACCCATGGCCTTCCATAGCTTTAAATCGTAATATAACCAAAGCCTTTAATAAACCATTGAGTATTGATAACAGTAGTTTCTTAACTGCTGTTAATTCATCTACCTCGGATGCAACAGACCACCATAGCTACTGGTGCAAAAACCTATAAAACCTTTATGAAATAAAACATGTACCAAGAGGAAAAAAGATAACAGTAAGAAATCATCTAATGCTTAAGACTGTCTCATAAGAATGTATTTGAGAGCAAACGTGATGTATACAGTTTGCTTGAGGACTAACAGAATATTGTAGCTCACCCTATGATGAGAAGAAACATTAAAGCACATTCCCCTACCGTTCAAAAGGATTCGCCAAGCTTTTATAATGGCTGCTGGATCCTTTCCCTCAGTTAGGAACCATCCAAAAAAGCGAGTGAAGCCAGTATAATGTTGGCAATGCACTTGATGACTAATACTGCATGAAATTAATATATAGTATTCAAAATCCAAATCCAAACGTGTCCTAGCTAGTTATGGTTACTGTAGTATGATAGCATTTATGGCAGATTATTTAAAACTAATAGATGGTGATGTTGGCCATTTAAGGTAAATATATTTACAGAAAACTTGTGATTTGATAAATCAAGCTGTAAAAGAGTGATGCTATATACAGCAGCGACGTGCATAAAATATAAGAGGGTCAAAGGTCAGAGATGTCAGAGTGACAGGTGCCACATCAAAGGGATTTGGAGGTGGGACTAAGGTTTATGGGGGTCATAAATCACTCTCTTATCAGGTACTTAACCTCATTTTGAGCAAAACAGTGGTCTTTCAACTAATGTCAATGTTTGCAGTTGACAAGACTTCTCAGATTGCCCGTATCTTTGCAGAGGTTAACTGGTAAAAGCTACAATTTGTGTGTCTTATTTTGATGGAAATCTTATTGAGAGATTGTTTGGCAATGTGTGTTTAAGGAAAAGCACAATACACTTTAGATAAGAATTGGACATAATCACTGTGAAGTCAGTGGATTGCAGAATAAGCCTTGACTTTGGCATTTGGACGATTGACATGTAATTTTTTTGGAAGCAGATATGACACGAGAGGCTGAAGCTAAGTATGAACAAGACATTTTACAATACACCTTAACTAACTAAATAAAACACTGTAAAAGGGATATGCTTAAGCTTAAAAAATATTGAACTGGCCATTGTCCTCTCAGCCTGAAATGTCAATCACTTCAATAAATGGTAAAACAAAAAAGAAAAGGTTCAGGCTGAATTTCGGTTTAATTAGCTTGTTAGCTTATTGGAGCTGTGCATGTTGCTAGCGGGTTGCTAGGCCACCTCACGAGCTGCGCCAGGTGATGTAAACAAGAACACCTCCATAGACCAGACTGTCTCAGTTTGTAGACTGCTCGGTTCAGGGTCCAGCCTACGGCTGCGGTGCTGTTTCTCTATAAATCCATGCTGAATTGGACCTTCTGTTTCATTCTTCTTCTTTAATGGCGACTTCCAAACAGAGTAGACGAGAGTTATCGCCACCTACTGTATCACTGCAGCATTGTTCTTTGTTACTTCCGTTTCATTACAATGACTTCCGTTACAGCAAGAATCCCCCTCACACACATAAGTGAAACACATGCACATTCCCTACTGGGAATCTTTCAGTAAAATGTTTTGTGGAGTGTGTGTGTGAAGTTAATTTTCAGTTGTGTGCGTGTGAGGTGTTCAGAAGTGAATGTGAGAGTATTTCAGTAGTGTGTGCGCAAGGCCAGATGTGTTCAGTATTGTGTGTGTGTGTGTGTGTGTGTGTGTGTGTGTGTGTGTGTGTGTGTGTGTGTGTGTGTGTGTGTGTGTGTGTGTGTGTGTGTGTGTGTGTGTGTGTGTGTGTGTGTGTGTGTGTGTGTGTGTGTGTGTGTGTGTGTGTGTGTGAGGTGTTCAGTTGTGAATGTAAAAAGATTTCAATAGTGTGTGTGTGAGGTTCATTTGCAGTTGCGCGTCTGTGAGGTTAATTTTTAGTAGTATGTGTGTGAGGTTTAATTTTCAGCTGTGTGTGGGGGTGTGTGTGTGTGTGTGTGTGTGTGTGTGTGTGTGTGTGTGTGTGTGTGTGTGTGTGTGAGTGAGAGGTGTTCAGTTGTGAATGTGAGAGTATTTCAGTGGTGTGTTTGCAAGGACAGATGTTGTCAGTAGTGTGTGCGTGAGGTTAGTTTGAATTTTGCCGTACATGGCCCCTCATAGTTATCCCAAAAACATTGATTGGAGTAAAGGGGTAAACTGGGACTTGTAAAGAAATGAATCCCCCTCCTTATCATTCTCTGTCATGTTCAGGTCTGCACGAAATAGATTCTTCCTCTGTCTGTCTGCTGGAGTTTTTAAGGGGAACCTTCACTTTACACTTCATTGCTACAGAATATAATCTTATCAGTTTTATTGAGAGAAAATACTTCCTCTAGCCCCTATAGCTGACTGCTTCAGATGCTATTTTAAAGTAATATCTTTTCTAAGCTAAACTTAAAACAAGCACTAGTCTTGTTTGTGAGCAACCCTGAGGTCTAATAGTGGATACCCTGTTATCTCAAAAACTTTTGTTAAGAGTATAGGGTGAGTTGTTACATTTAAGTAAAGGGCTTTCGCGAGTACGGGGATTTTTACAGCCTCTCTGTCAATTATTCTTATCCTTACTGCGAGAAAGGAAATAGATTACCTGGAAAGATGACTTATTTTTTATAAAAACAACACTGTGGACACCTTTCAGAGACATAGTCGCAGGTAAAAACTCAAAGCCCCCCCCCCCTCTGTGTTCATAGGTGCAGCAGGGTGGGAGGGGGGTGTGGGAGGGTTTAGGGCTCTGACGTAGGTGCAGCAGGGTGGGAGGGACAGCATGGGTGGAGGAAGAAAAAAAAAGGGGGAGAAGGGAAACGATTTGTTTTAAATAAACTTATTACCTACCTATACAACTTCAAAAGACATACATAAATGTCATATAACCTTATATTACCACAAAAGAGTCAAAAGTAATATTAATCCATTATTGAAGAACATTACCTTATAGAGGGCATTACAACCACAAAAGGTGACCAAAACAAGTCATACTATCATCATTGACTATAATGGTTTCATCGTTGACTATAATGACCTACTAACGACACTATAACAGGTTTCACATCAAAGGGGCAATAAAGTCTTATCACCCCACTATTGAGCAACATCCTTTATGAGGGGGCAATAAAACAATAAACAAACAAGTCATAAAAGATAAGAGGGTCAGAGATGTCAGAGTGACAGGTGCCACATCAAAGGGATTTGGAGGTGGGACTAAGGTTTATGGGGGTCATAAATCACTCTCTTATCAGGTACTTAACCTAATTTTGAGCAAAACAGTGGACTTTCAACTAATGTCAATGTTTGTAGTTGACAACTTCTCAGATTGCCCGTATCTTTGCAGAGGTTAACTGGTAAAAGCTACAGTTTGTGTGTCTTATTTTGATGGAAATCTTATTGAGAGATTGTTTGGCAATGTGTGTTTAAGGAAAAGCACAATACACTTTAGATAAGAATTGGACATAATCAATGTGAAGTCAGTGGATTGCAGAATAAGCCTTGACTTTGGCATTTGGACTATTGACATGTCGTTTTTTTGGAAGCAGATATGACACGAGAGGCTGAAGCTAAGTATAACCCAACACTGAAACAAGACATTTATGATTTTACAATACACCTTAACTAACTAAATAAAACACTGTAAAAGGGATATGCTTAAGCTTAAACCATATTTAACTGGTCATTCTCCTCTCAGCCTGAAATATCAATCACTTCACTTCATTCATGTCTAAGGAGAGGAAGCCCTGCACGGCCTTTATTGTCTATGTACTGTAAATGGGACCATCGATTACAAAAGGAACATCTTGCTGTAATCTCTTCCGCTGCCTCTCTCTTTGACACTTCCCACCGTCGCCTCCTGTCTCCTTCAATTTCAATCTCCCTCTGATTTCCCCTCTCCTGTAGTTCTGTGATGGGAGATCACAGCCTAGGAGTATGTGGAGAGAATATCGTTGATCCAGGGCATCAGAGAGCAGACTTTGGTATAAACGCCCGGGTAGTTGGGTTGAGCGCAGCCCTGGCCCCAGGACACGACACCCTGCAGCTCTCCGTTACACACCAGAGGACCACCAGAGTCACCGTGAGCCGGAGAGAGACATCACTTTATTCCCTCCACCTCATTCAATATAACCTCATTGTATGTGCCGTGTAATTGTTTGAAAATACCTGACAAGCATCCTTTCCTCCCTCCAGGTATCCAGCGCACACCATGCGGTCAGTGATCAGGCCGGGGAGCCATCGCAGTCCTTTGGAGAAAGGATGGGGACTTCCACACACTGGAGGTAAAATGGGTTGAAGACTGCAGATAAGAGCGAGACAAAATGATTAGGAGGGACACAAAAACCCCCCCAATTCAGCCTTATATCATGTGTTAAAATGCACCGATGTATTAGTGACTCCAGACTATCAGAAACATGCATTATTGATTATACTGTATATCAGTGACGTGCGGTGAGGTTCATGGTTACTATTCGGTTATTTTCAAAAGATCTTTTAGTCTGATGCTTCGATTCATTTTAAACAGACCGTTCAACAAAAGGATACCCAACATCTAAATATTGGATTGTTCTTCCCATGATATCCCATTTTCATTACAATGGTGGTCTTACCTTGACTTGAAGATGAAGTCCATGCTCTCCTTCTGGACAACAATCTCTATTACTTTTTTGTAAAAGTCCTCCTTATCTCTCTAGTTTCAAAAGTCTAGTTTGTTTTTTGCGTCTACCGTCTCGGCGTAGAATAATAGTAGCAACAAGAACTCGGGGCTCACGTGCGCCCCTTTCAGTGCGGCAGAGGTTATGGCTGCCTCCCCTGGTGCTTTCTCATTGCTGTTATATGATGAGACCAGCGAGCCTAAATATCATATACGTGAAATAAGTTATTTAGAGACTATGGATGGCGAGGACAAATGTAATAAAGGAATCTACAAACATTACATTGGTGACCTACAGTGAGATGGTAACAGGCATGCGCTTAGGGCCCGCTTTCCACCAAGTTTCTGTGGGGTGACGCATTCTGAGGTGAGGTAGATCTCATCTGTGCCTCACCTTACCCCACAATAACTGGCTTGAGCGTGCTCACAAAATAAGTGGGCGCGCTAAATTAGTGCCCGCGCTCCAGGAAGTTACTGTGGGCTTACGTGAGGCAGACCTCGTCCCTGCCTCAATCCTCATCGCTCCCATGGAGCCTAGTTGTAGAGGAGCTCGGCAAATTTGCTGATTTTGACTATAAGAAGCGATTGGAATCATACAGTAACCATAACTAGCTAGGACACGTTTGGCTTTGGATTTTGAATATATGGTAATTTCATACAGTATTAGCCATCAAGTGCATTGCCAACATTATACTGGCTTCACTCGCTTTTTTGGATGGTTCCTAACTGAGGGAAAGGATCCAGCAGCCATTATAAAAGTTTGGCGAATCCTTTTGAACAGTAGGGGAATGTGCTTTAATGTTTCCTCTCATCATAGGGTGAGCTACAATATTCTGTTAGTCCTCAAGCAAACTGTATACATCACGTTTGCTCTCAAATACATTCTTATGAGACAGTCTTAAGCATTAGATGATTGCTTACTGTTATCTTTTTTCCTCTTGGTACATGTTTTATTTCATAAAGGTTTTATAGGTTTTTGCGCCAGTAGCTATAGTGGTCTGTTGCATCTGAGGTAGATGAATTAACAGCAGTTAAGAACTGTTATCAATACTCAATGGTTTATTAAAGGCTTTGGTTATATTACGATTTAAAGCTATGGAAGGCCATGGGTGCAATATTTATAAGTTGTTTTTCTTAATTTTTTATTTCATGAAGGTTTTATAATCTTTAGCGGCAGTAGCTAAGCATGGTGGTCTGCTTAAACTTAAACTTGGGGGTTCCAATGGGGGTCCTGCCAACACCATGTCCTGTTCCGTCGGGAGTTCCGTCTACACCTGTCCTGTCGGCTCCGGTTCCTGCTCCGCCGGGGGTCCCACCAGCTCCTGCGATCCAGCTGACCCCTACGCCGCCTTCCTGCCCATCCTCCGGAGCTGTTTGATTTTGTCTTGTCTAGATCTGTCTCTTGTTTCCTGTTTTATTTTGAAAAGTGTTCACCCCTCATCTTGTCTGTTGCTTCCTGTCTCTGTATTCCATCCTGCTTGATTACCCAATATTGTTCACCTTGGGCCCCTGCGTTTTCTCCTCCCTCCCCACCTGTGTCTTGTTCATGTGATTAGTCTTGTGTGCATTTAATTTCTGGTTTTTCTGTCTGTCATGGTGAGATTCTTAACGTTGTTGGAAGGGTTTATGTTCTGAGTGACATTATGTTTTGCCTTGCCTAGTTTTGACTTTGTTTGCCTGGTCTAGTTCTGGAAATAAAGGATTCCTGCTTTCAAACCTATTTTCTGCATTTGCCCTCCAGCCTCCAACCCCTTGGTCCAAATTTTAAATAAGGTGCACAGATGACATAACCACACGGTGTTGTGCTACGAATGGGCCGAAGTGGGCAAACACAAAATGAGGAGTGTGATAAGAAAGTACATTTGGTTTGAAACAGAGTGCCAAGACTGTGAGGACACAGATTGGGTCAAGAGAAATAGAGGGGAGAGGAGAGGAGGAGGCGGGGGGGGCGGTCAGGTGAGGGGGACGAGCACTGTGGGGCTGCTGGGATATAAATTTGAGCCGAGGTGTGTGTCCAGGAATCTTCTGAACATTCACCTGACACCATGACACTCCTGGCTCTACTGCTGCTGATCGGAGCTGCTGGTAAATACACTGTAATACAATAGTGTTAATTTTGTCAGCTATTTTTTTATTTAGTCTTAGTCCTGTATCAAATGTCCTTTTAGTCATATTTAGTCACCTTCATCCTGTTTGTATTTAGTCAAGTTTTAGTCGACTAAAAGTCTGAGCATTTTAGCCTACTTGTGGTTAATGAAAACTGTTGACATTTGAGTCTTTTTTAGTCATCAGATTATATAGAAAACTTAAGTCAAACTAGTCTAGCCAAAACCAACAACTTGTGTATTTGTGGACAGAATGAAATGAAATGATCTCCGCGCTACGGATGCTGCATGCATGCAAGTGACATGTCATATCCAAGGATTAGAGACGGTTGGAGGCTGCTGTTTTGAGCATTGCAATATTTTTTATTTCACTGTTATTTATTTATGATTATCTTTAGGCTCAGCAAAGATTTGATGTCAGCTGTTGCTGACTTTTTAGTTAATACTGAAAAAGATCCCTGCTGGCTTTTTCTTTAAATACAATTTTAAAATGTCGATACAGTAGCTGTCCTTTTTTTAAATGTCTAAGCTAAAGTTTTTATAGGTGTTGCTATCTGCTATGTGTAGCGTAGTTCTACAAGCAAGTCAGTGCATTCATTCGGTGGTATCAGAGAGTTACAAGGGTCTGTAAATGCAGTGAAAACAATTGACCACAGCAAATCTTTTATATTAAAAATGTATTTTTTACTTTTGAATAATTCATTACAAAAAATGTATTGAATAATTTAATTCATATAGCCTATGTGTACACATATAAATCATTCGTCAAAACAGGGCTAAATTTGATAAAATTATAAAAGGTATATGTGGTCAAATGAAGAGCCGTTTGGGAGCCGAAAGAGCCGGCTCTTCTTGGTGAGCCGAGCCAAATGATCCAGCTCACTAAAAAGAGACGGAATTCCCATCACTACACACAACTGCTGACCAGCCGCAGCACCGGCAATTTAACTGCTAGGAGAAAAACTGACTATCAGATGTAACGTTATCTTTGATAATATTTCGTCTCCTCCTTTTTCGTCAACGGAAGTAAAGAGAAATTCTGTCAAAGTTTTTATTTAGTAAACTACATTTTCGTCTCGTCACTTTTCGTCAACGATATTGCATGTTGATTTCGTTACAGTTATTATTTACTGACGTCGGTGCCGTCTCGTCATCATCTCGTCTTAGTCATTGAAAAAAAGGTCGTTGTAGAACATATTTCGTCATAGTTTTAGTCAACGCAATTAATACTATTATACACACATTCACAAAGATACACACACAAACAGTAAACAGTACATAGAAAACATACTGTAGTGTAAGATACTAAATAAAAAAGATGAATGGTTGTGGTTGAGGATAACAAATGTATCTCTTTCTCTGTTTGTGTGTTTGAAACAGCTGTAACAGCTGCACCAGCTGCAACAGCTGCAACACCTGCAACAGCTGCGACACCTGCATGGATTTTTGCTGCAACAGCGGCAACCCCTGCAACAGCGGCAACAGCGGCAACAGCTGCGACACCTGCATTGATTTTTGCTGCCACAGCGGCAACAGCTGCAACTGCTGCAACAGCGGCAACAGCTGCAACAGCGGCAACAGCGGCAACAGCGGCAACAGCTGCAACAGCGGCAACAGCTGCAACAGCGGCAACAGCGGCAACAGCTGCAACAGCGGCAACAGCTGCAACTGCTGCAACAGCGGCAACAGCTGCAACAGCGGCAACAGCTGCAACACCTGCATTGATCTTTGCTGCCACAGCTGCAACACCTGCAACAGCGGCAACACCTGCATTGATTTTTGCTGCCACAGCTGCAACACCTGCAACAGCGGCAACAGCGGCAACACCTGCATTGATTTTTGCTGCCACAGCGGCAACAGCGGCAACAGCGGCCACAGCGGCCACAGCTGCAACAGCGGCAACAGCGGCCACAGCGGCCACAGCGGCCACAGCGGCAACAGCAGCAACAGCTGCAACAGCTGCAACTGCGGCAACAGCGGCAACAGCGGCCACAGCGGCCACAGCTGCAACAGCGGCAACAGCTGCAACTGCTGCAACAGCGGCAACACCTGCATTGATTTTTGCTGCCACAGCTGCAACACCTGCAACAGCGGCAACAGCTGCAACACCTGCATTGATCTTTGCTGCCACAGCTGCAACACCTGCAACAGCGGCAACAGCGGCAACACCTGCATTGATTTTTGCTGCCACAGCTGCAACAGCGGCAACAGCGGCAACAGCGGCCACAGCGGCCACAGCTGCAACAGCGGCAACAGCAGCAACAGCGGCCACAGCGGCAACAGCTGCAACAGCTGCAACTGCTGCAACAGCGGCAACAGCGGCCACAGCGGCCACAGCGGCCACAGCTGCAACAGCGGCAACAGCGGCCACAGCGGCAACAGCTGCAACTGCTGCAACAGCGGCAACAGCGGCAACAGCGGCCACAGCTGCAACAGCGGCAACAGCGGCAACTGCTGCAACAGCGGCAACAGCTGCAACAGCGGCAACAGCTGCAACACCTGCATTGATTTTTGCAGCAACACCTGCAACACCTGCAACAGCTGCAACACCTGCATTGATCTTTGCTGCCACAGCTGCAACACCTGCAACAGCGGCAACAGCGGCAACACCTGCATTGATTTTTGCTGCCACAGCGGCAACAGCGGCCACAGCGGCCACAGCGGCCACAGCGGCCACAGCGGCAACAGCGGCAACAGCGGCAACTGCTGCAACAGCGGCAACAGCGGCCACAGCGGCAACAGCGGCCACAGCGGCCACAGCGGCAACAGCGGCAACAGCGGCAACTGCTGCAACAGCGGCAACAGCTGCCACAGCGGCAACAGCGGCCACAGCGGCCACTGCGGCAACAGCTGCAACAGCGGCAACAGCGGCAAGAGGCTGACCCTTGCAGCCCTCTGGTGTGTGACGGAGAGGTGCATGGCCTGGTGTCATTGGGTCAGATATGTGACGAGCCAAACTACCCCGGGGTCTACGTCAAACTGTGTGAGTTCCACTCCTGGTTTGAAGAGGTCCTGGCAGCCAATCCCTAAAGAAATTACCAGTTTATTTTCTTCACTTCTCCCACTGGTTCACACCCCTGGTTTTTATTTTTCTGTCTTCTCTCTGGTGCCAATCAAGACTCTTAACACACATGTGCCAGAATGTTGAAAACTAAATAAAATCACTTGCTATTCACTTGTCTGTTCATGTCTATAATATGAAAACATACACCAATCACTTATACGCTCAAGTATGTGTTAGGTACAGGTTTATGTATTTGATTTAATACCATTTAAGACAGTTTGATGGTGCTCTATCGCTTTGATATACAGTAGAGCAGAGGTCTTCAACAGGGGGTCCGCGACCCCCAGGGGGTCCGCGGAGGTACTGCAGGGGGGTAGTGAAATCTTTGGTTGATTAGACAATTGTTTACATTTCTTAATTTATTTATTTTTCCTTTTTTTTTTTTCCCACAAATTGAAATGTCTTTAAATGCACATTAACATGAATCCAACATGTTGTAGCAAACGGAGAAATGGAGGCAGAAGACATTATCTTTCAGTCAGCAATGCACGCATTCAGCTACACACAGTGGCTATCTCAAGCTAGGCGCCGGTTCACTCACAGCAGGAGACTACCCCAGACCTGTCCCACCAGGCCTCCTGTACACAAAGGGGAGGACCCGCCCCTATCGCTGCTGTGCCAGTCACGAGGCCGCATGACACACGCTGGCTCTGTCAGGTTCCCCGTGATTGGCTGAGAGCCTATTCAGTCCCCAGTTTACGAAGGACCCAGACACAAGGATGCACGCTGCAATATTATTGAGAAGACCATACCTTTATATATATATAAAAATTGATCGTTTTGCAACTCCACCAACAAAATCCACAAGCACAAGAGAGATACCATCCACCTCAGAAACCACCAGTGAACATGCAAGTGGCGAGGTGGAACCTGCTGCAATGTAGCAGCTGGGTCATTCCAGAATTTGAGGACATTTCATGTCCCCCATATAAAAAATCTAATAATCCATGCCCAAAATGCTAAAACATGCACTTGTTGTGTTAAACATACTTGTCTTGAGACAAAATGTGTATAAAATTGTAGAAAAAGTGGTTTCAAAATATTATTTAAATTATCAAATAGCCCTCGAACATCCCCTAAAATGGCATTTTTCTCTTGTCCCCGCTTCTTGGTGACCAACTTGCATGTCAAATATAACATTTCAAATAGGGATTTTATTTACTTTTTTTGGTATTATTCTATTGATATATGTCTCTTGTAATGGTAAAATCTATTTGTTAAATCATAAACATATTTTAAATAACAGTAATTTTGCACAGAAGGTGTGTCCCTCAACATGCGTTCAACCCTGTTACCCAAACCTTTTTAGATTGGCACAGGAAGTGAAAAAACTGTAAATCAGATGACACAGTGGAAGTGACATCAGCAAGCCATGTGCTAGTGCCATGGGTAGACCAAAACTAAGTCCTCTCTTTTATTTTTCATATTTTTACAATCTTTTCAGTCGTAAAAGAGTGTGGCACTCTGACCCACTCAACCCTGTCACTGATATTACCAGAATAAAGCATATTAATTTCAAAGTTATCTTTCTTGCATTAGATATCCAAGTTTGTCATTGCCTTGGAAAGTATAGCATTACATGCTACATCTAGCAATAATTCCTGAGGTTAAAGGCTCAAATTAGCATTGATTTTCAACCCTGTTACTTTCAACCCTGTTACTATAATTAGAGTAACAGGGGTAATTCTTCATTGGAAAATATACATTTGATGCCAAGCTGGGCAAATCACTTTTTTTTTTAAATAAAAGGTTCATTTTTCAAAAATGTTGGTGTCTAAATTGTCCTCCAATTCTGGAATGACCCAGCTCATAAGGGTAAGCGCAACGAAGACCCGAATATATGCAGATAATTATCTGAAGTTTGGTTTTACCTTTAAGGAGGCAGATGGCATTGAATTTCCTATGTGTGTCATTTGCTCTACTGTTCTTTCAAATGAATCTATGAAGCCATCAAAGCTGCAGCGTCACTTGGAGACAACACACAGCCACTTAAAAGACAAACCTGTTGAATACTTCCAAGCTAGCCTCAAATCCCTCCAAGGTCAACAGATATTGATCAGAAAATCAGCCAAAGTTGGTGAGCTAGTTAGTTGGTGAGCTAGCTTTGAAAAGTTGGTGAGAAAAAAAAGCTTTGAAAATTTGGTGAGCTAGCTTTTGAAATGCTGAAATTGCTCTTCGGATTGCCCAGAAGAAACAGCCATACACACTTGCAGAGGATTTAATATTGCCTTCAGCAACCGATATGTATAAAACAATGTATTGGAATGATATTGACATTAACAAACTGAAAACCATTCCAGTGTCGGACACAACCATAGCTCGTCGTATAGACGAGATGGCATCTGATGTGAGGGTGCAACTGATAGAGAAGCTGAGGTTGGCAGATGCATTTGCATTACAATTAGACGAGTCAACAGATGTGTCTAAGGACGCCCAGCTTCTGGCGTTTGTGCGCTTTGTCGATGATAAGGAAATGCAGAAGGAATTTTTATTTTGTAAGTGCCTCCCTAAACGCAGTGATTGATATTTTTTTCAAAGAAAATTACATTCAGTGGACAAAATGTATTGCGCTGTGTACTGACGGTGCAAGAGCCATGGCTGGTTTAAAAAGTGGACTAATCGCGCTTGTAAGGGATGTGTCTCCGCAAGTTATTTGGACGCACTGCATGCTACACAGGGAGTCACTTGTTGCCAAAGATATGAGCGCTGAATTGGCAGATGTCATGGACTCTGTAGTGAAAGTAGTCAATATAGTCAAGAAGAGCGCATTGCAAACGCGTCTCTTCTCTAATCTCTGTGCTGCTGAGGGAGAAGAACACACTGCGCTACAGTAGGCCTACTGTACCATTCCGAGGTTCGATGGCTTTCACGTGGAACAGTGTTGTCACGTGTGTTGGAATTGCGCAAGTCTATTCGGGAGTTTTTACTTCTCCAAAAGCGCACAGAGCTGGCTGCACTTTTCAGTGACAATGTTTGGGTCACCAAACTTGCCTATCTTGCTGATGTTTTCGCTGAGCTGAACAAACTGAACAGTTCAATGCAAGGCCCCAATACACATGTCATTCATCTGTATGACAAAATGGAAGGCTTTTAAAAAAAAATCTAAAGATGGAGGGAGCGCATCGGGGAGGAAATATTTTCCATGTTTCCATCAGTGGATGAGCTGGGAGATTCTGCTGTGCTCTCGCCCCACGTAACACGCACAATTATTGCACATTTGGAGGCGCTTGAGGGACAATTTGGGCACTACTTTTCTGAGGCTGACTCCTGATGCAGGGACAAGACATGGATACTGTTTCCATTCACAGACAACGCAGCAGACGGCACACGCCTGATAGTGACAGAGAGGATCAGCTAATCGAACTATCCACAGACAGTAGGCTACGTTCAGACACATATATGACACAAAATCACTCACCCAGTTCTGGATCTCTTACCAGAAAGACTTTCCGCAATTGGCAGGAAAAGCTATGATGAGCCTTTTTCCCATTGCAACAACCTATCTTTGCGAAAGTGGATTTTCCTCACTCGCTTACTTGAAATACAAATACAGTTCAAGGCTGCAGCCTGAGGCTGATAGGACCAAGCCCGCCTTAACTTGCCATCAGGCCCTGGGGCTGATAGTTTTTGTAGGCCCCCTATTTAAACAACAAATCAAAGTCATTTATAGCCTCGGCAGGCTCTGTGATCGCACTTCTCCACTCTGCTCTACACGCGCCTGGTCCTCTCCTCCATATGAGTGACGTATCGGGCCTCCCTCATGTATTTGTCCGGTTGCCGTTGGCTCCCCTCCACGTAGCAAGTCCTCGTCGTCCTCTCCATCTCCTCCAAACAGATAATGTCCCTCCTGTCTGTTTTTCCTCTCCCGCTACTCCATCGCTATCAGAACCAGACGGCCTACTTGTCTCCGAGGCCCCGCGGCCGGCACCGCTGCCGCTCGGTACAGAACTCATCTGTCCTTCCTCCTCATCCTGGCCTACAGGTTTAAAATAACCTGTAAGCTTCGGCATTTTTTGTAATAGCTGCTTGTCTCGAAACTCCTTTTCCCTCAACAATTTCCTTTTCCGAGCGCCACTCAAACTTTTTCTTCACTCAATCACTCGCAATTTGAATAAGTCACATGTGAAACATATTCTCATTCTGACGTGTGGGTGTTTGTGTATATTTGCGTTTGTGTGTATTGTGTTTGTTTCCCGGGGAAAACCCTCACGAGAAACATCGGCTGTTGTTATGCCTGCTGTGACGTCAAGTTACTCCGTTCTCCGCTTGTAATTATGCCGTTACAAGCTTCAAAGTTGTATTTATCATCTGAATTTGCCGAAACAAGTTTAATATTCTGAAAGCCAAGACTTTGTTTTTTTTAAATCAGATGAAAACAAACTGTAACGGACCTTGCTGTGTTATCTATCATTACTCTACGTCTTACAATAATAATTTCAGTGGAGGGAGGGGGGCGGCGCTGTGGAACAGCAGAGTGGCGAGGGAGAGCTGTCGTCTTCCCTTTACAAGATTCAAAAATGTATTTATCGTGTGATTTTGGAAATGAAAGTTTCCTATTCTGAAAGCCAAGAATTTGTTTATTTAAAAAAAAAAAAAAACACCCGAAATAAAAAAAAAAGAATTTTTTATTTTATTTTTATTTTTTTTAATTGGCTCATGATAGGCCCCCGATCTCCGTAGGCCCCTGGGCTTCAGCCCAGGTCAGCCCGTGCATTAAGGCGGCCCTGGATAGGACCCTCTGCCTGACAACCTCCATCCGTCCAAGGTTAGATAAGCTGTGTGCTACTCATCAGGGTCAGACATCTCACTAATGTGGGAGTATGTGTGCCATCCACAGATGGTTTGAGGATTCATTGTCCCTTCTACATGTATGTTTAAAGTTCAAATCTGTGAATTATTTTAATAGCTCAGTGTTGTGTGCAAGATGTATGTTTATAAATGGCAGTGGCATGGTCACCCTGTACCTTGCACTTGTTTGAAGTTAAAACTTGAATCTGTGAATTATTTTAATAGCTCAGTGTTGTGTGCAAGATGTATCTTTATAAATGGCAGTGGCACGGCCACCCTGTACCTTGCACATGTTTAAAAATAAAAACATGAATATATTAACCTGTGTATTATTTGAATAGCTTAGTATTGAATGTACAATAACAGAGTAGCTATGTTTATACACGGCACTCGGCCCCATTTAATATAAAACACAATTGTATGCCATACATATAGTAGGGGGGTCCCTGCTCCAGCTCTCCATCAGTTTGGGGGTCCCTGGCCTGAAAAACGTTGAAGACCCCTGCAGTAGAGGGTTTAAAAGCTGTTAGAAGGAACATATTCATGGTATGGGTTAAACAGTGAGGTAGCACATTTCACATGTGATAGCCCCCTTCCTTTTTCATAAGGGTTAGGGTTATAATGTCAAGCATTTAAATAATTTCCATTATTTAAGGGGGGCTCATAAAATGCTTTAATTATAAAGAATAAGTGCTGAACCTACTGCTGAGATAATGGCAGTGTAATTATTGAACAGTAGGAGGCCTCAGTGAGAAATCTTCCTGTCAGTCCCACCCACTCATTATTGACTTCCAGGTCAAATTTGTCTTCTCTGATCCCCACTCTCCGTTCCTCCCTCTCTTTGCGTCTTTGTCTCTGTTTGACTGGGCTGGAGGGCCCGAGCCACGCTGCTGCACCTACACACAAAAATATATTATACTAAAATGTCTGACTCAACTCTTAAATACATTTTCATTTTAAAATAATGATATATATTAACTTCTAGCTAGCCTTTCAAACAAAGGTGTCACTCAGAGCATTACTAATTGCTGCATTGCAATAATAGCTGGAACTGTCATTTATGTGTTCTGCAATAACTTGCTAAATGTCTGCTATGAAAGGGTCTATGAATAGGATTTATTTGGGGTAAGAAATACAAGATGTTAGCAAGGATTATACGATTCACGTCAGCAAGATTTACTTATAAGTAAAATACATTGTGGACAGACTTTTGCGAGAGAAGGAAATACTCATTTCATTTGCATGAAATAGAATGAGACACATCCATGAAAAAAAAACCTATGTTAAAAAATAATTTGGCACAACAGGGAAGACTTGACATGTATGTATTGGTCTGTGAAAGGGAACCATAGATTTGTCATGACATTTTACAGTTTTTGAGACACATAATGTTTCAAGTGGAGAATAATCTGATATATAGTTTCAAAGACTGTATGTGCACAACACAAGTTTATAAAATGCCAGCCCTCTGAGAGGAAGATGCAGACTTTGCTTCCGTGAGATATTCAGCACTGCTTAAAACAGAACAATACTAATCAGAAATAGGTATATACAAATAAACACAATGCAATATTAAATAAACAAAGGCATGACAACCACAATCTCAGATGGAAAAAATCCTTAAATCACTACACTGGCTCCCAGTGGAACTGAGGATTGAATACAAGGTCTCCCTCCTCACTCACCAGTGTATCCATGGAACTGCCCCTCCCTACCTCAAGGAACTCCTCACCCCTCATACTTCCTTGCGGACCACCCGCTCCTGCAAATCCAACCTCCTCAAACCCCCCAGGACCAAGCTCCGTACTATGGGAGACCGGGCCTTCTGCTCGGCTTCTCCCAGTCTGTGGAATGCTCTCCCCGACCACATAAGAGCACAGACCATGGATGCTTTTAAAAAAGGCCTCAAAATGCATCCGTTCAAAAGAGCCTTTTCCTAGACCTTTTATTTATTACTACCCTTTTATTTATTTTTTATTGTATGTTTTTCTTCTTTTTATTCACTCTACCATGTTGTGTACTGTTTTTATTTTTGTCCCATGCTCACTGCTTGTGCACTTCGGGATTTGAACTCAAATATGAAGTGCGTTATAAATGAAACCCATTATTATTATTCACAATATGTGTCTGTTTTTCCATTTTCAGTCTGTCCAGTTTACATCATTGCAAGTGAATTACTGTTGTGGCAATCCAGCACTCACAACAGGAAAGAATGAAACAGAGAGGAATCAATAAAACACAAGCAGGCATACTTGAAATGAATCATTATTATTTAGTTGCGCAACACCAAACAGCAATGGGGAAACATTACCTGCCCTCAAGCAATCATACAGCAATGCTCCCACGAATACAAGAAACACAGGGCAGATATAGATTTTCTAAATGACACACGAACATGTTCCCTAATCATGTTTGACGCACACACATTGTCAGTTCTCCTAAACTTGGACATGTTCCAGATGTCGAAAGGTCATTATCTCATGACGTCTTTAGGAGTCTTGCAGGATATGAATGATCCAATTACCAAACTATATATACGTCTGCACATGAACGCACATACATTTCTTTACATTAACTAACACACCAACCTCAATGTTTTCCCTCTAACTCTATTATAATCTAAACATCCTCTTTGTCAGCTCACTTGAAGTGCATAATTAGCAAAGAGACAATTAGCCTCTTGGCTCTGAAAACTGTAATTTAATAACATACCTAGTTACTATGACTATAGGTCCAAGATTGATATAACAATTAAAATGTACAGCTCAACGTGGATCTACAAAAGCACAAAATGTTTAAGCCTAAGGGTGTTGATTGCTGTCTGACACAGAAACAGAAAAACAGATTGTTTTAGGTTTCAGAGACAACAGATGATTTAGTTCTCACCTCTCCACACTCTAAAAACGAATTCAGGCGACCTTTCACTTCCACTTAATTAAATGCATTGTTGCAAGATAGAAATGTGAGTTAATTGATTTAGATAAACATTTTAAGTTGCAAACATTAATTTATAAGTTGTGTTGACGGAATAATGTTGGTAATTACATCAACTTAATATTGTGTGTAATTTGAACTTTGATTTCTGCGTTAATTCTTTTAAAACTAAATTCAAGTTGTACTAAGTAATGCAATTGGCTTGATAACTTAATTGTTCTACACCTTGTGTTAAGGATTTCAAGTCCACTCCCACTGCCTGGACAAGTTCAGACAGTTAAGACAAATAGAAATACACAAAGGACATTTTAAGGTGAGTGTCATCTTTTGTCATTCAAAGACAGTGGATAGCCTTGTAGTTGCACTGTATAGGCAAATTGCTGTTTGACCAAAATTAGCAGCCTTTGAACTGTGAATAGTTCTGTGAGAGGATACAAAGTAGTAGAGGCTACTGTGAGAGTAAAAATACTTTGGTTTCTATTGTGATATCGCTTTTTATTAAAAGAAAATCTTGTTGAAGCAGATCAAGGACATGCTTCTTGAGGTAGGATCATAAACATCTTTGTTACATCTTTTGTAAAATGTATGTGTGTGATCTGCAGATTGGTGGTGTTGTGGATATTTTAAACTCGTCAATACTGTAAAGATGTACAATGAGAGTAATCAATAATAAACTGGTGAAAGCAGGCAGCGTTGTCTTTTGTTGGTTCTTTATTTGAAGCGCTTCAAAGGTACATGTCTCACAGAGTATAGAGTAGTCTGCAGGAGTGCACACAGGGTATAATGTGTGTGTGTGTTTTATAGAGGACTGTTGCTGTGCAGGAAGTAATAAAGATCAGACTTTCTTTAGAAAACTGTTATCTTACAATGCTCTCATAGGGAGGGCCGCATCCTCCAGGTACGACCTTGGCGGGATGCTACCTTGTGGTACAACAGGTCGAGTTGACCAATACAATTTCTAAGCATAATATAATCATTTGGTTTTACCATATAAAGTAACAAAAGAAATTGCCACTACATTCCCCCCCTTTTGATAATATTTGATCAATCAAGAAAATAAAACAAATTACAGGATAGACTGATATAACACATCAATGAATACATTCCATTGCTGGTTTAAGTAAACACATCATAAACATATCATGGAAAGTGGCTGTTTGTGTGGAGGACAGACTTCGTATGTGGAAAGCAAAAGAATACTGAAACGAGGAAATGGCAATTTTACACACAATTTTACAGTTCGGTGTCCGACTCTTCAGAGTCGGAATCAGTGGGGGCTGAATCTGGGTTGGCCGTAACATTGTCCGTGGTTTGAGGGAGAGCGGTGTATTGTACAAATATGGTTTGAATAGAGTAATTTGAGTTGTCTGATGTGATACAATTTGACTTTTTAACATACTGATATGTTTATTCAAAACCATTTCCAAACACACAATGTCATGACTTTTTCAAGATCTTATGCACAAACTATGACTTTCTTTAATATGTTTAGAAATCCTATACTGACATAACAGACAAACTATATAATATAATTCTTAACTAAATACTATACTTGGACTTTTTTCAAGATACTTTTAACATACTATACTAGTACTTTTAAAATGAATGTTCGGACATTCTACACTGTGACTCTTTTTAAATTAAATATATGAAATACTATACTATGACTAGGATTGGTTCAACATACTTTCATCATTCAACATATTTTGACCTCCTTCATGATATTTTCATAATATTCTATTATTTTACCTCTTTTTCTCTATATTTTATACAAACTATACTATGACCGTTTGGAAACTCTGCTATTTATTATTTACCTTTTATTTTTATTTTGGTTGACTTATCATGAGGTTTGTCAAAGCGGACAGGTGTCGTCACAACAATAGCTGGGGATTGTGGGTAGTGTAGTCTCTTTGGCGCTCCACATTTCAGAGAAAACAAGTTGTTTCTCAGAATTGAAGGGGAAAAACACAAAAGCATTGTACACAATTTAAACCTATCAATGTCGTTTAATTAACAATGATAATCTGGTGTTTTTGAGTTGATGAGTAGCGGAGATATCACTGTCAAATCAATCGACAGTAAGGAGAATACTTACTTCCGGGTGCAATTCTCCGTTATCCAATGGGAATGGACGCTCACATTGCCTTTAAGAGCTGCTGACATAAATGAATGCGGTGCTTCCCTGAGCGTCAAATACCGCCGCCAATGGGAATACATTGCAATCAGTTGAAAGCTCTTTGCGTCCGTTTATGAAGCTGAAGGAGCCTCAGCGCGTCCCAACTGCACGCCATGGGACCCTGACCAAGCGTCGCTCCTGGACGCTTAGGGAGTGAGAGTGTGTTGGTTTTGTGTGTGGGAGACACTGTTATCTATGAAGGGCCGAGTAGGCCTAAATTAAAACTCACCTCGCACACACACTACTGAAAACATCTGGCCTTGTACAAACACTACTGAAATACTCTCACATTCACTACTGAACACCTCATACACACACAACTGAAAATTAAACCTCACACACACACACTCCTGAAAACATTTTACTGAAAGGTTCTCAGTAGGGAATGTGCATGTGTTTCACACAAGAGGGTCAAAGGTCAGAGATGTCAGAGTGACAGGTGCCACATCAAAGGGATTTGGAGGCGGGACTAAGTTATATCTCTCACATGCTCCGCCCTCTACTGGACTCTATGGGTATTACCTTATCATGCAAGCATTCACCTACTGAGATTTCTATAGACCTAGCCGGCCCCGGGGCGGGCCTACCTGAATGCGTGCGCCTCTCACTTCCGTATAAAAGGAGGCCTCGCCTCCTGACCATCATCCTTTACTCTTCAGTGAGCGGAGGTGATAGCCTAGCACTGAGTCCGAGACGTATTTTTTGAGAGAAAGGAAGAAAGAGGAATTAAGAAAACAAGTATTTTTTGAAATCGTGCCCTGGCTTAAATAGCTGGCGCCGATCCCCACCACCTCTGCTTCGAGTGTTTGGGGGAACAGGATATGGCCGAGGCGGTGCCATTTCACGTTCGCCATTCCTTCCGAGTCCGGCGTCCATGGAAGTCCACCGCCCAGGGATGTACTCTCCATGGATGACGATAATGGCGGCGGGTGTGTGGGCTACTCGCTCATTGCTAGAGATGCCCCCGCCTCACCAGGTCAGAGCGATTATTGGGCCGCAAGCTTGGTCCACGGGCCTTGCCCCAGGCCCGGTTCCCCCGGGGACCGGTGCTCGGTGGCTTCACATGATATAGGGTCGACCCTACTTCATCACAGGCCGCCGCTGCCTGCCGTGTGATGTCCCTGGGATATCACGTCACATGGCATTTTCCAAAGAGGACCGTGTTGATCTCCTGGGAGCCCTCGTCTTTACGGAAAGGCTCTTTGGATCGATCTCCTTGCTCACGGGATAAGGAGTAATCGCAGCGTGGCTGATTCTTGCCCATCCCCAGAGGAAACTCTGTCCTACACTCCCCGCCAACTGCTGTAAACCCCAGTATCCAGCAGGTGGGCGTGTGCACGTGAGTGGAATGAACCGTGTGCTGTCAAAGCACTGTGCGGGTTCAAGAGAATCTATTGCATCGGGGCTCCGCCCACTGTACCCATAGAGTCCAGTAGAGGGCGGAGTCTGTGAGAGATATAACGCCGGGTTACATATTGTAACCCTTGTTGTATTAACACAGGCGCAGCCCTCTACCCTGGGGCACTGTCTGTCCTATACCGCTCGCTGAAGAGTGGTGAAGGATGACGGTCAGGAGGCGGGGCCTCCTTTTATTCGGAAGTGAGATGCCTACGCATTCAGGTAGGTCCGCTACATCTATAGAAATCTCAATAAGTGAATGCTTGCATGATAAGGTAGTACCCATAGAGTCCAGTAGAGGGCTCCGCCTGTGTTAATATAACAAGGGTTACAATACGTAACCCGGCGGTTTATGGGGGTCATAAATCACTCTCTTATCAGGTACTTTATCTCATTTTGACAAACAGTGGTCTTTCAACTAATGTCAATGTTTGTAGTTGACAAGACTTCTCAGATTGCCCGTATCTTTGCAGAGGTTAACTGGTAAAAGCTACAGTTTGTGTGTCTTATTTTGATGGAAATCTTATTGAGAGATTGTTTGGCAATGTGTGTTTAAGGAAAAGCACAATACACTTTAGATAAGAATTGGACATAATCCCTGATACAGTCAGTGGATTGCAGAATAAGCCTTGACTTTGGCATTTGGACTATTGACATATACTGTAGTTTGTTTGGGAGCAGATATGACACGAGAGGCTGAAGCTAAGTATAACCCAACACTGAAACAAGACATTTTACAATACACCTTAACTAACTAAATAAAACACTGTAAAAGGGATATGCTTAAGCTTACTCCACCGTATTAAGGTATATATAAAGAGATTAGTCTAAGGAGAGGAAGCCATGCACGTCCTTTATTGTCTATGTACTGTAAATGGGACCATAGATTACTAAAGGAACATCTTGCTGTACATTAAAAATGTGTTTTGAAATTAAAAACTCGTTCGGAAAATCTTTAAAACAAATTGAGATAATGAACATTTAATAGACTTGTGTTAGCTTATCTTTTCAAAACCAAGGGTTGCCACTTCATTTGCCCTCAAGCTAATGCAATTTTGTGAAATGTTTCTGTTTATTGACATTAGCTGTTCTTGTTTGACTGTGGTTTATATTTGTTTTTTGTTGGAAATGTCACCCCTGAATTGAAATCCAGTACTCATAAAACAATATATCTACACTGGGAGCAGATAGACAATAATAAACACATTGTTGCATCACAAAACATTTTATTGATTGAGCCTTGACATCTCACATTTCACATGTTGTTTTCTTTCTCCCTCGGCTTCTCCTTGTGTCTCACTCTCAGTCTCTAAAGGTTTTATAGGTTTTTGCGCAAGTAGCTATGGTGGTCTGTTGCATCCGAGGTAGATGAATTAACAGCAGTTAAGAAACTACTGTTATCAATACTCAATGGTTTATTAAAGGCTTTGGTTATATTACGATTTAAAGCTATGGAAGGCCATGGGTGCAATATTTATAAGTTGTTTTTCTTAATTTTTTATTTCATAAAGGTTTTATAATCTTTAGCGCCAGTAGCTAAGCATGGTGGTCTGTTGCAAGTGAGGTAGTCCACTTAAACTATTTTTTTGTTGACAACAGCAGTTAAGATACTACTTTAGCAATACTCAATTATTTATGAAAGGCTTTTGTTATGATACGTTTTAAACCTATGGAAGGCCATGAGTGTAATATTTTATCACGTTTTTTTTCTTCTAGTAATCTCAACCACAGCAAAGACAAACAATAGGATCACAAAAGAATAAAAATGATTGTACCATGACCCATTGATGACCTTTAATGTGAGGATCAGGCACACCTCACCTTGATCAGAGTAGATGTTTCCCCATTCGGACACCATGCACATGTCCCCGGCTGCAGGGCAGGCCTTGGGCAGAGCGACGGGCTTCACGTATTGGTTCACGGTGACGGGGTGCGCCAGCTTCATCAGCATGATGTCGTAGTCCAGGGTCTGGTAGTCGTAGCTCTGATGCCAGTAGATGGCGTCCACGGACATGAACTGCTCCGTGCCCTCGTTCATCCAGATGTGGTTGTCACCCAAAATGGCATCAGTGAGTAAGGGCTAAAAGAAGATACACAGAACAACATTAGCATAGTTTCTTTAACACACAGAACATATAAAAACGTTTGTATATGTTAATATACAAACACTTCCTGCAACGGTCAGACTGTGCAGTCACTCAATTATACGGACTCTAACACACTGCTCTGCAATAACACTTATGTGCAATATTTACTATTTTATGCCACCTCACTACCTCAGACTGTTTCACTAATATTGAAGAGATGTTTGTGCTATGTGCAATATACACTGTTTACTTTTTACACAACTAATATTTTTACCCTGCTGCTACCTCATTACCTTTACACGTTCACTAATCCTGCTATCTGTTTTTGTTCCATGGATGTTTACTTATTCGATATCCTTTTATTAACGCCTCTTCATTTAATATGTTACTCTACTAATCCTGTTTGCCTTTTGTCTGCACAGTCCCTTTGCTCTAACACTGTACATCTCCCCGCTGTGGGACGAATAAAGGATGTCTGATTCTGACAACACCGACTTTTGCCAGCAGTGGGCAGCAGAGACTATCCACTGGTCGTTGATGAGGGAGCCGCCGCAGTAGTGGTAGCCGAGATTGATAGACACCTGCCAGGGCTGAGAGTGGGCTGTACACTGGAATCCACCCACAATCTTGTCATCCATAGGTGCTGCAGCTGTGGTGTTAGGCAATAACAATAATCCATATATTTATCAAAGTTACATTTCTTACTTATTATTGTTGTGCAGATGTGCTTTACCTGCAGCGCCCCGGAGTGCGAGAACAATCAGGCCAATCATCTTTACTCAAGCCTTCCTGCGACCAGACTGGAGGTGAAAGATCTGTCACTCACTCAATTTATAGCTAAACTCCTCTGCATCTGTCAATAATCTCCCTCCTACTCCACTCCTCCATACCTCCACCCAATTATTACAGATTATTTATTTTTCACCTCTCTGGCTTTTACTCAAGGACATCTTTTTTTCTGCTATAGGGGAGAGTGGGGTAAGTGAGCCATTTTTTTGTTATGCTGTCCTCTAAGCAAGGAGAAATGACACACAGTCAAATGAAAGCACACACGTATAATTCAGGATGTCTCATATCAATGGCAATGATAAGAATTTATATTTGATCAAGGGCAGTGAAAATATTACTTCTAAAAAAATTGGTCCAACTTGCCCCAGTTTAGGGGTAAGTTCATCCAGGTCAGGGGGTAAATTGAACCACTGTTGGGTAAATTGACCAATTCACTTTTTCCAGTTTAAACCTGGGCATACCTACCAAAAATCTTAAAGGTAACTTTAAACAATAAATAACAAACCAAATACAAGTTTAGTTTTTCAAATATTTTAATATACATTTCGATTGAATTGATTTTTTTTTTCTAACATGTTAAAAGGAAAAGTAATGATACAAATGGTGATACAATTTCATACAGTTTACCAATCAAACACAGGGTAAATTCAACTTTACATGTAACCTACAATGAGCTCTTATTATCAACTGGGCCTACTTTCATTCTGCTACTCCATTGAACCACTGGCTCAACTTACCCCAAGGCCCATGGTTCACTTCACCCCATAGCTACCATTTTAGAATAGCCTAGCTTAAAAATTCCAGGTCATCTTTAGCTTAATGATTCACATGGTTTAATACGCTGCCAACACATCAACATATAAAATATATGTATTTTTAAACCTGGATACATTTTGTTTGACATGATATAGCTGATATCTAGAAAACTGACTTTGACAAGCAAAAAACCTTTTTTTGTAAAACATTTTACTTACCAGAGCACAATAAGCATCTCTCTGTCACAGCCAATGATAAATGGGAGGAGCTTGCATAATTTCTGGTCACGTGATTACAACTATAATGCGTTGCCTGGTTACAGGGGGTGTTTCAATTTACCCACTGTCTCAATTGACCCCCTTCTCCCCTATGGGCCAAGAGCTAAAAGACGGTTAGGTCAAAGTTTTCACTCTTTGATAGCCTAAAATGACAAATTATTGGTTTTGGCTAGACTAGTTTGACTGAAATGTTCTATATAATCTGATGACTAAAAAAGACTCAAATGTCAACAGTTTTCATTGACAAAAAGTAGACTAAAATAGTTAGTTTTGTTTGACTAAAATAAGACTAAAATGCTCAGACTTTTACTCGACTAAAACTTGACTGAATAAAAACAGGATGAAGGTGACTAAATATGACTAAAACTAACAAGGACATTTGATACAGGACTAAGACTAAATAAACTCATAGTGCTGACAAAATGAGCACTATGAGTGATCCATGAGAAACCAAAAGCAGGTGTTTCATGCTTGGAAACCTTGTTCCACATTTTAAATAAGGGGCACAGATGACATAACCACAGGGTGTTGTGCTACGATTGGGCCGAAGTGGGCAAACACAAAATGAGGAGTGTGATAAGAAAGTGCATTTGGTTTGAAACTAAGTGCCAAGACTGTGAGGACACAGATTGGGTCAAGAAAAATTGGGGGGAGAGGAGAGGAGGAGGCGGGGGGGCGGTCAGGTGAGGGGGACGAGCACTGTGGGGCTGCTGGGATATAAATTTGAGCCGAGGTGTGTGTCCAGGTGTCTTCTGAACATTCACCTGACACCATGAAACTGCTGGCTCTGCTGCTGCTGATCGGAGCTGCTGGTAAATACACAGAAATACAATAGTGTTAATTTTGTCAGCTATTTTTTCATTTAGTCTTAGTCCTGTATCAAATGTCCTTGTTATTTTTAGTCATATTTAGTCACCTTCATCCTGTTTTCATTAAGTCAAGTTTTAGATAACTAAATGTCTGAGCATTTTAGTCTTATTTTAGCCAAAGAAAACTAATTATTTTAGTCTACTTTTTGTTCATGAAAACTGTTGACATTTGAGTCTTTTTAGTCATGAGATTATATAGAACATTTCAGTCAAACTAGTCAAGCCAAAACCAATAATTTGTCATTTTGATCAAATTTATTTCCCAATAAGATTATATCTAACCCTTTCTGATGAAAAACACAGGTTGAATGATTAAGAATGAAGCTTTACAGAGAGTATCTGTTCAGGTTTGTGGTATTTCTACCAGCTGTGTTATGGCCACATTAGCCACGTTCACACCGCGTACTTTGCAGTCGCCTACTTATGGCGCATTTCCACTACACGGCCTCGCTCGGCCTCGCTCGGTATGGCTAGGCCTCGTTAGGACTGGCTCACTTTATGGCGCATTTCCATTACAGTTTAGGAACTGGGGTAGTATCTATAGTAACGCAGTGTAGGCGGAGCCGTGACGTCATCTTCAATGAGAGCCCCAGAAAAACAACACAGCCGTTAGCTGTTAGCCCTCAGAGCTCACAGCTCCTCATATCTGTTCAGAAACTAGACAAAAGTTAAACAAGTACAAACCACAGACTGTCTGTGTCATGGTGAATACAGTCGCTGGTTTGTTTATGTCTGTATAGACCGTTGTTGTGAGTGTAGACGGTCGGAGTATATACAACGTTAACTTAGCCAATCTCCATTTAGAAAACACACATTTTAAAAGGTTTTTCGCCTGCCGTCCGTCTGCAGACTTGTCAAAGCATTAATTCATGGTTTTTACTAACCGGTATCAGTATGTTGTTACTTCGGCATCATTTTGAAACGTGTATTACAATTAAATCATGGTCAAATATGTTCATCTTGTTGTAGTTGTGGCTCCCTTGCCAGCGATTCTCTCTCTAGTTTAGCATTCTCAGCCCGACTCAGCCTGGTTGTTCCTGGACCTAGAACCGCGATTTTATGGGGCCAGAAAAACTGTGAATTAGGACCCGCTAGCCGGTACCAGGCCAAGTGGAAACGCAACCAAAAACGGGCCCCGCACGGCTCGGCACGCTTAAAGCACTAAGTACCAATCGCGTTCACACCGGAGTACTTCTCCCTGAGGGAAGATTACGCAAATGAGCCACTGACGTCACTTCGTCTTCTTCTGCTTTGGGTTTACTGGCAGGCTGCAAACAACTTCACGGCGTATACTACCGCCTGAAGCCTTCCGAGTAAATCGACAGAACGCCGACACCTCCTCATCACTCCACCGCTCCCATGTTTTTTTGTGTTGCCATAAGTTATTCTCTCTCCGTTGGTGCGCGGGGCTAATGCTAATAATGCTAATGCCACAAATACAATGGCGGCTTCACAAAACTTTTCAGAGTTTTACGGGGCGTGGTTTGCAATTCGCCCAGCCAATCAGAACTGGGGCACGTTTTCCCCCCCAGGATAGTACCATCTCTCTAGCAGGCACTAAAAATACTGCGGTCAACTCAATCACCGTCTCTCAAATTTGCTTGGTCAAATGAGCAGCTCTTCATTTTTGAGTGCACGATTAATAGCGTCTTTACGGTAATCGCCGAGAAGCGGCACTGACGCTAGTACAAGAATAAAATAATGCATGTTTTTTTGCTATATTTTTCGATACAAATATGTTTTACCATAAGTTCTTAATAAAATTGGCACTGTTGGACTCAGTACTTCTTAGACTACTACCACAAGTACAATCAAGTACTTTTATCGTGTACCTTTTGAGTAATACCCTGTCAAACTGCTATAGAACTGGTACAGGGACAACCACTTGGAGTACAAAAACAATCCTGATATCATTAGAAAGCTAGGAATCTCCTCTTTCCAACAGTGTAAATGTGTCTTCGGGTCAATGCGACTGATGTCGATGGAGCCGGTCACATATATGTTCCGAACTTCACATAATAGGAATTCTGGATGTATAATGGGTTGGGTGGGGGGGCATGGGCTTAATGTTGTATTTGAATGAACCACCTGAAACATGCACTTTGAATATGATAAATGTTCTTGAGGCTTAAAATGCTGGGGTCAAATGACCCCAAAGAATAAAGGGTTTAAAGTTAATTTCAGGATAACAGGAGGTTTAAGAATACATGATATAGTCCGATATTTGGTCCACTATTGAGTTTGCTTTTTCCTTAAATGTATAAAATAAATGTAACTAAAATACTACTGACTTAGCACACTGAAAAAAAAGGGCTGTTGGATTCACATGATTTTAACATGGACATTGGTTGCACATATTAAACACATGTGTACTCAAAACTATTCCATTATGTTAAAGACACACAACTATGTTTATATCAAAGAAACATGAAATTGTTATGTTCATTTGAATATTTCCTTTAATATTAAAGTGGACCTATCATGCTATATTTGAATAATATAGTGTAGGACCATACCTATATAAAGCATATTTATACTTTTTATTTTTCAAAATACCAAACAGATCACACATTTTAGCCATTCCTCATTTCGCTCAATTTAACACTGTCTTTGCATGGGCTGATTCTGTGAGAACAGCACCATCTACAGGCCTGGCATATGTACTACAGCATCTACAGCGCGTTCGAACGGCAATGTCCGTGGCTATCTCCTCCTGATTGGTGGAGTTGGCCCAATTGCTGTAGCGCCACTTCTGTGACGTGACAGAAGGGTTCAAATCTTGATCAGTCTGTATTAGATCCGTTGCAGCCCCTTTTTAAGAGATTTGGGTATGGAGGAAAATAGAGAGGGTTGTGTTTTCTGACACTCGGTGAGTTCCCTGGAACACCGGGGACACATATTCATGTATAAAAGACGTTCAAAAATGCATTTTGCATGATAGGTAACCTTTAAGTATATTCATTTACCCTATGTTTAACCAACATGACTTTTTTATGTTCATTTTAGGCTTGTAATATGCTCAGTATATTTAACTTGTACCTGTTAAAGCAACATGATTTCTTTATTTAAGCTTCACTGTAAAAAGTCTGTTGGACTTAAGTAATAAAAGACATGAACATCGGTGGCACATATTAAAATCATGTGTACTCAAAACTATTCCATTATGTTAAAGACACACAACTATGTTATGTCAAAGAAACATGAAATTGTTATGTTAATGTGAATATTTACTTTAATATTAGGTATATTCATTTACCCTATGTTTAACCAACATGACTTTTTATGTTCATTTTAGGCTTTTAATATACTCAGTATATTTCATACCTGTTAAAGCCACATGAATGTTTTGTTTAAACTACATGCTATAGTTTTCTGTTTAATCTACCTAGTGCTCAAGGGGTACATAAGATTATTTATTTCATGTGAATAGAGGCATGTCGTACATTCTTCAACAGGATCCATCCTAATCTCTTATATCTACAGCATTTATCATAACATTTTAAAACAAACAGTCAATAAAGACAAACACATTTCTTTGAACAACATTCATGTATTTTTCTCAAAAAATAAAACAATATTAACAACCACCACACATCCAGATGAGCTTTTG
The DNA here is from genome assembly GCF_949606895.1 of Notothenia rossii. Lineage (NCBI taxonomy): Eukaryota > Metazoa > Chordata > Actinopteri > Perciformes > Nototheniidae > Notothenia > Notothenia rossii. The sequence goes on from NC_136905.1 coordinate 9,715,003, forward strand.
GTTTTTCCATCATGCAGCCCCAGGAGAATTAACAAATACATTGAAAATAAAGAAATACAAATAAATAGAAAATGTTTGTGATGCATGTACATATACATTATTGTGTTAGAACACAGCAAGGAAGCTTAAAGGAAACTATTCTCCCCACCAAAATAAAGGTTTATTGGGCCAAATGGCAAAGAAAGGCTTATTTTTGTAACTCATTCATAGTAAACAATTAATAGAAAATGTCAACGCCTAGCCGAAAAAAGGAAATGTTCTTGCAAATCCATTATAAGTAACCTGCTAATATGAAAGGGCACTTTAATGCAAAAAAAGCAATGGCATTGCTTTGGAATAATACATGAAAGTATAATAATGGCCTGGTTTCTCACCACATGTGCACTAAAGAAAGTATTACAAATTAAAAAAAGAACTGACATTTTGAAGTAGCGCAATTAGTACATTCTGAAACACATGATAAGTGGTACATTCTGAAAACACATGACCCCAGGAAAAACCCACATTTCTGAAACATGCAAATCAACACAGCCAAAAGCATGAGCAAAGGAAGTGCAAGACAGTTGTATCGATGAAAGTCCAGTATGAATGGTGTAAAAGTGCACAATGGTCCATGGCAACAGCTCACTCAAGCAGTTTGTTTTTAAATGCTTGGGCTTTCTTGGAGAGCATGTTGCCGTCTAGCTCCATTAACATTTGCGGGAGCACTTCGAACCTGCACTTCAGTTTAGGGGGGTAGTTCAGGTTCATTGCATACATTAGTCCAAACAGCATGGTAGCAGCTAATGCAAAGTTGTCCACATCAGTTAGTACCTGTTGGCCTTCCAGGACAATCTGTCCTCTGGTCTCATCTGTCCTCTGGTCTCATGGTGGAATTGTGTTTGAAAACCTAAAATCCCACTGTAATCCCCTGAATGGACCGCAGAATGACGTCTTCATCTTCTGCCTGCAGAGTGCACAGTCACAAAGGGAACAGAGTGAGATCGAACAAATCAATACATATATATACCCATTACTAAATCCCTGTGTTTAACAAGTACATTTTGTCAGATTTCAGTACTTTTAAGCCTCCTTGTTATCTGATATACTCCTGTCTGACCTGATAAAAAATGTTTCATTTCCTGTATCCGTTTTAAATTAAAAGCTCTCTAGCTTTTCAATCTGGCTATTAAACAAAAAACAGAGATGTTCACTTGCTTTAGGGTTTAGGCTATATACTATGTGGTGTTTCAATAAATACATATTTTAAAGCCCATCAAAAAATCAAAAGGTCAAATATTACTTCTACTGACCACAAACTCTCTCATTGAGGTACACACACAGCCCCTTGAGAAGACAATCCCGGCCTAAATCAACATCATCAACCTAAGAATCTGTTTCGCTCAATGAAATATGTACACTATTGACTCGATGTATAATTTCCTTAAAATGAATTCTTACTTGAGTCATGTTTGACATAATACAGTTCAGACGCTGGCCTATCTGTCCTCCTCTCTTCTCAAAAACCTTCAGAAGTTTTTCAGATAGCACATCCAAATGAGAGAGAAATCTTAATTGGAGGGGCAGGGTTGTTGTACGCTTAAACTCCGCATTTATCAAAGAAAACAAAATATCACAGTCATAAAAATCATGAAATAATTTCTTTTTCTAATGATGTTGTGATTGTAGTTGTGTGCTAAATGTATTTACAAAACCACATACCAGGCATATCTTGCCTCAAAACGCTGCAGAAACTAGTCCATGCATTTGTTACTTCAAGGCTAGCTTATTGTAACTCTTTATTATCAGGGTGTACCAAAAAGTCAGTTAAGTTGCTTCAGCTGATTCAAAATGTATTGACCAGAGCACGGAAAAGGGACCACATTACTCCTGTTTTGGCTCCATAGTGAGAATAACTTTTGATATCAAGTACGAACAACCAGGTTAGACTACATTACATTTCATTTAGTTTATGTTTTTTTCGGAAGCGGCTTAAAATAAGTATTACTGTAATGTAAGACTACATATAAGAAACACCCTTATAGCCATTTCAACAAACAAAACATTATCACTTTTGTGAAGGAGGCTTTATCGCAGAATGTTCGGCTTTTGCCTCTCACTTTCTGAATAACTTTTGCCTAATAAATCAGAAAATGTGTATATCCCTGCAATGTTTGCAGTATGTAAATGTTATGAATACATATTCAGAAATTGTCAGACTAATACCAGTTTTCAATTAGTTAAAGATCAAGTTTAAGTTAGTCAAGTAAATCACGCAAAACATTTTAATACTCACCATTTACTACAGAGCCTTTGGAACAATGTTCAAAGCAAGGCTGAGGTCAATCTTCTCCACGCCAATTACCTATCACAGAAAAACATATTTGAAATTATTTCATTATTCACACACAAATAAAACAAAAATGTTCTGCTCCTTAAAAGCGACATTTACCATTTAATTATGTACCTTTAGGTTAATATGAACCGACTTCGGCCGAGATGGGCGCCTCCAGTGTAAAAAGCTACAGTAGCCTATACTAACTATGAACCACACAGCTTCCGGTCTTCCACGACCCGACCGGAGAAAAAGACGTGCTGCAGGCACGAAACACATTACCAGTAGAAATACATTGCTTTAAAAATCGTTCTGTGTGACACGAAAAAAAGGGGATAATCGTGTTGGTGAACACGAATCAATAGATTACATTTTGTGACTATAACACGAAATGCCATGAGACTGGTTGACTCTGGAGTGGAGTTTGACAGGGGATTACTAAAAAAGTACATTATAAAAGTACTTGATTGTACGTGTGGTAGTAGTCCAAGTAGCACTCTGTCCAGCAGTACCACTTTCACTGAGAACTTATTGCAAGAAATCCTTTGATCGCTCATAAAAGATGGCAAAAAACATGCATTATTGTACTCTGGAGGGGAATTTGACAGGGGATTACTAAAAAAGTACATGATAGGAGTACTTGATTGTACTTGTGGAAGTAGTCCAATTAGTACTGAGTCCAACAGTACCACTATCACTGTGAATTTATGGCAAAACATCATTTTATCTCTCATCAAAGATGGCAGAAAACATTAATTTGTGTACTCAGGACAGGAGTTTAAACTAGTATTACTCAAAAAGTACAAAGTAAAAGTACTTGATTGTACTTTCGGTAGTAGTCCAATTAGTACTGAATCCAACAGTACCAATTTTATTAAGAACTTATGGCAAAAAAGTATTTTATCCCTCATCAAATATCATTGATTGATTGATCAAATATAGCATAAGCTCTTGTACTACCCAGCGCCGCTTCTCGGCGATTACATTTAAGTCATTGGGAAAAAGTGTTTCCGGGCCTGGCAACCAAACGGAAGTGTAGTACCACCGTTTGGCCACAACGAATATTTTCATCTGAGTCCGGCGCACTTCCTGGGGGCTTGGTTAGACCTTTTGGTTGTCAGCCATTTTGTAGGACAGGATCGTAACATTTCCGTCATAATCCATTGTTACCCGTCGGGTCTGTATACAACTCGTCACTCACTCGCGCTGACTGGGGGGGGGGGGAATATTCGGTTAACGCGACCACTGCTCCCAAGCCCTGTTGTTGCAATTTTCCTTTCTGTTAAATGAGGTTTGTTAGATCCGAGTCTTCCTGACGGTTTATATTGTGCCGCTGCCCGGTGTAATTCAAATGTACCGCCGTGCGCAGCACAGAAACACAACTGCTGCCCAGCTGCAGCACCGGAAATGGAACTGCTGGGAGGAAAACTGACTATCAGATGTAACTTTATCTTTGATAATATTTAGTTTCCTCCTTTTTCGTCAACGAAAGTAAAGAGAGATGTTGGCAAAGTTTTTATTTAGTAAACTACATTTTCTTCTACGTCGGTGCCGTCTTGTCATCGTCCCGTCTTAGTCATGGAAAAAAATTTCGTTGACGAACATATTTCGTCATAGTTTTAGTCAACAAAATTAACACTATAATACACACATTCACAAAGATACACAAACAAACAGTAAATATAAAACATACTGTAGTGTAAGATAATTAAAAAAACAAGATGAATGGTTGTGGTGGAAGAGAACTTTAAAACACAGTGTATCTCTTTCTGTGTGTGTTTGTATGTGTGACAGCAGCAACAGCTGCACCAGCTGCAACACCGGCAACACCTGCAACACCGGCAACACCTGCAACACCGGCAACACCTGCAACAGCAGCAACACCGGCAACACCTGCAACAGCGGCAACACCTGCAACACCAGCCACACCTGCAACACATGCAACACCTGCAACACCGGCAACACCTGCAACACCTGCAACACCGGCAACACCTGCAACACCGGCAACACCTGCAACAGCAGCAACACCTGCCACAGCGGCAACAGCTGCCACAGCGGCAACAGCTGCAACAGCGGCAACAGCTGCAACACCTGCCACAGCTGCCACAGCGGCAACAGCTGCAACAGCTGCCACAGCTGCAACAGCGGCAACAGCTGCAACACCTGCCACAGCGGCAACAGCTGCAACAGCTGCCACAGCTGCAACAGCGGCCACAGCGGCAACCGCTGCCACAGCGGCAACAGCTGCAACAGCGGCAACTGCTGCAACAGCGGCAACAGCGGCCACAGCGGCAACAGCGGCCACAGCTGCAACAGCGGCAACAGCGGCAACAGCGGCCACAGCTGCAACAGCGGCAACAGCAGCAACAGCAGCAACAGCTGCAACAGCTGCAACTGCTGCAACTGCTGCAACAGCAGCAACAGCGGCCACAGCGGCCACAGCGGCCACAGCTGCAACAGCGGCAACAGCTGCAACTGCTGCAACAGCGGCAACAGCTGCCACAGCTGCCACAGCTGCAACAGCGGCCACAGCGGCAACAGCTGCAACTGCTGCAACTGCTGCAACAGCGGCAACAGCGGCCACAGCGGCCACAGCTGCCACAGCTGCAACAGCGGCAACAGCTGCAACACCTGCATTGATTTTTGCAGCAACACCTGCAACACCTGCAACAGCTGCAACACCTGCATTGATCTTTGCTGCCACAGCTGCAACACCTGCAACAGCGGCAACACCTGCATTGATTTTTGCTGCCACAGCTGCCACAGCGGCAACAGCGGCAACAGCGGCCACAGCGGCCACAGCTGCAACAGCGGCAACAGCGGCAACTGCTGCAACAGCGGCAACAGCGGCCACAGCGGCAACAGCGGCCACAGCTGCAACAGCGGCAACAGCGGCAACTGCTGCAACAGCGGCAACAGCGGCCACAGCGGCCACTGCGGCAACAGCGGCCACAGCGGCAACAGCGGCCACAGCGGCCACTGCGGCAACAGCGGCCACAGCGGCAACAGCGGCAAGAGGCTGACCCTTGCAGCCCTCTGGTGTGTGACGGAGAGGTGCATGGCCTGGTGTCATTGGGTCAGGCATGTGACGATCCAAATTACCCCGGGGTCTACGTCAAACTGTGTGAGTTCCACTCCTGGTTTGAAGAGGTCCTGGCAGCCAATCCCTAAAGAAATTACCAGTTTATGTTCTTCACTTCTCCCACTGGTTCACACCCCTGGTTTTTATTTTTTTGTCTTCTCTCTGGTGCCAATCAAGACTCTTAACACACATGTGCCAGAATGTTGAAAACTAAATAAAGTCACTTGCTATTCACTTGTCTGTTCATGTCCATAATATGAAAACATACACCAATCACTTATACGCTCAAGTATGTGTTAGGTACAGGTTTATGTATTTGATTTAATACCATTTAAGACAGTTTGATGGTGCTCTATCGCTTTGATATACAGTAGAGCAGAGGTCTTCAACAGGGGGTCCGCGACCCCCAGGGGGTCCGCGGAGGTACTGCAGGGGGGTAGCAACATATTTGGTTGATTAGACAATTGTTTACATTTCTTAATTTTTTTTTTTTCCCCCACAAATTGAAATGTCTTTAAATGCACATTAACATGAATCCAACATATTGTAGCAAACGGAGAAATGGAGGCAGAAGACATTATCTTTCAGTCAGCAATGCACGCATTCAGCTACACACAGTGGCTATCTCAAGCTAGGCGCCGGTTCACTCACAGCAGGAGACTACCCCAGACCTGTCCCACCAGGCCTCCTGTACACAAAGGGGAGGACCCGCCCCTATCGCTGCTGTGCCAATCACGAGGCCGCATGACACACGCTGGCTCTGTCAGGTTCCCCGTGATTGGCTGAGAGCCTATTCAGTCCCCAGTTTACTAAGGACCCAGACACAAGGATGCAAGCTGCAATATTATTGAGAAGACCATACCTTTATCTATATATATAAAAATTGATCGTTTTGTAACTCCACCAAAAAAATCCACAAGCACAAGAGAGATACCATCCACCTCAGAAACCACCAGTGAACATGCAAGTGGCGAGGTGGAACCTGCTGCTGATGTAGCAGCTAATAAGGGTAAGCGCAAACGAGAGAAGACGCGAAAATATGCAGATAATTATCTGAAGTTTGGTTTTACCTTTAAGGAGACAGATGGCATTGAATTTCCTATGTGTGTCATTTGCTCTACTGTTCTTTCAAATGAATCTATGAAGCCATCAAATCTGCAGCGTCACTTGGAGACAACACACAGCCACTTAAAAGACAAACCTGTTGAATACTTCCAAGCTAGCCTCAAATCCCTCCAAGGTCAACAGATATTGATCAGAAAATCAGCCAAAGTTGGTGAGCTAGTTAGTTGGTGAGCTAGCTTTGAAAAGTTGGTGAGCTAGCTTTTGAAATGCTGAAATTGCTCTTCGGATTGCTCAGAAGAAACAGCCATACACACTTGCAGAGGATTTAATATTGCCTTCAGCAACCGATATGTGTAAAACAATGTATGGGAATGATATTGACATTAACAAACTGAAAACCATTCCAGTGTCGGACACAACCATAGCTCGCCGTATAGACGAGATGGCATCTGATGTGAGGGCGCAACTGATAGAGAAGCTGAGGTTGGCAGATGCATTTGCATTACAATTAGACGAGTCAACAGATGTGTCTAAGGACGCCCAGCTTCTGGCGTTTGTGCGCTTTGTCGATGATAAGGAAATGCAGAAGGATTTTTTGTTTTGTAAGTGCCTCCCTAAACGCAGTGATTGATATTTTTTTCAAAGAAAATTACATTCAGTGGACAAAATGTATTGCGCTGTGTACTGACGGTGCAAGAGCCATGGCTGGTTTAAAAAGTGGAATAATCGCGCTTGTAAGGGATGTGTCTCCGCAAGTTATTTGGACGCACTGCATGCTACACAGGGAGTCACTTGTTGCCAAAGATATGAGCGCTGAATTGGCAGATGTCATGGACTCTGTAGTGAAAGTAGTCAATATAGTCAAGAAGAGCGCATTGCAAACGCGTCTCTTCTTTAATCTCTGTGCTGCTGAGGGAGAAGAACACACTGCGCTACAGTACTGTACCATTCCGAGGTTCGATGGCTTTCACGTGGAACAGTGTTGTCACGTGTGTTGGAATTGCGCAAGTCTATTCGGGAGTTTTTACTTCTCCAAAAGCGCACAGAGCTGGCTGCACTTTTCAGTGACAATGTTTGGGTCACCAAACTTGCCTATCTTGCTGATGTTTTCGCTGAGCTGCACAAACTGAACAGTTCAATGCAAGGCCCCAATACACATGCCATTCATCTGTATGACAAAATGGAAGGCTTTTAAAAAAAAATCTAAAGATGGAGGGAGCGCATCGGGGAGGAAATATTTTCCATGCTTCCATCAGTGGATGAGCTGGGAGATTCTGCTGTGCTCTCGCCCCACGTAACACGCACAATTCTTGCACATTTGGAGGCGCTTGAGGGACAATTTGGGCACTACTTTTCTGAGGCTGACTCCTGATGCAGGGACAAGACATGGATACTGTTTCCATTCACAGACAACGCAGCAGACGGCACACGCCTGATAGTGACAGAGAGGATCAGCTAATCGAACTATCCACAGACAGTACGTTCAGACACATATATGACACAAAATCACTCACCCAGTTCTGGATCTCTTACCAGAAAGACTTTCCGCAATTGGCAGGAAAAGCTATGATGAGCCTTTTCCCCATTGCAACAACCTATCTTTGCGAAAGTGGATTTTCCTCACTCGCTTACTTGAAATACAAATACAGGTCAAGGCTGCAGCCTGAGGCATAGGACCCTCTGCCTGACAACCTCCATCCGTCCAAGGTTAGATAAGCTGTGTGCTACTCATCAGGGTCAGACATCTCACTAATGTGGGAGTATGTGTGCCATCCACAGATGGTTTGAGGATTCATTGTCCCTTCTACATGTATGTTTAAAGTTCAAATCTGTGAATTATTTTAATAGCTCAGTGTTGTGTGCAAGATGTATGTTTATAAATGGCAGTGGCATGGTCACCCTGTACCTTGCACTTGTTTGAAGTTAAAACTTGAATCTGTGAATGATTTTAATAGCTCTGTGTTGTGTTCAAGATGTATCTTTATAAATGGCAGTGGCACGGCCCCCCTGTACCTTGCACATGTTTAAAAATAAAAACATGAATATATTAACCTGTGTATTATTTGAATAGCTTAGTATTGAATGTACAATAACAGAGTAGCTATGTTTATACACGACACTCGGCCCCATTTAATATAAAACACAATTGTATGCCATACATATAGTAGGGGGGTCCCTGCTCCAGCTGTCCATCAGTTTGGGGGTCCCTGGCCTGAAAAACGTTGAAGACCCCTGCAGTAGAGGGTTTAAAAGCTGTTAGAAGGAACATATTCATGGTATGGGTTAAACAGTGAGGTAGCACATTTCACATGTGATAGCCCCCTTCCTTTTTCATAAAGGTTAGGGTTATAATGTCAAGCATTTAAATAATTTCCATTATTTAAGGGGGGCTCATAAAATGCTTTAATTATAAAGAATAAGTGCTGAACCTACTGCTGAGATAATGGCAGTGTAACTATTGAACAATAGGAGGCCTCAGTGGGAAATCTTCCTGTCAGTCCCACCCACTCATTATTGACTTCCAGGTCAAATTTGTCTTCTCTGATCCCCGCTCTCCGTTCCTCCCTCTCTTTACGTCTTTGTTTCTGTTTGACTGGGCTGGAGGGTCCAAGACACGCTGCTGCACCTACACACAAAAAGAGATTGTACTAAAATGTCTGACTCAACTCTTAAATACATTTTCATTTTAAAATAATGATATATATCAACTTCTAGCTAGCCTTTCAAACAAAGGTGTCACTCAAAGCATTACTAATTGCTGCATTGCAATAATAGCTGGAACTGTCATTTATGTGTTCTGCAATAACTTGCTGAGTGTCTGCTATGAAAGGGTCTATGAATAGGATTTATTTGGGGTAGGAAATACAAGATGTTAGCAAGGATTATACGATTCACGCCAGCAAGATTTTCTTATAAGTAAAAGACATTGTGGACAGACTTTTGCGAGAGAAGGAAATACTCATTTCATTTGCATGAAATAGAATGAGACACATCCATGAAAAAAAAACCTATGTTAAAAAATAATTTGGCACAACAGGGAAGACTTGACCTTTATGTAATGCTCTGTGAAAGGGAACCATAGACTTATCATGACATTTTACAGTTTTTGAGACACATAATGTTTCAAGTGGAGAATAATCTCATATATAGTTTCAAAGACTGTATGTGCACAACACAAGTTTATAAAATGCCAGCCCTCTCAGAGAAAGATACAGACTTTGCTTCTGTGAGATATTCAGCACTGCTTAAAACAGAACAATACTAATCAGAAATAGGTATATACAAATAAACACAATGCAATATTAAATAAACAAAGGCATGACAACCACAATCTCAAATGCAAAAGATCATTGCATCTGCAAACGTTGCAACACTGATTCATTGGACAAGATTTTACCAGAAGCTCCAGATAAATCTACATCTCAAGATCACTATCTCAGTATTCAGTTAATAAGTGAGCCACATCTTGCATAGTTTTGGCCTTGCACACTGCTTCCTGTACTCTGTTTTTGACAGATCATTTTCTGCACCTACCACCTAAATAAATGGGTCTATTTTTTAAAGTGGTATGTATCTCCCTTTTTTTTTGCATCCACACTGACTCTGTCTGACGCCGAAAAGCTTGTCCATGCCTTTCTCTCCTCCAGGTTGGACTACTGCAATGCACTCCTCATCAGGATCCCTAAAAAAAGCATCCAGAAGCTCCAGTACATCCAGAACAGCACTGCAAGGATCCTGGTGAGGGTGCGCACATATGATCATATCACCCCCATCCTTAAATCACTACACTGGCTCCCAGTGGAACTGAGGATTGAATACAAGGTCTCCCTCCTCACTCACCAGTGTATCCATGGAACTGCCCCTCCCTACCTCAAGGAACTCCTCAACCCTCATACTTCCTTGCGGACCACCCGCTCCTGCAAATCCAACCTCCTCAAACCCCCCAGGACCAAGCTCAGTACTATGGGAGACCGGGCCTTCTGCTCGGCTGCTCCCAGTCTGTGGAATGCTCTCCCCGACCACATAAGAGCACAGACCATGGATGCTTTTAAAAAAGGCCTCAAAACGCATCTGTTCAGTAGAGCCTTTTCCTAGACCTTTTATTTATTACTACCCTTTTATTTATTTTTTATTGTATGTTTTCACTTCTTTTTATTCATTCTACCATGTTGTGTACTGTTTTTATTTTTGTCCCATGCTCACTGCTTGTGCACTTTGGGATTTGAACTCAAATATGAAGTGCGTTATAAATGAAACCCATTATTATTATTCACAATATGTGTCTGTTTTTCCATTTTCAGTCTGTCCAGTTTACATCATTGCAAGGGAATTACTGTTGTGGCAATCCAGCACTCACAACAGGAAAGAATGAAACAGAGAGGAATCAATAAAACACAAGCAGGCATACTTGAAATGAATCATTATTATTTAGTTGCGCAACACCAAACAGCAATGGGGAAACATTACCTGCCCTCAAGCAATCATACAGCAATGCTCCCACGAATACAAGAAACACAGGGCAGATATAGATTTTCTAAATGACACACGAACATGTTCCCTAATCATGTTTGACGCACACACATTGTCAGTTCTCCTAAACTTGGACATGTTCCAGATGTCGAAAGGTCATTATCTCATGACGTCTTTAGGAGTCTTGTAGGATATGAATGATCCAATTACCAAACTATATATACGTCTGCACATGAACGCACATACATTTCTTTACATTAACTAACACACCAACCTCAATGTTTTCCCTCTAACTCTATTATAATCTAAATATCCTCTTTGTCAGCTCACTTGAAGTGCATAATTAGCAAAGAGACAATTAGCCTCTTGGCTCTGAAAACTGTAATTTAATAACATACCTAGTTACTATGACTATAGGTCCAAGATTGATATAACAATTAAAATGTACAGCTCAACGTGGATCTACAAAAGCACAAAATGTTTAAGCCTAAGGGTGTTGATTGCTGTCTGACACAGAAACAGAAAAACAGATTGTTTTAGGTTTCAGAGACAACAGATGATTTAGTTCTCACCTCTACACTCTAAAAACGAATTCAGGCGACCTTTCACTTCCACTTAATTAAATGCATTGTTGCAAGATAGAAATGTGAGTTAATTGATTTAGATAAACATTTTAAGTTGCAAACATTAATTTATAAGTTGTGTTGACGTAATAATGTTGGTAATTACATCAACTTAATATTGTGTGTAATTTGAACTTTGATTTCTGCGTTAATTCTTTTAAAACTAAATTCAAGTTGTACTAAGTAATGCAATTGGCTTGATAACTTCATTGTTCTACACCTTGTGTTAAGGATTTCAAGTCCACTCCACTGCCTGGACAAGTCCAGACAGTTAAGACAAATAGAAATCTACAAAGGACATTTTAAGGTGAGTGTCATCTTTTGTCATTCAAAGACAGTGGATAGCCTTGTAGTTGCACTGTATAGGCAAATTGCTGTTTGACCAAAATTAGCAGCCTTTGAACTGTGAATAGTTCTGTGAGAGGATACAAAGTAGTAGAGGCTACTGTGAGAGTAAAAATACTTTGGTTTCTATTGTGATATCGCTTTTTATTAAAAGAAAATCTTGTTGAAGCAGATCAAGGACATGCTTCTTGAGGAAGGATCATAAACATCTTTGTTACATCTTTTGTAAAATGTATGTGTGTGATCTGCAGATTGGTGGTGTTGTGGATATTTTAAACTCGTCAATACTGTAAAGATGTACAATGAGAGTAATCAATAATAAACTGGTGAAAGCAGGCAGCGTTGTCTTTTGTTGGTTCTTTATTTGAAGCGCTTCAAAGGTACATGTCTCACAGAGTATAGAGTAGTCTGCAGGAGTGCACACAGGGTATAATGTGTGTGTGTGTTTTATAGAGGACTGATGCTGTGCAGGAAGTAATAAAGATAAGACTTTCTTTAGAAAACTGTTATCTTACAATGCTCTCATAGGGAGGGCCGCATCCTCCAGGCACGACCTTGGCGGGATGCTACCTTGTGGTACAACAGGTCGAGTTGACCAATACAATTTCTAAGCATAATATAATCATTTGGTTTTACCATATAAAGTAACAAAAGAAATTGCCACTACATTCCCCCCCTTTTGATCATATTTGATCAATCAAGAAAATAAAACAAATGACAGGATAGACTGATATAACACATCAATGAATACATTCCATTGCTGGTTTAAGTAAACACATCATAAACATATCATGGAAAGTGGCTGTTTGTGTGGAGGACAGACTTCGTATGTGGAAAGCAAAATAATACTGAAACGAGGAAATGGCAATTTTACACACAATTTTACAGTTCGGTGTCCGACTCTTCAGAGTCGGAATCAGTGGGGGCTGAATCTGGGTTGGCCGTAACATCGTCAGTGGTTTGAGGGAGAGCGGTGTATTGTACAAATATGGTTTGAATAGAGTAATTTGAGTTTTCTGATGTGATACAATTTGACTTTTTAACATACTGATTTGTTTATTCAAAACCCTTTCCACACACACAATGTCATGACTTTTTCAAGATCTTATGGACAAACTATGACTTTCTTTAATATGTTTAGAAATCCTATACTGACATTACAGACAAACTATATAATATAATTCTTAACTAAATACTATACTTGGACTTTTTTCAAGATACTTTTAACATACTATACTAGTACTTTTAAAATGAATGTTCGGACATTCTACACTGTGACTCTTTTTAAATTAAATATATGAAATACTATACTATGACTAGGATTGGTTCAACATACTGGTGTATACAATAACAGTTTTCATATTTTGACCTCCTTCATGATATTTTCATAATATTCTATTATTTTACCTCTTTTTCTCTATATTTTATATAAACTATACTATGACCGTTTGGACACTCTGCTATTTACTATTTACCTTTTATTTTTATTTTGGTTGACTTATCATGAGGTTTGTCAAAGCGGACAGGTGTCGTCACAACAATAGCTGGGGATTGTGGGTAGTGTAGTCTCTTTGGCTCTCCACATTTCAGAGAAAACAAGTTGTTTCTCAGAATTGAAGGGGAAAAACACAAAAGCATTGTACACAATTTAAACCTATCAATGTCGTTTAATTAACAATGATAATCTGGTGTTTTTGAGTTGATGAGTAGCGGAGATATCACTGTCAAATCAATCGACAGTAAGGAGAATACTTACTTCCGGGTGCTATTCTCCGTTATCCAATGGGAATGGACGCTCACATTGCCTTTAAGAGCTGCCGACATAAATGAATGCGGTGCTTCCCTGAGCGTCAAATACCGCCGCCAATGGGAATACATTGCAATCAGTTGAAAGCTCTTTGCGTCCGTTTATGAAGCTGAAGGAGCCTCAGCGCGTCCCAACTGCACGCCATGGGACCCTGACCAAGCGTCGCTCCTGGACGCTTAGGGAGTGAGAGTGTGTTGGTTTTGTGTGTGGGAGACACTGTTATCTATGAAGGGCCGAGTAGGCCTAAATTAAAACTCACCTCGCACACACACTACTGAAAACATCTGGCCTTGTACAAACACTACTGAAATACTCTCACATTCGCTACTGAACACCTCATACACACATGTGGGAATGTGCATGTGTTTCACACAAGAGGGTCAAAGGTCAGAGATGTCAGAGTGACAGGTGCCACATCAAAGGGATTTGGAGGCGGGACTAAGTTATATCTCTCACAGGCTCCGCCCTCTACTGGACTCTATGGGTATTACCTTATCATGCAAGCATTCACCTACTGAGATTTCTATAGACCTAGCCGGCCCTGGGGCGGGCCTACCTGAATGCGTGCGCATCTCACTTCCGTATAAAAGGAGGCCTCGCCTCCTGACCATCATCCTTTACTCTTCAGTGAGCAGAGGTGATAGCCTAGCACTGAGTCCGAGACGTATTTTTTGAGAGAAAGGAAGAAAGAGGAATTAAGAAAACAAGCTTTTTTTTAAATCGTGCCCTGGCTTAAATAGCTGGCGCCGATCCCCACCACCTCTGCTTCGAGTGTTTGGGGGAACAGGATATGGCCGAGCCGGTGCCATTTCACGTTCGCCATTCCTTCCGAGTCCGGCGTCCATGGAAGTCCACCGCCCAGGGATGTACTCTCCATGGATGACGAACATGGCGGCGGGTGTGTGGGCTACTCGCTCATTGCTAGAGATGCCCCCGCCTCACCAGGTCAGAGAGATTATTGGGCCGCAAGCTTGGTCCACGGGCCTTGCCCCAGGCCCGGTTCCCCCGGGGACCGGTGCTCGGTGGCTTCACATGATATAGGGTCGACCCTACTTCATCACAGGCCGCCGCTGCCTGCCGTGTGATGTCCCTGGGATATCACGTCGCATGGCATTTTCCAAAGAGGACCGTGTTGATCTCCTGGGAGACCCCGTCTTTACGGAAAGGCTCTTTGGATCGATCTCCTTGCTCACGGGATAAGGAGTAATCGCAGCGTGGCTGATTCTTGCCCATCCCCAGAGGAAGAAACACTGTCCTACACTCCCCGCCCCCTGCTTTAAACCCCAGTATCCAGCAGGTGGGCGTGTGCACGTGAGTGGAATTAACCATGTGCTGTCAAAGCACTGTGCGGGTTCAAGAGACTCTATTGCCGGCGTGCTGTTGTCAGAAAACGACAGTGCGTGCATACATCGGGGCTCCTGTGAGATATATAACGCCTGGTTACGTATTGTAACCCTTGTTGTATTAACACAGGCGCAGCCCTCTACCCTGGGGCACTGTCTGTCCTATACCGCTCGCTGAAGAGTGGTGAAGGATGACGGTCAGGAGGCGGGGCCTCCTTTTATTCGGAAGTGAGATGCCTACGCATTCAGGTAGGTCTGCTACGTCTATAGAAATCTCAGTAAGTGAATGCTTGCATGATAAGGTAGTACCCATAGAGTCCAGTAGAGGGCTCCGCCTGTGTTAATATAACAAGGGTTACAATACGTAACCCGGCGGTTTATGTGGGTCATAAATCACTCTCTTATCAGGTACTTTATCTCATTTTGACAAACAGTGGTCTTTCAACTAATGTCAATGTTTGTAGTTGACAAGACTTCTCAGATTGCCCGTATCTATGCAGAGGTTAACTGGTAAAAGCTACAGTTTGTGTGTCTTATTTTGATGGAAATCTTATTGAGAGATTGGTTGGCAATGTGTGTTTAAGGAAAAGCACAATACACTTTAGATAAGAATTGGACATAATCACTGTGAATTCAGTGGATTGCAGAATAAGCCTTGACTTTGGCATTTGGACTATTGACATGTAGTTTTTTTGGAAGCAGATATGACACGAGAGGCTGAAGCTAAGTATAACCCAACACTGAAACAAGACATTTTACAATACACCTTAACTAACTAAATAAAACACTGTAAAAGGGATATGCTTTAGCTTAATCCACCGTATTAAGATATATATAAAGAGATTAAGGTCTAAGGAGAGGAAGCCATGCACGTCCTTTATTGTCTATGTACTGTAAATGGGACCATAGATTACTAAGGAACATCTTGCTGTACATTAAAAATGTGTTTTGAAATTAAAAACTTGTTAGAAAAATCTTTAAAACAAATTGAGATAATGAACATTTAATAGACTTGTGTTAGCTTATCTTTTCAAAACCAAGGGTTGCCACTTAATTTTCCCTCAAGCTAATGCAATGTTGTGAAATGTTTCTGTTTATTGACATTAGCTGTTCTTGTTTGACTGTGGTTTATATTTGTTTTTTGTTGGAAATGTCACCCCTGAATTGAAATCCATCCATCCATCCATCCATCCATCCATCCATCCATCCATCCATCCATCCATCCATCCATCCATCCATCCATCTTCTCCCGCTTATCCGTGGTCGGGTCGCGGAGGTAGCAGTTCCAGCAGAGAGCCCCAAACTTTCTTTTCCCTGGCCACATCAACCAGCTCTGACAGGGGGATCCCAAGGCGCTCCCAGACCAGCGAAGAGATATAATCCCTCCACCTGGTTCTAGGTCTACCCCTTGGTCTCTTCCCAGCTGGACGTGCCTGGAACACCTCCCTAGGGAGGCGCCCAGGTGGCATCCTAACTAGGTGCCCGAACCACCTCAACTGGCTCCTTTCGACGCGAAGGAGGAGCGGTTTAACTCCGAGTCCCTCCCGGATGACCGAACTTCTCACCTTATCCCTAAGGGAGACACCAGCCACCCTGCGGAGAAAACCCATCTCGGCCGCTTGTACCCGCGATCTCGTTCTTTCGGTCATGACCCATCCTTCATGACCATAGGTGAGGGTAGGAACGAAAATGGCACAGTAGACAGAGAGCTTTGCCTTCTGGCTCAGCTCCCTTTTCGTCACAACGGTGCGGTAAAGCAACTGCAGTACCGCTCCCGCTGCTCCGATTCTCCAACCCATCTCACGCTCCATTGTTCCCTCACTCGAGAACAAGACCCCGAGATACTTGAACTCCTTCACTTGGGGTAAGGACTCATTCCCTACTTGGAGTGGACAGTCCATCGGTTTCCTGCTGAGAACCATGGCCTCAGATTTGGAGGTGCTGATCCTCATCCCAGCCGCTTCACACTCGGTTGCGAACCGATCCAGTGAGAGCTGAAGGTCGCAGACCGATGAAGCCATCAGAACCACATCATCTGCAAAAAGCAGTGGTGCAATCCTTAGTCCACCGAACTGCAAACCCCCTCCCCCACGACTACGCCTCGAAATCCGATCCATGTATATTACAAACAGGATTGGTGACAAAGCGCAGCCCTGGCGGAGGCCAACCCTCACCTGAAATGGGTCCGACTTACTGCCGAGGACCCGGACACAGCTCTCGCTTTGGGAGTACAGAGATTGGATGGCCCTGAGTAAAGACCCCCTCACCCCATACTCCCGCAGCACCTCCCACAGAGACTCCCTGGGAACCCGGTCATACGCCTTCTCCAAGTCTACAAAACACATGTAGACTGGATAAGCGTACTCCCAGGCCCCCTCCAGGATCCTTGCGAGAGTAAAAAGCTGATCCGTCGTTCCACGACCAGGACGGAATCTGCATTGTTCCTCCTCAATCTGAGGTTTGACAATCGGCCTGACCCTCCTTTTGAGTACCTTAGATTAAACTTTCCCGGG
Organism: Notothenia rossii; assembly: GCF_949606895.1. Classification (NCBI taxonomy): domain Eukaryota; kingdom Metazoa; phylum Chordata; class Actinopteri; order Perciformes; family Nototheniidae; genus Notothenia; species Notothenia rossii. The sequence continues at coordinate 9,732,565 of NC_136905.1, forward strand.
GAGGCTGAGTAGTGTGATGCCTCTGTAATTGGCACACACCCTCTGATCCCCCTTTTTAAAAAGGGGAACCACCACCCCGGTCTGCCACTCCTTCGGTACTGTTTCCGACTTCCACGCAACGTTGATGAGACGTGTCAACCATGACAGTCCCTCAACACCCAGAGCCTTCAGCATTTCTGGGCGGATCTCATCCACCCCCGGGGCTTTGCCATTGTGAAGTTGTTTGACGACCTCAGTGACCTCCCCCCGGGAGATTGGTGTCGATCCCCCGTCATACTCCAGCTCTGCCTCTAACATAGAGGGCGGAGTTGTCGGGTTCAGGAGTTCCTCAAAGTGCTCCTTCCAACGCCCTAACACTCAATCAGTTGAGGTCAACAACGTCCCATCCTTACTGTACACAGCTTGGATGGTTCCCTGCTTCCCCCTCCTGAGGTGTTGGACAGTTTTCCAGAACAACTTTGGTGCCGCCCGAAAGTCTTTTTCCATGTCTTCTCCGAACTTCTCCCACACCCGCTGCTTTGCCTCGGCAACGGCTGAGGCTGCTGCCCTTCGGGCCTGTCGGTACCTTGCAACTGCCTCGGGAGTCCCCCGGGATAACAAATCCCTGAAGGCCTCCTTCTTCAGTCGGACGGCTTCCCTGACCACCGGTGTCCACCAGGAGGTTCGAGGGTTACCGCCCCTTGAGGCACCTAGGACCTTGAGACCACAGCTCCCCGCCGCGGCTTCGGCAATAGAGGCTTTGAACACCGACCAATCTGGTTCAATGTCCCCAACCTCCACAGGAATGCCCGAAAAGCTCCGCCGGAGGTGTGAGTTGAAGGCCTCCTGAACTTGGGCCTCCTCCAGACGTTCCCAGTTCACCCGAACTACACGTTTGGGCTTACCAGGTCTATCCAGAGGCTTCCCCCGCCACTCGACCCAACTCATCACCAGATGGTGATCAGTTGACAACTCCGCCCCTCTCTTTACCCGAGTGTCCAAAACATACGGCCTCAGGTCCGATGATACGATAACGAAATCGATCATGGACCTTCTGCCTAGGATGCTCTGGTACCACGTACACTTATGAGCATCCTTATGTTTGAACATGGTGTTTGTTATGGCCAATCCATGACTAGCACAGAAGTCCAGTAACAAACCACCACTCCGGTTCAGATCAGGGGGGCCGTTCCTCCCAATCACTCCCCTCCAAGTGTCTCCATCATTGCCCACATGTGCGTTGAAGTCTCCCAGCAAGATTAAAGAGTCCCCTTCAGGAGCCCCATACAGGACTCTTTCCAGGGTCTCCAAGAAGGCCGTATACTCTGAACTGCTGTTGGGTGCATAAGCACACACAACAGTCAGAGTTTCCCCCCCCATAACCCGCAGGCGTAGGGAGGCGACCCTATCCCCACACCCGCCCGGCGCCTCACACCTTGAGCAACTCCGGAGAAGAATAGAGTCCAACCCCTATCCAGAAGTAAGGTTCCAGAGCCGACGCTGTGCGTAGAGGTGAGCCCAACCAGATCCAACTGGTAACGCTCCACCTCCCGCACAAGCTCCGACTCCTTCCCCCCCAGAGAGGTGACGTTCCACGTCCCCAAAGCCAGCTTCTGTCGCCCGGGTCTGGTCCATCGAGACCCTCTGCCTTCACTGCCACCCTTCTGGCAGCGCACCCGACCCCATCGCTGTTTCCCGTAGGTGGTGGGCCCGCGGGACGGAGAAGCGGAGGTGTTGCCCACGTCGCCTTTTCGGGCTGTGCCCGGCCGGGCTCCGTGGCAAGCCCGGCCACCAGACGCTCGCCGACGAGTCCTCCTTCTGGGCCTGGCTCCAGAAGGGGACCCAGGGCTTCCTCCGGGCCGGGTATCCTCACTTCGTATGTCGTCTTTCATGAGGTCTTGTGAACCAATCTTAGTCTGGCCCCTTGCCTGAGACCAATTTGCCGTGGGAGACCCTACCAGGAACACAAGGTTCCAGACAACACAGCCCCCAGGTTCATCAGGGCACACAAACCTCTCTACCACGGTAAGGTGCTGGTTCTTCAGAGAGGCTGAATTGAAATCCAGTACTCATAAAACAATACATCTACACTGGGAGCAGATAGACAATAATAAACACACTGTTGCATCACAAAATGTAAAAACATTTTATTGATTGAGCCTTGACATCTCACATCTCGCATGTTGTTTTCTTTCTCCCTCGGCTTCTCCTTGTGTCTCACTCTCAGCCTCTAAAGGTTTTATAGGTTTTTGCGCCAGTAGCTATGGTGGTCTGTTGCATCCGAGGTAGATGAATTAACAGCAGTTAAGAAACTACTGTTATCAATACTCAATGGTTTATTAAAGGCTTTGGTTATATTACGATTTAAAGCTATGGAAGGCCATGGGTGCAATATTTATAAATTGCTTTTCTTCATTTTTTATTTCATAAAGGTTTTATAATCTTTAGCGCCAGTAGCTAAGCACGGTGGTCTGCTGCAAGTGAGGTAGTCCACTTAAACTATTTTTTTGTTGACAACAGCAGTTAAAATACTACTTTAGCAATACTCAATTATTTATTAAAGGCTTTTCTTATGATACATTTTAAATCAATGGAAGGCCATGAGTGTAATATTTTATCACATTTTTTTTCTTCTAGAAATCTCAACCACAGCAAAGACAAACAATAGGATCACAAAAGAATGAAAATGATTGTACCATGACCCATTGATGACCTTTAATGTGAGGATCAGGCACACCTCACCTTGATCAGAGTAGATGTTTCCCCATTCGGACACCATGCACATGTCCCCGGCTAGAAGGGCAGGCCTTGGGCAGAGCGACGGGCTTCACGTATTGGTTCACGGTGACGGGGTGCGCCAGCTTCATCAGCATGATGTCGTAGTCCAGGGTCTGGTAGTCGTAGCTCTGATGCCAGTAGATGGCGTCCACGGACATGAACTGCTCCGTGCCCTCGTTCATCCAGATGTGGTTGTCACCCAAAATGGCATCAGTGAGTAAGGGCTAAAAGAAGATACACAGAACAACATTAGCATAGTTTCTTTAACACACAGAACATATAAAAACGTTTGTATATGTTAATATACAAACACTTCCTGCAACGGTCAGACTGTGCAGTCACTCAATTATACGGACTCTAACACACTGCTCTGCAATAACACTTATGTGCAATATTTACTATTTTATGCCACCTCACTACCTCAGACTGTTTCACTAATATTGAAGAGATGTTTGTGCTATGTGCAATATACACTGTTTACTTTTTACACAACTAATATTTTTACCCTGCTGCTACCTCATTACCTTTACACGTTCACTAATCCTGCTATCTGTTTTTGTTCCATGGATGTTTACTTATTCGATATCCTTTTATTAACGCCTCTTCATTTAATATGTTACTCTACTAATCCTGTTTGCCTTTTGTCTGCACAGTCCCTTTGCTCTAACACTGTACATCTCCCCGCTGTGGGACGAATAAAGGATGTCTGATTCTGACAACACCGACTTTTGCCAGCAGTGGGCAGCAGAGACTATCCACTGGTCGTTGATGAGGGAGCCGCCGCAGTAGTGGTAGCCGAGATTGATAGACACCTGCCAGGGCTGAGAGTGGGCTGTACACTGGAATCCACCCACAATCTTGTCATCCATAGGTGCTGCAGCTGTGGTGTTAGGCAATAACAATAATCCATATATTTATCAAAGTTACATTTCTTACTTATTATTGTTGTGCAGATGTGCTTTACCTGCAGCGCCCCGGAGTGCGTGAACAATCAGGCCAATCATCTTTACTCAAGCCTTCCTGCGACCAGACTGGAGGTGAAAGATCTGTCACTCACTCAATTTATACCTAAACTCCTCTGCATCTGTCAATAATCTCCCTCCTACTCCACTCCTCCATACCTCCACCCAATTATTACAGATTATTTATTTTTCACCTCTCTGGCTTTTACTCAAGGACATCTTTTTTTCTGCTATAGGGGAGAGTGGGGTAAGTGAGCCATTTTTTTGTTATGCTGTCCTCTAAGCAAGGAGAAATGACACACAGTCAAATGAAAGCACACACGTATAATTCAGGATGTCTCATATCAATGGCAATGATAAGAATTTATATTTGATCAAGGGCAGTGAAAATATTACTTCTAAAAAAATTGGTCCAACTTGCCCCAGTTTAGGGGTAAGTTCATCCAGGTCAGGGGGTAAATTGAACCACTGTTGGGTAAATTGACCAATTCACTTTTTCCAGTTTAAACCTGGGCATACCTACCAAAAATCTTAAAGGTAACTTTAAACAATAAATAACAAACCAAATACAAGTTTAGTTTTTCAAATATTTTAATATACATTTCGATTGAATTGATTTTTTTTTTCTAACATGTTAAAAGGAAAAGTAATGATACAAATGGTGATACAATTTCATACAGTTTACCAATCAAACACAGGGTAAATTCAACTTTACATGTAACCTACAATGAGCTCTTATTATCAACTGGGCCTACTTTCATTCTGCTACTCCATTGAACCACTGGCTCAACTTACCCCAAGGCCCATGGTTCACTTCACCCCATAGCTACCATTTTAGAATAGCCTAGCTTAAAAATTCCAGGTCATCTTTAGCTTAATGATTCACATGGTTTAATACGCTGCCAACACATCAACATATAAAATATATGTATTTTTAAACCTGGATACATTTTGTTTGACATGATATAGCTGATATCTAGAAAACTGACTTTGACAAGCAAAAAACGTTTTTTTGTAAAACATTTTACTTACCAGAGCACAATAAGCATCTCTCTGTCACAGCCAATGATAAATGGGAGGAGCTTGCATAATTTCTGGTCACGTGATTACAACTATAATGCGTTGCCTGGTTACAGGGGGTGTTTCAATTTACCCACTGTCTCAATTGACCCCCTTCTCCCCTATGGGCCAAGAGCTAAAAGACGGTTAGGTCAAAGTTTTCACTCTTTGATAGCCTAAAATGACAAATTATTGGTTTTGGCTAGACTAGTTTGACTGAAATGTTCTATATAATCTGATGACTAAAAAAGACTCAAATGTCAACAGTTTTCATTGACAAAAAGTAGACTAAAATAGTTAGTTTTGTTTGACTAAAATAAGACTAAAATGCTCAGACTTTTAGTCGACTAAATCTTGACTAAAATAGTTCCTGTTTTCTTTGACTAAAATAAGACTAAAATGCTCAGACTTTTACTCGACTAAAACTTGACTGAATAAAAACAGGATGAAGGTGACTAAATATGACTAAAACTAACAAGGACATTTGATACAGGACTAAGACTAAATAAAAAAATTGCTGACAAAATGAGCACTATGAGTGACCCATGAGAAACCAAAAGCAGGTGTTTCATGCTTGGAAACCTTGTTCCACATTTTAAATAAGGGGCACAGATGACATAACCACAGGGTGTTGTGCTACGATTGGGCCGAAGTGGGCAAACACAAAATGAGGAGTGTGATAAGAAAGTGCATTTGGTTTGAAACTAAGTGCCAAGACTGTGAGGACACAGATTGGGTCAAGAAAAATTGGGGGGAGAGGAGAGGAGGAGGCGGGGGGGCGGTCAGGTGAGGGGGACGAGCACTGTGGGGCTGCTGGGATATAAATTTGAGCCGAGGTGTGTGTCCAGGTGTCTTCTGAACATTCACCTGACACCATGAAACTGCTGGCTCTGCTGCTGCTGATCGGAGCTGCTGGTAAATACACAGAAATACAATAGTGTTAATTTTGTCAGCTATTTTTTCATTTAGTCTTAGTCCTGTATCAAATGTCCTTGTTATTTTTAGTCATATTTAGTCACCTTCATCCTGTTTTCATTAAGTCAAGTTTTAGATAACTAAATGTCTGAGCATTTTAGTCTTATTTTAGCCAAAGAAAACTAATTATTTTAGTCTACTTTTTGTTCATGAAAACTGTTGACATTTGAGTCTTTTTAGTCATGAGATTATATAGAACATTTCAGTCAAACTAGTCAAGCCAAAACCAATAATTTGTCATTTTGATCAAATTTATTTCCCAATAAGATTATATCTAACCCTTTCTGATGAAAAACACAGGTTGAATGATTAAGAATGAAGCTTTACAGAGAGTATCTGTTCAGGTTTGTGGTATTTCTACCAGCTGTGTTATGGCCACATTAGCCACGTTCACACCGCGTACTTTGCAGTCGCCTACTTATGGCGCATTTCCACTACACGGCCTCGCTCGGCCTCGCTCGGTATGGCTAGGCCTCGTTAGGACTGGCTCACTTTATGGCGCATTTCCATTACAGTTTAGGAACTGGGGTAGTATCTATAGTAACGCAGTGTAGGCGGAGCCGTGACGTCATCTTCAATGAGAGCCCCAGAAAAACAACACAGCCGTTAGCTGTTAGCCCTCAGAGCTCACAGCTCCTCATATCTGTTCAGAAACTAGACAAAAGTTAAACAAGTACAAACCACAGACTGTCTGTGTCATGGTGAATACAGTCGCTGGTTTGTTTATGTCTGTATAGACCGTTGTTGTGAGTGTAGACGGTCGGAGTATATACAACGTTAACTTAGCCAATCTCCATTTAGAAAACACACATTTTAAAAGGTTTTTCGCCTGCCGTCCGTCTGCAGACTTGTCAAAGCATTAATTCATGGTTTTTACTAACCGGTATCAGTATGTTGTTACTTCGGCATCATTTTGAAACGTGTATTACAATTAAATCATGGTCAAATATGTTCATCTTGTTGTAGTTGTGGCTCCCTTGCCAGCGATTCTCTCTCTAGTTTAGCATTCTCAGCCCGACTCAGCCTGGTTGTTCCTGGACCTAGAACCGCGATTTTATGGGGCCAGAAAAACTGTGAATTAGGACCCGCTAGCCGGTACCAGGCCGAGTGGAAACGCAACCAAAAACGGGCCCCGCACGGCTCGGCACGCTTAAAGCACTAAGTACCAATCGCGTTCACACCGGAGTACTTCTCCCTGAGGGAAGATTACGCAAATGAGCCACTGACGTCACTTCGTCTTCTTCTGCTTTGGGTTTACTGGCAGGCTGCAAACAACTTCACGGCGTATACTACCGCCTGAAGCCTTCCGAGTAAATCGACAGAACGCCGACACCTCCTCATCACTCCACCGCTCCCATGTTTTTTTGTGTTGCCATAAGTTATTCTCTCTCCGTTGGTGCGCGGGGCTAATGCTAATAATGCTAATGCCACAAATACAATGGCGGCTTCACAAAACTTTTCAGAGTTTTACGGGGCGTGGTTTGCAATTCGCCCAGCCAATCAGAACTGGGGCACGTTTTCCCCCCCAGGATAGTACCATCTCTCTAGCAGGCACTAAAAATACTGCGGTCAACTCAATCACCGTCTCTCAAATTTGCTTGGTCAAATGAGCAGCTCTTCATTTTTGAGTGCACGATTAATAGCGTCTTTACGGTAATCGCCGAGAAGCGGCACTGACGCTAGTACAAGAATAAAATAATGCATGTTTTTTTGCTATATTTTTCGATACAAATATGTTTTACCATAAGTTCTTAATAAAATTGGCACTGTTGGACTCAGTACTTCTTAGACTACTACCACAAGTACAATCAAGTACTTTTATCGTGTACCTTTTGAGTAATACCCTGTCAAACTGCTATAGAACTGGTACAGGGACAACCACTTGGAGTACAAAAACAATCCTGATATCATTAGAAAGCTAGGAATCTCCTCTTTCCAACAGTGTAAATGTGTCTTCGGGTCAATGCGACTGATGTCGATGGAGCCGGTCACATATATGTTCCGAACTTCACATAATAGGAATTCTGGATGTATAATGGGTTGGGTGGGGGGGCATGGGCTTAATGTTGTATTTGAATGAACCACCTGAAACATGCACTTTGAATATGATAAATGTTCTTGAGGCTTAAAATGCTGGGGTCAAATGACCCCAAAGAATAAAGGGTTTAAAGTTAATTTCAGGATAACAGGAGGTTTAAGAATACATGATATAGTCCGATATTTGGTCCACTATTGAGTTTGCTTTTTCCTTAAATGTATAAAATAAATGTAACTAAAATACTACTGACTTAGCACACTGAAAAAAAAGGGCTGTTGGATTCACATGATTTTAACATGGACATTGGTTGCACATATTAAACACATGTGTACTCAAAACTATTCCATTATGTTAAAGACACACAACTATGTTTATATCAAAGAAACATGAAATTGTTATGTTCATTTGAATATTTCCTTTAATATTAAAGTGGACCTATCATGCTATATTTGAATAATATAGTGTAGGACCATACCTATATAAAGCATATTTATACTTTTTATTTTTCAAAATACCAAACAGATCACACATTTTAGCCATTCCTCATTTCGCTCAATTTAACACTGTCTTTGCATGGGCTGATTCTGTGAGAACAGCACCATCTACAGGCCTGGCATATGTACTACAGCATCTACAGCGCGTTCGAACGGCAATGTCCGTGGCTATCTCCTCCTGATTGGTGGAGTTGGCCCAATTGCTGTAGCGCCACTTCTGTGACGTGACAGAAGGGTTCAAATCTTGATCAGTCTGTATTAGATCCGTTGCAGCCCCTTTTTAAGAGATTTGGGTATGGAGGAAAATAGAGAGGGTTGTGTTTTCTGACACTCGGTGAGTTCCCTGGAACACCGGGGACACATATTCATGTATAAAAGACGTTCAAAAATGCATTTTGCATGATAGGTAACCTTTAAGTATATTCATTTACCCTATGTTTAACCAACATGACTTTTTTATGTTCATTTTAGGCTTGTAATATGCTCAGTATATTTAACTTGTACCTGTTAAAGCAACATGATTTCTTTATTTAAGCTTCACTGTAAAAAGTCTGTTGGACTTAAGTAATAAAAGACATGAACATCGGTGGCACATATTAAAATCATGTGTACTCAAAACTATTCCATTATGTTAAAGACACACAACTATGTTATGTCAAAGAAACATGAAATTGTTATGTTAATGTGAATATTTACTTTAATATTAGGTATATTCATTTACCCTATGTTTAACCAACATGACTTTTTATGTTCATTTTAGGCTTTTAATATACTCAGTATATTTCATACCTGTTAAAGCCACATGAATGTTTTGTTTAAACTACATGCTATAGTTTTCTGTTTAATCTACCTAGTGCTCAAGGGGTACATAAGATTATTTATTTCATGTGAATAGAGGCATGTCGTACATTCTTCAACAGGATCCATCCTAATCTCTTATATCTACAGCATTTATCATAACATTTTAAAACAAACAGTCAATAAAGACAAACACATTTCTTTGAACAACATTCATGTATTTTTCTCAAAAAATAAAACAATATTAACAACCACCACACATCCAGATGAGCTTTTGGTTTTTCCATCATGCAGCCCCAGGAGAATTAACAAATACATTGAAAATAAAGAAATACAAATAAATAGAAAATGTTTGTGATGCATGTACATATACATTATTGTGTTAGAACACAGCAAGGAAGCTTAAAGGAAACTATTCTCCCCACCAAAATAAAGGTTTATTGGGCCAAATGGCAAAGAAAGGCTTATTTTTGTAACTCATTCATAGTAAACAATTAATAGAAAATGTCAACGCCTAGCCGAAAAAAGGAAATGTTCTTGCAAATCCATTATAAGTAACCTGCTAATATGAAAGGGCACTTTAATGCAAAAAAAGCAATGGCATTGCTTTGGAAAAATACATGAAAGTATAATAATGGCTTGGTTTCTCACCACATATGCACTAAAGAAAGTATTACAAATTAAAAAAAGAACTGACATTTTGAAGTAGCGCAATTAGTACATTCTGAAACACATGACAAGTGGTACATTCTGAAAACACATGACCCCAGGAAAAACCCACATTTCTGAAACATGCAAATCAACACAGCCAAAAGCATGAGCAAAGGAAGTGCAAGACAGTTGTATCGATGAAAGTCCAGTATGAATGCTGTAAAAGTGCACAATGGTCCATGGCAACAGCTCACTCAAGCAGTTTGTTTTTAAATGCTTGGGCTTTCTTGGAGAGCATGTTGCCGTCTAGCTCCATTAACATTTGCTGGAGCACTTCGAACCTGCACTTCAGTTTAGGGGGGTAGTTCAGGTTCATTGCATACATTAGTCCAAACAGCATGGTAGCAGCTAATGCAAAGTTGTCCACATCAGTTAGTACCTGTTGGCCTTCCAGGACAATCTGTCCTCTGGTCTCATCTGTCCTCTGGTCTCATGGTGGAATCGTGTTTGAAAACATAAAATCCCACTGTAATCCCCTGAATGGACCGCAGAATGAGGTCTTCATCTTCTGCCTGCAGAGTGCACAGTCACAAAGGGAACAGAGTGAGATCGAACAAATCAATACATATATATATCCATTACTAAATCCCTGTGTTTAACAAGTACATTTTGTCAGATTTCAGTACTTTTAAGCCTCCTTGTTATCTGATATACTCCTGTCTGACCTGATAAAAAATGTTTCATTTCCTGTATCCGTTTTAAATTAAAAGCTCTCTAGCTTTTCAATCTGGCTATTAAACAAAAAACAGAGATGTTCACATACTTTAGGGTTTAGGCTATATACTATGTGGTGTTTCAATAAATACATATTTTAAAGCCCATCAAAAAATCGAAAGGTCAAATATTACTTCTACTGACCACAAACTCTCTCATTGAGGTACACACACAGCCCCTTGATAAGACAATCCCGGCCTAAATCAACATCATCAACCTAAGAATCTGTTTTGCTCAATGAAATGTGTACACTATTGACTCGATGTATAATTTCCTTAAAATTAATTCTTACTTGAGTCATGTTTGACATAATACAGTTCAGACGCTGGCCTATCTGTCCTCCTCTCTTCTCAAAAACCTTCAGAAGTTTGTCAGATAGCACATCCAACTGAGAGAGAAATCTTAATTGGAGGGGCAGGGTTGTTATACGCTTAAACTCCGCATTTATCAAAGAAAACAAAATATCACAGTCATAAAAATCATGAAATAATTTCATTTTCTAATGATGTTATGATTGTAGTTGTGTGCTAAATGTATTTACAAAACCACATACCAGGCATATCTTGCCTCAAAACGCTGCAGAGAAACTAGTCCATGCATTTGTTACTTCAAGGCTAGCTTATTGTAACTCTTTATTATCAGGGTGTACCAAAAAGTCAGTTAAGTTGCTTCAGCTGATTCAAAATGTATTGACCAGAGCACGGAATAGGGACCACATTACTCCTGTTTTGGCTCTATAGTGAGAATAACTTTTGATATCAAGTACGAACAACCAGGTTAGACTACATTACATTTAATTTAGTTTATGTTTTTTTTGGAAGCGGCTTAAAATAAGTATTACTGTAATGTAAGACTACACATAAGAAACACCCTTATAGCCATTTCAACAAACAAAACATTATCACTTTTGTGAAGGAGGCTTTATCGCAGAATGTTCGGCTTTTGCCTCTCACTTTCTGAATAACTTTTGCCTAATAAATCAGAAAATGTGTATATCCCTGCAATGTTTGCAGTATGTAAATGTTATGAATACATATTCAGAAATTGTCAGACTAATACCAGTTTTCAATTAGTTAAAGATCAAGTTTAAGTTAGTCAAGTAAATCACACAAAACATTTGAATACTCACCATTTACTACAGAGCCTTTAGAACAATGTTCAAAGCAAGGCTGAGGTCAATCTTCTCCACACCAATTACCTATCACAGAAAAACATATTTGAAATTATTTCATTATTCACACACAAATAAAACAAAAATGTTCTGCTCCTTAAAAGCGACATTTACCATTTAATTATATACCTTTAGGTTAATATGAACCGACTTCGGCCGAGATGGGTGACTCCAGTGTAAAAAGCTACAGTAGCCTATACTAATGCAATGAGTACAACTTTGTACGGAGCCATACACATCAGCGTTGCGAGCTCATTTCCATTGGTTTCAATGGAGACGTGCACTGCAGCAGCGCGCACCGCTCGTCATGTGACGAGGAACAACCAATCACAACCGAGAAACATCTAAACTTCCGTAAACACAAGTGTACGGCAAATATGGAAGATAAGTTCATTTCACAGCGGGTGGATCGTCACCCTTACTTGATCTGTCCGGCATGTCCCCCATATTCATGGTATGTGCACCGCTGCTAAAATGTAACACAATCATTAATATCCTCCACTTTCCAGTATCAAGTGTTGCTTTCCGGGACACACCCCCACACACAATATTGTGTCTGTTTTGATCTGTGTGTATTTACGACATTTACATGAGCACAGAGCGGATCAAAGCAGAGACATAAACACAGTTTTTTAGGGAAAACACAGACAATATTGTATCTTTAACAATCAACACCTTAAATGGGTAAAGATGGTCGCTTAACGTAAGGTAGGCCTACAACCTGCATCAGCGCCCTTAAAAGTCGGCACAAGAGTAGACATGCAGAACCGGACCGACGCAGTAAAGTTCTACACCGCCGGACAGCAGACATGAAACAATCATTTAAAACAAGACGTAGCCTATAGACATGCAAACATGCCGCAATCTCATCCATCAGCTATGACTCCCCCCTCCCCACTGAGCTCGGTTTAATGTGCATAACTTTGGGCAAGGTTCATAGTTTTAAATATTGTAAATCAAGCAACTGCCGGACTTAGGCTCTACAATTACTCACAGTATAAAAACATGCTAAACACAAGTCAATCAATATAAACTCACTTTATGATTTTCATGGCTTGATCCTAGCTAACACCAGTGAATGACAATGTTTACAACTTGACAGCTGTATTTACGTTGCTCATTGTAACGGCAAATGTGAACTCTGCTTTTTGCAAACAATGCGTCTTGTGATAACCTGTAACTATGACGAACATTTGATGACATTAAATAACTTTAAATAACTTTGACCTTGTAGAGATGTTCTCAGGACAGAACCAGCTTACTCCTCTGATGCGGGAAGAAAATATGGTAGAACCCCCCCCTCCTTTGTTTAAAAAAGAAAAAGCTTCACATTTTTAAAAATAAATATATTTTGCAAATTTTTTCTGCTTTACATCTTGTCCATTAAAGTGCCATATTGTTCAGGTTCAATTACGAAACTATGAAAGTACGGGTTTGAGTCCGACCATATTAATTTGTGAATAAAATATTTGTAAATAATAATTAGAAGCTGAGTAATCGGCTGCAGAGCAAGATGCTGACGTATGTGCTCAGTGGGTGGAGTTACAGAGATAAACATAACTGTTTTCTTATTTCTTAACATGATTGAGACTTATAGAACGTACAGCCCTCAAGATTAAAATAGTTCTACATGATTGATTCATGTTTCGACGAGAAACATGAATAAATTATGTTTCATATATTAACTGCATATTTGCAAATTGAACAACCCCACTTTCCCCTTTTTTTCAGTGCAGGGTATACAGATTAACCCATTATGCCATTAAAGGAGCTTTTCCCCCAAAACATATCTGTCCAAACTGGATACAAGTATAAAATGCAAACCATAACAAAATTATTTTTGGGAGTGAAGGTCATGGGAAAATTAAAGATGATTTGATTGTGTTATTAAAAGAGGAGAGAGATGAAATGTACTTGTTCATGTTATTCTTATACATACTTGTATAGAAAATGTGCATGTTGAACTACAAGCTGGATATATTTCCCAGGCATCAAGGAAATAGAACAGTGAACATCGGTTCAAAAGTAAATAATGTTGTGTGCAAACATTTACATTTTAAATACAACATTTTTTCAAGTTTTACCTTTTCAATGATTTCTCCAAAAAACTAAATTAAAGCAAATCATAAAAAATTGTTTAGTCAATCTATGATTTTTGCACAAAATAGCTGAAATTGAACGTAAACAGTATCAAACATCAGGTGCATGGCAATTAACACATGTGTGCACGCTATTAAAATGTACTTTAGTTGAAGTTAATAATAATGTTGATTTTAAGATATTTATATATATCATTGATTTAATCTTTCTGAACACTGAAATAAAAACACTGCAGAATGAAGATTTATTTTAGAATGCTCATTACAGATAATCCCTTAATTTCATTTTGAAAACACGTGTCAACTGTATTAATACAGATGAAAAGCTTTTATTAGGAGGATCAATTCGTATTGGGCTTCAATGACTCTTGATGAAGGCAGTACTATGATTGCTTGTATTTATCCTCAGACATTTTATATTTTAAATAAGAAGTTACCTTTGAATAAATATTGCAAAACAAAGCCTATACAACCTGGAAGGCTAAGCCAATTAGTATTTTGTCCTGCACTACAAGATTTCAAGTTTCTATACACATCTGGGCCATTTGTTGTGTCATTTCTCCAAACACATACAGTACAAATGCCTGTTTTGGAGTCTTCAAAAGGTGCAGTAGAAGGACTTTACATTTTGTTAAAGACAGGACTATTGTAATTCAGTCAAGAGAAGAGACAAGAGAATAAAGGAAAGACTATTGTTATAATGGGGAATGTAACTTTAATGAGAGACATAATATGAGGTCATTGGTACTCAGACTATACAGGGATCGTTTTTTGATCATGGGAAATGAGCCTTGTACAGGGAAAGTGTGCTGGAGGCCGAAGACGTAGACTGGTCCTGATGGAGAGAGGTTCTGGTCCTGATGGAGCGCAGCCTCCTGCCAGAGGGGATGGGGGTGAACAGTTTGTGTCCAGGGTGGGAGGGGTGGGCCACTATCTTCCTGCCTCAGGGTCCTGGAGGCGTGCAGGTCATGGAGGGATGGCAGACACCCTCTCTGCAGAGCTGATGACACGCTGCAGCCTGCCCTTATCCTTGACTGTGGATGTAGCGTACCAGATGGTGATGGAGGAGGTGAGGATTGACTCAATGATGGAGGTGTAAAAGTTCACCATCATCGTCTGTGGCAGGTTGAATTTCTTCAGCTGCCTCAGGAAGAACATCCTCTGCTGGGCTTTTTGGATGAGGGAGCAGATGTTCTGCTCCCACTTGAGTTCCTGGGCGATGATGGTGCCCAGGAAGCGGAAAGACTTCACAGCAGTGACTGGGGAGTCACACAGAGTGATGGGGGCAGGTGGGGCTGCGTTCTTCCTAAAGTCCACAACAGTCTCCACTGTCTTTAGAGCATTGAGCTCCAAGTGGTTGTCTGTGTACCAGGTCTATAGCAGAATACATTAATTATTGTACTCTGGAGGGGAGTTTAACAGAGTATTACTCAAAAAGTACTTGATTGTACTTGTGGTAGTAGTCCAAGTAGTACTCTGTCCAGCAGTACCACTTTCACTGAGAACTTATGGCGAAAAATCATTTTATCCCTCATCAAATATAGCAAATACATGAATTATTGTACTCGGGAGGGGAGTTTGACAGGGTATTACTAAAATAATACACAGTAAAAGTACTTGATTGTACTTGTGGTAGTAGTCCAAGTAGTACTGAGTCCAACAGTATCAATTTCACTGAGAACTTATGGCAAAAAATCATTTTATCTCTCATCAAATATCATTGATTGATTGATCAAATATAGCATAAACTCTTGTACTACCCAGCGCCGCTTCTCGGCGATTACCGTAAAGACACTATTAATCGTGCACTCAAAAAGGAAGCGCTGCTCCAACGGAACTAAAGGGGAAAAGTTCGGGGAAAAGTACGGCTATTGCTTCCCTTCTGATAAAACAATGCATTCGCTTTTTTTCTCCGCCTCATTGTAGCGAAAATTGGCCCAAATATCACCTTGTTTCTTTCTCCCAAGCAGTGGTCGCGTTAGACCCATGGATGTATAATAAGAACTGGATACAGCGTGGGAGGCGGGGCCTCATTCATTCCTATGAGAGTTGCTCATTGGCGCATGATGATAAAATGGCCAAACTTTGGAGAGAGAGCGAAACGTCACAGTTTACCCGGCATTCCTGAGAAGTACCCGTATGTGCGCTCATAGCGCATGCGCAACTTCAACCAAAATGCTCGTTCACACATCAAGCACGTCAATTTGCGTACACGTAACAGCACCGCACGTTCATGATAGCATGGTAATGATTTGTTATTATGATGGATTTGATATTAACGAGGCGGCAGTTAGCAGCTAGCGGCTAGCTAGTAATTATGCTAATGTATAATCTTCCTAATTTCGATCCAACCCTTTAAATATTTGATTGAAACATTGCAGATTAAACAAATAAATAAATAAAGGGAACGTTATGGACATGTTAATACATTTTATTAAAATGTTATTATTTCAAAACAGTTGTCATAAAAGAGTAACAAGTTTGTTTAAAAGCACAACGCATTAAGATACATGGAAACACATGGTTATTACTTGATGGTTATAACTGCATCTGGCTCTTGGGCAGCGTATAACTTCATGCTGTGCATCACCAGCCTGTTGCACTTCGACCTCTGCTGTTCCCTGTAAATACAAATGAAACACTAAATTGAGTACAAATCAGGACACACCATGTATTTTCCTCAACAACAAAAAACACTTCCGTCTTGAAAACATAACGAGACCGTTTACATTAGCTGTTAACAGACGGTAACAGAGGTAATATTAACATGCATTACAAGGGGTTTAAGCCCTCAAAAAAAGGCTGGTTTGTAAGAAAATGAACCACATAGTCATGATATTGAGATAGTTCATAAAATGTCCAACTACTTATTTTTAACCCCACCTCATGCTCAGAGATGTATATAAAGTGGCACATGGGTCCTAGTATAAAAAGAACAGACGATTATTTCAACTTTTACCTTGATAAGTGAGAGCACAGGCCAGTCTACATGAATGCAGGGCAAGGCACGTTTCTGTCCAAAGGTTCCATGATGGAGTCGATAATGTTTTAAAATATAACTTTGAGTGGTGACATGCTGCATAGTTTACATCTCCATCCCATCTGTGATTCAAAAAATAGAAATGGGTACGTTTACCTGATGCTCATTACATTAGTATGTAGGGGTGCACCGAATGGGAAATTCTTGGCCGAAACCGATACCGAAAATAGGAAACAGTTGGCCGAAAACCGAATGCTGAAAGGCGTAATCAAAACGCGGCGACAAGCACGGCGCGCGACCCTGCTCGCGGCTGGCTCACAGCCAACATGTCTGCCGCTCGGAGATATTTCAAAATATCAGAGAAAGAGGTGCGGATTGCGATTTGTAAAACGTGTTCAGATGACATTTCTCGAGGGGGTGTAACTGCAAAGACTTTCACCACTTCGGGATTACTCCTCACCACTTGAAATCAAAACACCCAGACAAATATGCGGAGTATGATCAACGTAACCCTGTTCTCTGAAATTCAGTGATATTTTTTCGAAAGCCGAAAGGGCCTTTTTAACCTTTTTCGGCCGATAATTTTCGCTGGCCGAATATTCGGTGCATCCCTATTAATATGTAAACATAACACGTCTTGAATTAACCTCTGAAACAATAACTAGTCTGACATACTCAAGGGCTTACCTGATGTGAACCTGAAGTCGATAGCAGGAGGCAAAATGTCTTCAAGAGGAGGTGTGACTGTTTTCTGGGGAGGCAAATAAAAGTACAAAATAGTTACATGACAATGTAACAATCATTTCAGTAGAATTCATTAAAACATATTCAATTAATGGAATCAAACATTAAAACACAAGTATCATTTAAAACGGTATTGTATTTATATACATTTATAAGGATGGCATTTATTAAGGATGGTATTGTTAGATACCAGTACAATTCCATGATTCTCTACACAGCAGATCCTAATTACTTCAATATAATCTCCTTTATCTCGTTTGCATACTGTCTAATATCTACTTTATATTGTAGTAAAACATCTCCTTAATAAAACTGTATTTATTGATATTTCTCGCTAAAGACTGCATTTTACTGTACTACATTGAACACATCTTGCTGATGTTATAAAAGCATCCTCGCCCAATGCACACTTTTACTGAATTGCGCCTCAATGCACCTTAACTATAGGTTACTTACGTAACCCCAGTTCTCAGAGTAACATGAAGTGAGATGTCTCACTATGGGATGCGCCTCATCGCGGAGCAAACAGAAGCATTAATCTCATTACGCCAATCCTGATTGGCTGGTGATCTTGACGTCAGCGTCAGGGAATCCACCCCCTATAAGTAGCTTGCGCTACGCCGCATGCGTCATTCAAAATAAGCACCTCTTCTCGCTTCACCATAGCAAGGAGGGCCGTCTGGTGAGACATCTCACTTCATGTTACTCTGAGAACTGGGGTTACGTAAGTAACCTATAGTTCTCATTCATAACACTCCGTTCGATGTCTCACTATGGGATATTGTAGCTCCCGAATTGCCAGACGAGCTTATCTCAAAAGTCACCAAGACCAACCAGAACTTAACAGTTAGAGCTCTAACTCAGCAGGGGGCCCAGCACTGCATGGGCCACACTGGGAGCAAAGACGTCTAATCTGTAAAAGCGGACAAAAGTGAGCGGCGAGGACCAGCTCGCTGCTGCACAAATGTCTTGGATGGAAACACCCTTGAACAAAGCCCAGGATGTAGCCAGACCACGAGTCGAATGAGCACGCAAACCCGAAGGTGCCTGCAGACCCTGACTCGTGTAAGCCAAAGCAATTGCCTCCACAATCCAGTGAGAGAGCCATTGCTTAGTAACAGGCTTGCCCTTCTGAGGGTTAGCCCAGGACACAAAGAGTTGGTCATTATGACGAAACTCTTTTGATCTGTCCATATAAGTGCGTAAAGCACGGACTGGACATAGCAAATTCGGCTGCTGTTCCCCGGAGGGACACAGCGGCGGAGGAAATACCTCAATGTCAAAGGGGGTACATGAACCAACCACCTTAGGTATAAAGGCAGGGTTGGGCTTCAGCAACACTCTCGTTAACCCTCGGGTGAACTGAGTGCATGAAGGATGTACAGATAGCGCATGAATGTCACTGACTCGCTTGGCGGATGCCAGGGTCAGTAACAGCACTGTCTTGAGTGACAGGTGCTTCATGTCAGCTTCTTCCAGGGGTTCAAATGGGGCTCGAGTGAGCCCATCTAAAACCACTGTCAAGTCCCATAAGGGCACCAGTGACCTGGAAACAGGAAGGAGCCTGCAAGCTCCCTTCATAAAACGGCAGACCAGAGGATGCTGGCCAGCCGTCTTACCCTCAAAACCCACATGGCATGCAGCAATAGCAGCCAGGTAGACTTCGATCGTGGAGAAAGCTCTGTGTTGATCAATTAGGTCCTGTAGAAATGATAAAATCACTCCCACAGGGCATTGAAAAGAGGTGTGCCCTTTTTGAAGGCACTAGTCCTCAAACACCCTCCACTTACAGTCATAAAGAGACCTAGTGGAGGAAGCAGGAGGACCGGAGGCCAAATGTGCGCGAGCGCGTCCACGCCTAATGGTGCGTTTTGATCGCGCATTGAAAAGAAAAGCTGACAGTGAGCATTTTCTTTTGATGCGAACAGATCTACCGCGGCTCGGCCGTAACGCACCCACAGCTGGCTCACAATCATTGGATGTAGAGTCCAGTCTGCATATAGTGGTACACCTCTGGACAGCAGGTCTGCACCGAGGTTCATCACACCCGGTACGTGCGTCGCTCTCAGAGAGAGGAGACGGCCGCAGCTCCACAAGATCAGTTTGCGTGCCAGCATGTGTAACTGGAGAGAGCGCAAACCCCCTTGTTGGTTTATATACGATATTGTGGTCGTATTGTCCGTCCTCACAAGGACATGGTGTCCTCTGAGAAAAGGCAGAAAGCGTTTTAGGGTGAGGAACACCGCTAAAAGCTCCAGGTAATTTATGTGCGACCGCTGGAGGTCTCTGCTCCAGAGACCCCTCACCGGACGACCTTCGTAAATACCTCCCCAGCCTGTCAGACATGCGTCTGTGGTGACCACCTTCCGTGAAAGGACAGCACCCATAGGCACGCCCCGTACCAGAAAAGTCGGGTGCAGCCAGTGGCGCAGTGCCATTACGCATTTCACAGTAACCATCACTCTCCGTGCTCCATGACGCGCGGGGTTTAGTTTTAGAGCGGCTACCCAGCGCTGAAACTCCCTCATGTGTAACCGTCCCAGCCGTACAACCAGGATGGCTGACGCCATGAGCCCCAGTAACCGCAGGCATGATCTGAAAAGAACATGTTTGCGCAGCTGGAAATGAGCGAGGCAAGCTCTGAAAGCTTTCACTCTTTCCGCTGACAGGCGGGCTGGGCACCGAGTTCAGGTGTAAACCCAGGAAGAGTACAGTCTGTGCCGGGCACAACATGCTCTTTTCTGTGTTTATTATGAAACCCAGGTTGAGCAGGTGCTTTACGAGGACATTTGTCTGCGTAATAGTCTCCTGTTCCGACTGTGCGAGAAGCAGCCAGTCGTCTAGGTAGGTTGCCAGGCGAATACCCTGTTGTCTTAACGGGCTATCGCGGCTTCCGTACATCGTACAAACACTCTTGGACTGAGAGACAGACCGAAGGGAAGTACTCTGTATTCGTAACAGATCCCCTGAAATGCGAACCTCAGATATTTCCTGTGTGGGTAATATACTGGGATGTGGAAATACGCATCTTTCAGGTTGACTGATGTAAACCAGTCGTTTTGTCGCACGAGACGCAGCAGAGATGTGTGAGTGAGCATTCTGAATTTGTATCTTCTTAGATATTGTTCAGAGCCCTCAAATCTAGTATTGGCCGAATTCCGTTCCCTCCCCGTTTGGGAACGAGGAAATACTTGGAATAAAAGCCGCTCTGACTCTGCTCGGCGGGTATTATAGATATAGCCTCCTTTTCTAGAAGTGAGAGAATCTCTCTTTCTATAATGTGGGCTGACTCCCCTCGGGCCTGTGAATACAGAACGCCCGAGAAGCAAGGGGGGGTGACAGCGAATTGGAGTCTGTAACCCCGTGTAACTGTCTTGAACACCCAAGCAGACGTTGTGAGCATCTTCCACTGTTCGCTCCTTAGAGCCAGCGGAGATGTCACGTCTTTTGCCCTCTGAGTCTCTATTTGTTGTGTTATGGGGCCCTCTAGTGTCTGAACACGGTGGTACCCCGATTTGACAGTCCCCACCGACACTGCGCATGCGCGTGACGGAGGTGCCTTCACAACCCCAGCCGGCACTGTGCCTGCACGTGACGGTGGTAGCCTCACAGCCCCAGTCGTTACTGCGCATGCGCGTGGCGGCGGTGCCTTCACAGACCCGTTCATCATCCGCCTTTTGAGAGAGGCCGTAGCTGTTCTCAAAAGGGGAACAAATGTGGGGCTGTTTATTGGTTTTATTGTTTTCTCTTTCATTTTTCTGAGCTGCGCCCTCAGCCTGAGGCCTGGATGCGTCAGCGGAAAATGCTTTATCCGAGAAAACAGAGCAATATTGTGACATGTGTTTTGGTGCACTTGAGGATGGCTTTGAGGCATCTCTCGAGGCAGCGGGAACACATCTGGAGCTGGGGAACCTTCCAGCTCCGTCACCGAGGGAAGAAGAGGAGGCTGTCAGGCCGCCAGCTTCTTCTTCCTCGCCTGCTGGCCGAAATTCCGGGTTGGCTGCGCCTGGGCTGCAGCCGGAACCGGAGACTTTCTGGGCCAATTCGCCCTCGTCTCCTGCCTGGGCTGGGGACTCGGGGCGGGCCGTGACCTCTGCTGTTTCGGTACTTTAAACCGAGCAGCTGAGGTAGCTTGGGCGAGGGACTGCCGCTGTGAAGGCAGCGGCTCGACCCATCGAGGAAGACAGAGGTGGAGGGCCTCGTCTTCCTTCTTCTTGGACTCGCATCTCTTCTGCATAGAAGCGAGCGCAGATCCGAAAATCCCCTCGGGAACGATGGGCATGTCCAGCACATCCTCTCTTTCCCGGTTTTGGGAGGTTGGTGAGGTTGAGCCATCTAGCTCTTTCCTGCACCACCATAATTCCCATTGCCTTTCCCGTGGCCTGGACGGCGCAGCGTTGAACGCGGAGACAGATGTCCGTGATCGCGGCTATCTCGTCCAGTACTGCCGGTCCAGGATTACTCGATAGATCCTCGCAGAGCTCCGCTTGGTAAGCGGTTAGCAGCGAGGAAATGTTCAAAGCCCTGGCAGACAATGCTGCGGCTCTGTAGGACCGTTCAGTCATGGTTGACTGGAACCGGTCCGCCTTTGCCGGCAGCGTGGGGTTCCTGCTCGGTGTAGTCGCCATCCTCGGGAGGAGGTGAGCTGCCACCAGCGGTTCCATCGGCGGTATGCGGAGCAGGCCGAGCCTCTCCATACCGTCGCAGTCTAGGGGAGGAGGCACCCTGGATTGGGGCCTTGTTGCTGAAGGGCCGGTCTCTCCACGAGATCGACACCTCATCCAACATCTCCGGGAAGACCGGCAGGAGTTGCCTCTTTGTCCTCGTTGCTTGGGGCAAATTTTTCCCCTCGTAACGGGACCTGTAGGTCTCCTTGGCCATTTCGGGCCATGGGATGTCTAGGCTGGCTGCGGCACGCTGACACACGGCCTGCAGGTCTATACTCAGACAGGGCAAAGCTGGTGTGCTATCGCCCGGGAGAGCAGCCATCGCTCCCGGCTTTGCAGCCTGAGCTGATGACACGAAGACATCATCGTCTTGCTCATCAGAGTCGGACAGGAGGAATCCAGAGGTTTCATCCTCTTCGTCCTCCATGTAGTCCAACTCCGGGACATCATCCGCGGGCGAGACCATGGTGAGGTCCAGTTGGGAGCCCCAGCTTGACACAGCGCGGGGCTCCGCTCGCACGTCCCTCGCTGCCACCGAGTCCCAGCCTGACACGGCGCGGGACTCCGGTTCTGCAGCTGCCACTACTGATGAGCCCCAGACCGACACAGTGCGGGGCTCCATCTCTGTGGTGGACGCCCCCGTGTCCTGATTTCCGTCCGGTAAATCAGAGGACATGAGGGAGTCCTGACCCGACAAGCTAGCTTGGCGTGCTAGCCGTCGGCGGAGGCTCTTGATGGTGAAGCGGGCACAATGTCCGCACGAGCCGGGGTTGTCGATAGCCTCCTGGGCGTGTTCCAGCCCGAGACAGGACGAGCAGACCTGGTGTGAGTCTGTGCCTGATATCTTCAACCCGCAGCCACAGAGCCGAGCCTCCGAGTCCCTGACTCCTCTGGTGTGAGGGAGAGAAGCGTCCATCTCGGTCGCCGTGGTGACGGCGTGGAGAGGACCCGCTCGTAACAGGTACGTTGCTGAGAAAAAATACTTCCCCAACTGTCGTTAATCCGGAGAAAAAACGACGGTGTAGAATTTTATTCTCAAAGAATATTAACTGGTGTGTTAATACCCTTTTTATCTTCCCCTCCTCTGGTGTGAGAGAGAAAAAGAAAAAACGTCCTCGCTACCGTGGTGTCGGTAGTGAGGGAAGACAAGCTAGCAACACGTGTGTTGCTAGCTTGAAAAAATCAAAACCTTACCTTTATTCCCGAGGAGAAAACGGCGAGGTCGATTTGCAATACTAACTGGTGTGTTGGTATTAACAGTCTTCTTGCAGAAGTATATATAGAAGTAGCCGGCGAGCGCCCGTCGACCGAAGGTTAGCTTCGTAAATCAGTCTGTGGACCGTTAAGCTAGCTAGCTACTGATCTTTCTCGAGATGTGCTCTGAAGCGAGAAGAGGTGTTTGAATGACGCATGCGGCGTAGCGCAAGCTACTTATAGGGGGTGGATTCCCTGACGCTGACGTCAAGATCACCAGCCAATCAGGATTGGCGTAATGAGATTAATGCTTCTGTTTGCTCCGCGATGAGGCGCATCCCATAGTGAGACATCGAACGGAGTGTTATGAATGAGAACTGAAGTCACCTCCGTCACTTTCTACTGAGAGCTAACGTTAACCCTCCTGCAGATTCCAACATGGATGTGCATCTATAGCGTTGCATAAGCATGAAAAATATAGTTTGCACTTAATTTTGTATAATAACAACTCGATGCTGTAACTGCACACTATGAGTTTAAATTGGGTACACTAAGATTGTAGAAATATAATTCATTGCTCACAGTAAAACAAACGGCGAAATACATACAGAGGAATTAATATCAAATAGGCGCATTAGTAACTTACTCTTACATAACCGCTGGGTTATAAAGTAGTGGGGAATAGCTTTAGCGGAGGTATTTTACCGCACAAAATGCAGGGCAGCAGAGCCTCTGAGCCCCGCGGCCGCATCACGGTGCCCGGCCAACGTTTAGAGCGGCATAGGGGAACAGTTTGCAGAGTTAATTCTTAATACGTACAACTTAACTTAACTTTGCCCAACAACTTTGCGCGAAGAAATAGGCTACATGAGCACAACAGGGCTGAGTCTAACTTTAAAAGCAGTAATGGCGCTGGCATGCATTAAAATGTCGATGTTTCAAAACAGTGAATACTGTTCACTGTTTACTGTTCATACTGTACACGCCTCAACTTTGAGCGTGAACCAACCTTGGAGAGACGTGGGGTACTGAACGAAGCCAAACAGTTTCTCTTCAGTGCCTACGACACCATCAAAGGGGAGGAACTGATGGAGAGTGTGCGAAGAGTGCAGGCAGCGCAAGGTGAAAGGCAATATGGGGAGGCATGGAGGGTCATCAATGAGATGACTGGGCGGAAGAGGACTAAGGAGGGACAGGTTGAGAGACACAGCCCAGAGGAGAGGGTGACGACCTGGTTCAACCACTTCCAAAGCCTGCTGGGCACAACAGCGGATAGAGCTGAGGAAAGTATACCAGCTTTCCTCCAGAACCTGCCCATCGACGATGGTCCCTTCACAGCCAGTGAGCTTGTCAGGGCGAAGTCCACAGTGAGAGAGGGCAAAAGTGCTGGGCCGGATGGCATACCCCCGGAGGTCCTAAAGTACTGTGATGTCGATGACCTCATCCTAGACTTTTGCAACCTTGCTCTACTGCACAACATGCAGCCTGATATATGGTCTCTCTCCAACATCATCCCGGTGCCTAAAGCTGGAGACCTCTCAAAGCCAGACAACTACAGAGGCATCAGCCTGTCATGTATCACCGCAAAGGTTTACAACCGGATGATACTGAACAGGATACGGCACGCCATCGAACCTCACCTGAGGGAGAACCAGAATGGCTTTCGAGAGGGGAGAACCACCGCAGCCCAGATCTTGCCGCTAAGGAGAATGATCGAGGAGGTGAAAAAGGATAACCTGACTGTTGTACTGTGCTTTATCGACTTCAAAAAAGGCATTTGACTCAATCTACGGTGTCCCTCCCAATCTACTCCGGGCAATAGAGACCATGTACGCAGGAACAAGGGCCAGGGTGGGGACCCCAGATGGCAACATCGAGGAGTTTGATATCCTGGCTGGGGTAATGCAGGGGGACACCCTGGCCCCCTTCCTTTTCATCATGGTCCTGGATTACGAGCTCAGGAAGGCCATCAGAGGACGAGAGCAGGATCTTGGATTCACTCTAACACCAAGGAGGTAGAGACGACACCCCACAGTAGTCCTGACAGACCTGGACTATGCGGACGACATCAGCCTGCTCTCCGACAGCGTTGAGCAAGCACAGGAACTCCTGAACAGAGTTGAGTCAGAGTGTGTGCCAAGGTTGGCCTTAGGCTAAACGCCAAGAAAACTGAGGTTATCACCTATAACATCTTACTGGAACATCCACCTCTGACAACAACAGAAGGCACTGTGCTTAAAGAAGTCAAGGACTGCAAGTACCTGGGCTCATGGGTCAACTCAACCGAGCAAGATCTTAAGGTGAGGAAGGCACTTGCATGGAGGGCCCTGAAAGGCATGACCAGTGTATGGAACTCCAACCTCCCCCGTCAAATCAAACTCAGCTTCTTCTATGCAACGGTAGAGTCTTTTCTCCTCTATGGCAGTGAATGCTGGACCCTGAAGCCAACCCTGCAAAAGTCTCTAGACGGATGCTACACCAGAATGTTGCGAGCAGTACTTAACATCAGCAAGAGTGTACATTTAACCAACAATATCCTGTACGAGGGAATACCAAGGGTGAGCAAGAAAATTGCAGCAAGGAGAATGAGACTAGCAGGACATTGCCAAAGGCATCAAGAGCTGCCAGCCGGAAAATTGGTGCTGTGGGAACCAACACAAGGGAATTGGTCACAAGGACGTCCCGCACAAACATACGTGGACGTACTCAAGAACGACGCAGGAGCACAAAGTACCAATGAACTGGCCAGATGTATGGAGAACCAGGATGACTGGAAGCGACGATGGAGGGCTCGTCTGAGTACGACCTAGAGAGAATACAAGAAAAATAAATAACACTTGCTTGTTAAAAAGCAGTAATTAATAACTCAGGAGGTATGCTTACTTGTTTTACGATGATTTGAAGAGGATCCAGCGCAAACACGTGTCCAACTGAAGAACCGCTGCAAAGAGGACCAGGAAGTCTCACACCGCGGTATTCTTGTTTAAGAGCGTGGCATGATCGTGGCGTTGACAAAAGCACTTTTATTAAGTTTTCCAAAATGTATTTTTAAAGAAAGTTCAGAAAATGTGATATTAATTTACAAATTGATGAGTTCTTAAAACATGTTCTCATTGTTGCTTAAGTGTTACTTATTTAAACGCACATTGAAAAGAAAACTAATTTAGGGCAAGTAAATTACATACATTTTTTTATTTTTGTTGACTTCACCATCAAAAATGTTTTTACATATAGTGCAATAAGCTTCTTAGTGCAATAACAAGCTACAGGGACGTTAATCTAACGTCGGTAATATTAACTTTATTTAATACAACATTTACGGTACAAGATTTAATCATATACAGCCCATGTAGTATGATAATGAATTACAGCAAATATGTGCAATATATCCATTATTACAGCTCCGCGGGATGGCAGTATATGGGTCCGTTCTTATTGTGCATCCATGGGTAAAGATAAACGCAACTCACATTGGTTTCACTGAATTTCACTCTCTGCCTTTAACGGCTCGTTGTAGCTCCAATAGCTCCAGCCCCCCCTGTGTGAGCACAGTGTGCTCTGATTGGTCGGGACACGTAACATGAACGTGCCGGGCGGCGCGGTCCCGTGGGTTACATGCGCGTTCATAATGCAGAGGGAAATAACTCTCAGAATAACGTTATTAGCACATTATTACAACTTGAGGAACGAATGTTTTTAATAAGGGCTATACAAATGTTAATACTGGGTGTTTATTTAGTTTAAAAAAAAATTATCCAACGATTTACAGACCACTCTTTCCCCATTTCAGTCAATGGGAAAAAGTGTTTCCGGGCCTGGCAACCAAACGGAAGTGTAGTACCACCGTTTGGCCGCAACGAATATTTTCATCTGAGTCCGGCGCACTTCCTGGGGGCTTGGTTAGACCTTTTGGTTGTCAGCCATTTTGTAGGACAGGATCGTAACATTTCCGTCATAATCCATTATTACCCGTCGGGTCTGTACACAACTCGTCACTCACTCGCGCTGACTGGGGGGGGGGGGAATATTCGGTTAACGCGACCACTGCTCCCAAGCCCTGTTGTTGCAATTTTCCTTTCTGTGAAATGAGGTTTGTTAGATCCGAGTCTTCCTGACGGTTCATATTGTGCCGCTGCCCGGTGTAATTCAAATGTACCGCCGTGCGCAGCACAGAAACACAACTGCTGCCCAGCCGCAGCATCGGAAATGGAACTGCTGGGAGAAAAACTGACTATCAGATGTAACTTTATCTTTGATAATATTTCGTTTCCTCCTTTTTCGTCAACGAAAGTAAAGAGAGATGTTGGCAAAGTTTTTATTTAGTAAACTACATTTTCGTCTACGTCGGTGTCGTCTCGTCATCGTCCCGTCTTAGTCATGGAAAAGAATGTCGTTGACGAACATATTTCGTCATAGTTTTAGTCAACAAAATTAACACTATAATACACACATTCACAAAGATACACAAACAAACAGTAAATATAAAACATACTGTAGTGTAAGATAATTTAAAAAACAAGATGAATGGTTGTGGTTGAAGACAACTTTAAAACACAGTGTATCTCTTTCTGTGTGTGTTTGTATGTGTGACAGCAGCAACAGCTGCACCAGCTGCAACACCGGCAACACCTGCAACACCGGCAACACCTGCAACAGCAGCAACACCGGCAACACCTGCAACAGCGGCAACACCTGCAACACCAGCCACACCTGCAACACCGGCAACACCTGCAACACCGGCAACACCTGCAACAGCAGCAACACCAGCAACACCTGCAACAGCGGCAACACCTGCAACACCAGCCACACCTGCAACACCTGCAACACCGGCAACACCTGCAACACCGGCAACACCTGCAACACCGGCAACACCTGCAACACCGGCAACACCTGCAACAGCAGCAACACCGGCAACACCTGCAACAGCGGCAACACCGGCAACACCTGCAACAGCGGCAACACCTGCAACACCAGCCACACCTGCAACACCTGCAACAGCTGCAACAGCTGCAACACCGGCAACACCGGCAACAGCTGCAACACCGCCAACACCTGCAACAGCTGCAACACCGGCAACACCTGCAACACCTGCAACAGCAGCAACACCGGCAACACCTGCAACAGCGGCAACACCTGCAACACCGGCAACACCTGCAACAGCGGCAACACCTGCAACACCGGCAACACCTGCAACAGCAGCAACACCGGCAACACCTGCAACACCGGCAACACCTGCAACAGCAGCAACACCAGCAACACCTGCAACAGCGGCAACACCTGCAACACCAGCCACACCTGCAACACCTGCAACACCGGCAACACCTGCAACACCGGCAACACCTGCAACACCGGCAACACCTGCAACACCGGCAACACCTGCAACAGCAGCAACACCGGCAACACCTGCAACAGCGGCAACACCGGCAACACCTGCAACAGCGGCAACACCTGCAACACCAGCCACACCTGCAACACCTGCAACAGCTGCAACAGCTGCAACACCGGCAACAGCTGCAACACCGGCAACACCTGCAACAGCTGCAACACCTGCAACACCGGCAACACCTGCAACAGCAGCAACACCGGCAACACCTGCAACAGCTGCAACACCTGCAACAGCAGCAACACCTGCAACACCTGCAACACCGGCAACAGCTGCAACACCGGCAACACCTGCAACACCTGCAACAGCGGCAACACCGGCAACAGCTGCAACACCGGCAACACCTGCAACACCTGCAACAGCTGCAACACCTGCAACACCGGCAACAGCTGCAACACCGGCAACACCGGCAACACCTGCAACAGCAGCAACACCAGCAACAGCAGCAACACCGGCAACACCTGCAACAGCGGCAACACCAGCCACACCTGCAACACCTGCAACACCTGCAACACCGGCAACACCGGCAACACCTGCAACCCCGGCAACACCTGCAACACCTGCAACACCAGCAACAGCGGCAACACCTGCAACACCTGCAACACCTGCAACACCGGCAACACCTGCAACACCGGCAACACCTGCAACACCGGCAACACCTGCAACACCGGCAACACCTGCAACAGCAGCAACACCGGCAACACCTGCAACAGCGGCAACACCGGCAACACCTGCAACAGCGGCAACACCTGCAACACCAGCCACACCTGCAACACCTGCAACAGCTGCAACAGCTGCAACACCGGCAACAGCTGCAACACCGGCAACACCTGCAACAGCTGCAACACCTGCAACACCGGCAACACCTGCAACACCTGCAACAGCAGCAACACCGGCAACACCTGCAACAGCGGCAACACCTGCAACAGCTGCAACACCTGCAACAGCAGCAACACCTGCAACACCTGCAACACCGGCAACAGCTGCAACACCGGCAACACCTGCAACACCTGCAACAGCGGCAACACCGGCAACAGCTGCAACACCGGCAACACCTGCAACACCTGCAACAGCTGCAACACCTGCAACACCGGCAACAGCTGCAACACCGGCAACACCGGCAACACCTGCAACAGCAGCAACACCAGCAACAGCAGCAACACCGGCAACACCTGCAACAGCGGCAACACCAGCCACACCTGCAACACCTGCAACACCTGCAACACCGGCAACACCGGCAACACCTGCAACCCCGGCAACACCTGCAACACCTGCAACACCAGCAACAGCGGCAACACCTGCAACAGCTGCAACACCGGCAACACCTGCAACACCAGCAACAGCTGCAACACCGGCAACACCTGCAACAGCTGCAACACCGGCAACACCGGCAACACCTGCAACACCTGCAACACCGGCAACACCTGCAACAGCAGCAACACCGGCAACACCTGCAACAGCAGCAACACCGGCAACACCTGCAACAGCGGCAACACCTGCAACACCAGCAACACCGGCAACACCTGCAACAGCGGCAACACCTGCAACACCGGCCACACCTGCAACACCTGCAACACCTGCAACACCTGCAACACCGGCAACACCGGCAACACCTGCAACACCTGCAACACCTGCAACAGCAGCAACACCGGCAACACCTGCAACACCGGCAACACCTGCAACAGCAGGAACACCGGCAACAGCAGCAACACCGGCAACAGCGGCAACACCTGCAACACCAGCCACACCGGCAACACCTGCAACACCTGCAACAGCGGCAACACCGGCAACAGCTGCAACACCGGCAACACCTGCAACACCTGCAACAGCTGCAACACCTGCAACACCGGCAACAGCTGCAACACCGGCAACACCTGCAACACCGGCAACACCTGCAACAGCAGCAACACCAGCAACAGCAGCAACACCGGCAACACCTGCAACAGCGGCAACACCAGCCACACCTGCAACACCTGCAACACCGGCAACACCGGCAACACCTGCAACCCCGGCAACACCTGCAACACCTGCAACACCAGCAACAGCGGCAACACCTGCAACACCTGCAACAGCTGCAACACCGGCAACACCTGCAACACCAGCAACAGCTGCAACACCGGCAACACCTGCAACAGCTGCAACACCGGCAACACCGGCAACACCTGCAACACCGGCAACACCTGCAACAGCAGCAACACCGGCAACACCTGCAACAGCAGCAACACCGGCAACACCTGCAACAGCGGCAACACCTGCAACACCAGCAACACCGGCAACACCTGCAACAGCGGCAACACCTGCAACACCGGCCACACCTGCAACACCTGCAACACCTGCAACACCGGCAACACCGGCAACACCTGCAACACCTGCAACACCTGCAACAGCGGCAACACCGGCAACACCTGCAACACCGGCAACACCTGCAACACCGGCAACACCTGCAACAGCAGCAACACCGGCAACAGCAGCAACACCGGCAACAGCGGCAACACCTGCAACACCAGCCACACCTGCAACACCTGCAACACCTGCAACACCGGCAACACCTGCAACACCTGCAACAGCAGCAACACCTGCAACAGCGGCAACACCTGCAACACCTGCAACAGCAGCAACACCTGCAACAGCTGCAACACCTGCAACACCTGCAACACCTGCAACACCGGCAACACCTGCAACACCGGCAACAGCTGCAACACCTGCAACACCTGCAACAGCTGCAACACCTGCAACACCGGCAACAGCTGCAACACCGGCAACACCTGCAACACCGGCAACACCTGCAACAGCAGCAACACCAGCAACAGCAGCAACACCGGCAACACCTGCAACAGCGGCAACACCAGCCACACCTGCAACACCTGCAACACCTGCAACACCGGCAACACCGGCAACACCTGCAACCCCGGCAACACCTGCAACACCGGCAACAGCGGCAACACCTGCAACACCTGCAACAGCTGCAACACCGGCAACACCTGCAACACCGGCAACAGCTGCAACACCGGCAACACCTGCAACAGCTGCAACACCGGCAACACCTGCAACACCGGCAACACCTGCAACAGCAGCAACACTGGCAACACCTGCAACAGCAGCAACACCGGCAACACCTGCAACAGCGGCAACACCTGCAACACCGGCAACACCTGCAACAGCGGCAACACCTGCAACACCGGCCACACCTGCAACACCTGCAACACCGGCAACACCGGCAACATCTGCAACACCGGCAACAGCTGCAACAGCGGCAACAGCTGCAACAGCTGCAACAGCTGCAACAGCGGCAACAGCTGCAACAGCTGCCACAGCTGCAACAGCGGCAACACCTGCCACAGCGGCAACAGCTGCCACAGCGGCAACCGCTGCAACAGCTGCCACAGCGGCAACAGCTGCAACAGCGGCAACAGCTGCCACAGCGGCAACACCTGCCACAGCGGCAACAGCTGCCACAGCGGCAACAGCGGCAACAGCTGCAACAGCGGCAACAGCGGCAACACCTGCCACAGCAGCAACAGCTGCAACAGCGGCAACAGCGGCAACACCTGCCACAGCGGCAACAGCTGCAACAGCGGCAACAGCTGCAACACCTGCCACAGCGGCAACAGCGGCAACAGCTGCAACACCTGCCACAGCGGCAACAGCTGCAACAGCTGCAACATCGGCAACAGCTGCAACACCTGCAACACCTGCCACAGCGGCAACAGCTGCCACAGCTGCAACAGCTGCAACAGCGGCAACACCTGCCACAGCGGCAACAGCTGCAACGGCTGCAACAGCTGCCACAGCTGCCACAGCGGCAACAGCTGCAACAGCGGCAACAGCAGCAACACCTGCCACAGCAGCAACAGCGGCAACACCTGCCACAGCGGCAACAGCGGCAACAGCTGCCACAGCTGCAACAGCGGCAACAGCTGCAACACCTGCCACAGCGGCAACAGCGGCAACCGCTGCCACAGCGGCAACACCTGCCACAGCGGCAACAGCGGCAACAGCTGCCACAGCGGCAACAGCTGCCACAGCGGCAACAGCTGCAACAGCTGCAACACCTGCAACACCTGCCACAGCGGCAACAGCTGCAACAGCCGCAACACCTGCAACAGCTGCAACAGCGGCAACAGCTGCAACAGCGGCAACAGCGGCAACACCTGCCACAGCGGCAACAGCTGCAACAGCGGCAACAGCGGCAACCGCTGCCACAGCGGCAACAGCTGCCACAGCGGCAACAGCTGCCACAGCTGCAACAGCGGCAACAGCAGCAACACCTGCCACAGCAGCAACACCTGCCACAGCGGCAACAGCTGCAACAGCGGCAACAGCTGCAACACCTGCCACAGCGGCAACAGCTGCCACAGCGGCAACAGCGGCAACTGCTGCCACAGCGGCAACACCTGCCACAGCGGCAACAGCTGCCACAGCGGCAACAGCTGCCACGGCAGCAACAGCTGCCACAGCGGCAACAGCTGCAACAGCTGCAACACCTGCCACAGTGGCAACAGCTGCAACAGCGGCAACACCTGCAACAGCTGCAACAGCGGCAACAGCTGCAACAGCTGCAACAGCGGCAACACCTGCCACAGCTGCAACAGCTGCAACAGCGGCAACAGCGGCAACAGCTGCCACAGCGGCAACAGCTGCCACAGCTGCAACAGCGGCAACCGCTGCCACAGCGGCAACCGCTGCCACAGCGGCAACAGCTGCAACAGCGGCAACAGCGGCAACACCTGCCACAGCGGCAACAGCTGCAACAGCGGCAACAGCGGCAACAGCTGCAACAGGGGCAACACCTGCCACAGCGGCAACAGCTGCCACAGCGGCAACAGCTGCAACAGCGGCAACACCTGCCACAGCAGCAACTGCTGCAACAGTAGCAACAGCGGCAACACCTGCCACAGCGGCAACAGCGGCAACAGCTGCCACAGCGGCAACAGCTGCAACACCTGCCACAGCGGCAACAGCGGCAACCGCTGCAACAGCGGCAACAGCTGCAACACCTGCCACAGCGGCAACAGCTGCAACAGCGGCAACAGCGGCAACACCTGCTACAGCAGCAACAGCTGCAACAGCGGCAACAGCTGCAACACCTGCAACAGCTGCAACAGCGGCAACAGCTGCAACAGCGGCAACAGCTGCAGTTCCCCGTGAAGATAGCAGGATCATTGGCGGTTATGAGTGTTCTCCTCACTCTCGTCCATACATGGCCTCCCTCAACTACGGGTACCACTTCTGTGGCGGGGTGCTGATCAACAACCAGTGGGTGCTCTCTGTTGCCCACTGCAGCTACAAGTAAGTAAACATTGATGGGTTTTAAATAAATAAATAAAATATGCATTTTGGAATTTGTTCCAAAGGTCTTTAGTTTTTTTTATAGATTATCTTGCTAGACATTTATGCATTTTTTTGTCTTCATTTAAAAAAAATCTAAATATCAATTAATGAGCATGTATCGCAGACATGTTAAATGTGTGTTTTGCTTTAAATATTCAAAAAAAGAATGTGGTCTTTGAAAAATGCAGAACATTTAGAGATTAAGAGTGTTGTAGAGATATTAGAAAACAGAATAGTGAAAGCTTTCACTGCTTCCACTTGTTTCCATAACGTTGTACCTCCTCTCTCAGTCCCTATTCCATTCAGGTCATTCTGGGCGATCACAACTTGCGAGTGTCTGAGGGAACAGAGCAGCTCATGAAGTCCGACACCATCATCCGGCATCCTAGGTGAGGGAAACATTTAAAAATCCCCCTCTTCTTCTCTTTGAATACCCAAAATTGGAGAGGAACAGCTGCCGTCTAAAGCGTGTTTTGTATTTTCTGTATGCAGCTATGACTACCAGACTCTGGATTTCGATATCATGCTGATCAAGCTGTACCACCCAGTGGAGGTGACGGAGGCGGTCGCCCCCATCCCGTTGCCCACAAGGTGTCCCTATGGGGGGCTTTCCTGCTCTGTGTCCGGCTGGGGTAACACCAACCTTGGAGGAGAGGGTGGGTTGATTATTATGTGTTGTATTGTACAACTTAACAACAGACTTATAGGTCACCTATTATGCAAAATCCACTTTTCCATGTCTTTTATGCATAAACATGTGTCCCCTGAGATTCTGAATGTTTCAGGACAAAAATGTTGCTCACATTCTTTCCTGATCCATTTATATAAAAACCTGTCTGAAAATTAGCTGATCAGATGTTGGCCACTTTTTTTTCCTTATTTATTTATACAGGTGTAAAATCTCATTGAGACACAAGGTCTCATTTTCAAGAGAGACCTCTTCAGTGGTACCACACAAAGTTACAGACAGACAGCACACTAAACACAGAGGCAACACTCAAGGTTCAAGGTTCAATGTTCTTTATTGTCAAACTAACATAGCTACAGAGTAATTATGTCGTAAAATACAACATCGTAAAAAAGTAGTCATTGAAATCCATATACAGTAGTCAGATATAGCAGGTGCAAACACCCACAGTTGATTGCTGCAGCTTTTTTTAAAATTTGTTTAAAATCTGTGATTGGTATCAAACTGGTCAGCTTAAGTTCCTGCTGGAGTGTGTTCCAGGTCGAGGGCTGGCATGATGAGGGCATGATACGGCTTTTGTCCTCACTTTATGATCTCATAACCATTTTTTGGCAGTATTTACTTGCGGTACCGAGGTGACCCGGCGGTACCAGTCGAGAGTCCCGGGCTGTTTTGGTTGTCCCAGTCCGCGCCTGTCGGAAACCTATGATATATTGATGAAAAACAGTATAATAGGGGACCTTTAATGAGACCATCCCAGTGAAAAGGTCATGATGTTGTTTTCAAACCTGTTCCCACTCACCTCATGTTTAAATACTCCTGTCTCTCCCCTATCCTGTGTCTGTTCGTCTTGTTTTTTTCAACAAATGGTCGTGCCAAGCCTCAGCTCTGAAAGGATCGCTTTTCACTCATGTCAAGCTTTGTTGTTTTGTTTATTTTTTGTTGGCTTGAGTTTTTATTAAGTCCTCTTTTCGTTAAGCTAATTTTTTCCTCCTTGTGAGCGCCTTTTGTTATTTCCAGCACCTACTCTGTTAAAGGTGGGTTATGTAATTTTGGAGAAACCAGCTCGCGCTAGAATTTGAAAATACACAGCCGGAAGAAATCTGCTACTTCCTTACAGAGCCCCTACTCCAACATACACGAACGCGCACATGACCAATGAGGGCACGAGATAAGTTTGTGCACAGATGGAAGGCTGACAGGCAGGTAGGCCATCCAGTTACTTTAGCCGGGCCGGCTAAAATGATTGGTCGTGATTTTTACAGTACTACGGCTTCCACAGATGACATTTTTTATGGATCTTTTGTCGAAGCACTTAAGATATTCATTGCTATCGGGATGTTAAGAGCATTCCATGGAATATAACAAAAAGTGTATCTCGAGCCGGTTTCTCAAACTTACCTACCCCACCTTTAAGATGGATTACCTACACTGTGAAAAATAAATATACTTATTTTATATTCAAGACTTTGTTTCTGGGTCGTGCATTTGGGTTCATTAGTTTGTGTCAAGGTCCTGACAGAACAAACTGACCAAAAATTGACCCAGCCGACCCAAAAGCGCTCCAGACTGCTTTGTTTGCCCAAGGCAGTTTAATTCACCAACATCAAGAGCAGCTAACAGCTATTGGGCACGGAGTAAGAGGTTTGTCGGAACGCCAGGAGGGTTTGCAGACCGCCGTAACCGCACGTGTCAATAAGCTGGCGACACAGCTTCAATAGATCCTCACAGCGCCGGATCCTCATACGTCTAGAGCAGGGGTTTTCAAAGTGTGGGTAGGTGAGCCTCCCCTCAGAGAACATAAGAACAGCCGCGCCCCCCCTCCCAATTATTATTGCTGTTATTATTATTATTATTATTATTATTATTGTTGTTGTTTCTATAATGCAGGGGTATTCAATTGCATTTCAAAGAGGTCCAGTAAGAGAAAATTTAATTAAATGCTCTGTTTTCGCTGTCTACCTTCCGCCATTTGAAATTACTCCGACTGTTTCTCTCCTCTTCGTCTCTGTGTGTGTTTGAATCTATCGTGCTGACTGCACCGATTTGATTGGCTGGGTAGCGTCACCTCCCTAAAACATTAAACAATAACTTTTTTAAACCTTTTTATTTTTATGTTTTAAACATATTGTATAAAACTCCCCCACTACTTGGACTATTCCTTGCACCCCTCTAGAATAAGCCTGAATGGTCTCAACCATATTGCATCAGTAACGTGCACTTGTTATTATAACAAGATCGCAAGGACGCTGGTAGCGATCGGAAAATTGAGTGTTGTTCAGTTTGTGTGTTGTGGAACATGCGTGTCCGTGCATGAAAATATACCACACACCAAATTACAATTGCATGTTCAATTCACTACCCTGGAAGTTAATACAGTTGTTAAAGTTGGAACAGCCTGTGGACAGCCGTTCTTCCTTGCATGTCAGTCGCCTACACCTTCTTACAGAGGACAGGCACATCTAGCTGCAGCACGACCCCTATATTTCCGCACGCCGTTTTCTCAAGACATATTTTTTTTAACATTTTCAACATGGTGGATAAATCCTTATATGCTCCCGGCAACACACTGAGCGTCAACTTTGCCTCCTTATTACACTCACCCCTACTTTAGTGGGAACAATGAGTCTGCGTCTTTGATGCACACAGGAATAAACGCAGATCATACTCTGGCTGCAGCCTTGACCGGTACTTGCTTTTGATCAAAGTCAATGCGGAAAAGCTGCACTCACACAGGTAGGTGGAGGGGAAGGGAATGAGCACTTTTACAGCCTTTTTGGCGAGGTGGGGGAACTCACTGTCCACAGACAGCCACAAGTGGGCAAGTGTCACTTTACTCGTCTTTTTCTCGTTCTTTTGTGTCTCACGCTGCGCCTCCCCTGAAGCTCTCTGGCGCCCCCCAGGGGAGGCGCGCCTCACACTTTGAAAACCGCTGGTCTAGAGACTCCAGATGTGCCGACGGCGCCACGTCCCATCGATCCTGCAGCTGGCCAGGCCGAGGTTCGCTCAGCATTTGTTCCACTTCGGTTGGCATCACCAGAGAGGTTTTCCGGGGAGTCTGGAAACTGCAGAATGTTCCTGGTCCAGTGTGATCTACACTATAAACACAACCCAGCGGCGTTTGTTTCTGAGGAAGCCAAGATCGCCTTCTTGGTCTCCCACCTCACCGGCAGAGGTGGGCCACGGCTGAATGGGCTCAAGACTCTCCCATATGCAGGTCGTATTCCGCTATTTACGACACAATGAGCCGGGTGTTTCGATCAGACTTCAACCTCCAGGGAGGCCACCCGGACTCATATGCAGATAACAGCACTCCTACCCTGTCATAGATTACATTCAACACAGACAATTGCACACATTTATTATGATTGTATCAGAACTAATTAGAAGATTCTAACTTCTTCTGTTCATTAGTTATGCCCATTATTTTGGGCAGTTTCCATGGGCGTTTCTTTGCAAGGAATTGTCATTTTTTGTCAAGACTACACATGATATATAACATGTTAGTTTCTGTCCACAATCACACATGGCATCATGCTGAGCAGATTCGTCTGAATTTATCAACATCGTCCCCTTGAAAAATCAGCTCCAAAGCCTCAGCTGTAGTAAACTTCCATGCCATACCTCAGTTTACTTTCAAACCTCTAAAAGAACGTATTCCAACTTTTATTTTGTTTTCGTGCGTGGAATTATACCGGCTCTCGTTTCAGTACACAAAACAACGGAACTGACTGAATCAGACTCCGATTGGCTGTGACTGCATCCACTCAGAGTGTGCGATTCAGAAACGTGACTCTTACACTATTTACGTCACAAACAAAGATGGTGGATGAGAATAGATCTATAAAACAGACTATCCGCATCTTTTAAAACTTTACGTACATTCGTTTCACCAAAATAAGTAAACGCCTTTCAATGAAAAACGCAATAGAGTTGTTTATTGCCGTTTCTGTAGTTTAAGAGGAAAAACACGGCATATCTCAGGCTCAAACAACTGAGAAGTTATAACGCTTGGAAAACAACGTGATATTTGTAATCGTGTACGGCCCCGTGGGTCTCAGACGGTTAAGAGATGTTGAGGTCCTGACATGGAATTGAATGTAATCTGCCTGCAAGCTGTTACCTTCAAACTAAACGTGTGTAAAAGTGCATTTACTCAAGTACGTAAGTACAATCTTGAGGTACTTTTTACATTTAAATCTTATTTTAAAATTCTACTTCACAACATTTTAAAATTAAAATTTAAAATCTGACAGCCTTTTCCATGACGTCTTCTGTTGTGTGTGTTACAGTGTACATGCCCACCCTCCTGCAGTGTTTGAACGTGACCATAGTGGACCAGGAGGTCTGTGAGAACGCCTATCCCGGCATGATCTCCCCCAGGATGGTGTGTGCCGGATACATGGTGGGGCAAGGCAGAGCTCGCGGTGGGGGTCTCAGGCGGACGGCCCGGGGGCAAGGCAGAGTTCACAAAGGAGCGAAGGCCACAGCGTGCAACGTGAGTCTTACAATCACTTACTCTCAGATGTGTGTGTGTGTGAAAGAATCTGCTCACACACTCTGTGTTTCATCCCCAGGGTGACTCCGGCAGCCCTCTGGTGTGTGAGGGAAAGGTGCACGGCCTGGTGTCATGGGGTCAGGGATGTGCGGAGCCAAACTACCCCGGGGTCTACGTCAAACTGTGTAAGTTCCACTCCTGGTTTGAAGAGGTCCTGGCAGCCAATCCCTAAAGAGATTACCAGTTTATTTTCTTCACTTCTCCCACTGGTTCACAGCCCTGGTTTTTATTTTTCTTCTCTCTGGTGCCAATCAAGACTCTTAACACACATGTGCCAGAATGTTGAAAACTGAATAAAATCACTTGGTATTCACTTGTCTGTCTATAATGTGAAAACATACACCAATCACTTATAAGCTCAAGTATGTGTTAGGTACAGTTTTATGTATTTGATTTAATACCATTTAAGACAGTTTGATGGTGCTATATCGCTTTGATATACAGTAGAGCAGTGGTTCTCAACTGGTGGGTCGCGGACCCGTTTCGAGTGGGTCACAGATGTTTGAGTGAAGAAAACACATTTTTTATATTTTTTATTTTTTGGGAAAAAAGTCAAACTTTTATTTTGAAGGCCCGATTTTCTAACGCTGTGCCCGCAGTAGGCGTTGACACAAAACCAAAGCATCAGGAGTACAGCTAAGGACTTCCAAATACCATACCGCACACTTAGCAGATACTGCCAAAAAATAAGCCAGGATGAAATTGAAGGCAAGAAAGAGCTAAGTGTAGCTGTTGGTTACATTAAGAACCGACAAATGTTTTCCACAGATGTGGAAAGGGAGCTGGTTGCATATCTGTGCAAGTCAGCCGACATATATGTTGGCCTTTCACCCAGGGAGGTGAAAAAGCTAGCCTTTCAGCTTGCTGTGGCATGCAACATCAAGGTGCCTGAGTCTTGGATAGAGCTACAGCAGGCCGGCTGTGATTGGTTTACTGGCTTTTTGAAGAGGCACCCTTCTCTTTCCATCAGGAAGCCAGAGGCCACAAGCCTTGCTCGTGCCACGAGCTTCAATAAGGTGAATGTCACAGCCTTCTTTGACAACCTTGAAATGGTGATGCGCAGGCACAAGTTTCCTCCAGGTGACATCTGGAATATGGACGAGACAGGTATAACAACTGTCCATAGACCGAACAAGGTCATTGCCAGGCGGGGGTACAAGCAAGTGGGGTCAATTACCTCTGCTGAGCGAGGGACACTCGTAACCCTTGCCTGTGCCGTTTCAGCCACAGGGAACAGCATTCCTCCATATTTTGTCTTCCCGAGGGTGCATTTCAGGGACCATTTTATTCAGAATGGTCCTACGGGTTGCAAAGGAGGTGCAAACCCATCAGGATGGATGAAAGAGGACAATTTCATTGAATTCCTGAAGCATTTTGTGGCAAACACAGAATGCACAAAAGAGAAGCCATGTCTTCTAATGCTTGACAACCATGAGTCCCATCTCTCCATCGGTGGCTTGAACTATGCCAAAGAGAATGGTGTCGTCATGCTGTCATTCCCCCCCCACTGTTCCCACCGGCTACAGCCTCTTGACCGCACAGTGTATGGGCCTCTAAAGAGGTATGTCAACACAGCTTGCGAGGCATGGATGCTTAACAACCCTGGCAAACCCATGTCAATCTATGATGTGCCTGGCGTTGTCGCCACAGCATACCCATTGGCTGCAAGCCCAATGAACAGCCAAGCAGGATTCAGGGTGACAGGAATTTTCCCCTTCAACAGAGATGTGTTTCCAGAGCAGGACTTTGCCCCATCTTTTGTTACAGACCGGGCAAACCCAGTCCCAACTGCGAATCTTGTTGCTGCCCCTGATGAGCTGCACCCTGACACTGACAATGCTGTGCAACAGCTTCACCCAGATACTGACAATGCTGTGCAACAGCTTCACCCAGATACTGACAATGCTGTGCAACAGCTTCACCCAGATACTGACAATGCTGTGCAACAGCTTCACCCAGATACTGACAATGCTGTGCAACAGCTTCACCCAGATACTGACAATGCTGTGCAACAGCTTCACCCAGATACTGATGATGCTGTGCAACAGCTTCACCCAGATACTGACAATGCTGTGCAACAGCTTCACCCAGATACTGACAATGCTGTGCAACAGCTTCACCCAGATACTGATGATGCTGTGCAACAGCTTCACCCAGATACTGATGATGCTGTGCAACAGCTTCACCCAGATACTGATGATGCTGTGCCTGGACCAAGTGGTTTTTCTGCAGGCACTGGGAGAGGTCTCTGCACCCCAGAAGACCTGCGGCCTTTCCCTAAAGCTGGACCTAGGAAAGTTGGTGGTGCCGTCAGGAGGAAGAGGAAGACCGCCATCCTGACTGACACACCAGTCAAAAGACAACTCGAAGAGCAAAAGGCCGGAACAAAAAAGAAGAGGCTTTTCAAAAAGAGCAAGAAACCACAACCAAAAGCTCCATCCAAAGCTCCTGCTCCTAAAAAGAGTAAGAAAATTAGATCATCTGAGTCGGAGTCTGAGGATGATGACTACTGTTTGGTGTGTTTAGAGTCCTATGGGAATAGCCGGCCTAGGGAAGTGTGGCTTCAGTGCCAATTTTGTAAGAAGTGGGCACACGAGTTATGCACTGCAGGTCAACCAAACTTTATCTGCCAGAATTGTGATTCATGTGACTCTGATTGAGATACAGGCATTGAAACACTAATTTGTATAATCTTAAATCATACTGCATTAATTCTGTCACTTCTAACACCACACACACAGACACAGACACACACACACACACACACACACACACACACACACGCCCACACACACACACACAGACGCCAACACTCACACACATACAAACACGCACATCCACATTCATACACATACTCACATTATACAAACTGTTATTTGGTTCTAATTAATATGGTCTCGTTTGTTTAGAGGTCTATGGGAATAACCGGCCTGGGGAAGTTTGGCTTCAGTGCCGCTCATACACATACACACGCCCACACACACACACACACACACACACACACACACACACACACACACACACACACAGACGCCAACACTCACACACATACAAACACGCACATCCACATTCATACACATACTCACATTATAAAAACTGTTATTTGGTTCAAATTAATATGGTCTCGTTTGTTTAGAGGTCTATGGGAATAACCGGCCTGGGGAAGTTTGGCTTCAGTGCCGCTCATACACATACACACACCCACACACACTCACACATAGACTTCACATCACACACACTATACAAACTGTTATTTGGTTAAAAATGGGCAAACATTGTGTTGAATGTTTATGTTTTCTGGTTCTTGTATGAATTAAATACTCAAATTAGTTTTTTTTGTCACTTAATTCTTTGTAACTATAGCATTTTAAGTGTGTGCCAACCAACCCCATTGCATGTGCCAACCAACCCCGTGCTGGGGCTGGTTGGCACAGGTGCACAACATGACTTTATTCATGAATACAATAATTTTAGGAATCATTTATGAACATAAAATGTATCTCTTTTTATAGCTGAGATCTTAATCTTTCAGTTGGTACTGGCTAGACTATTTTAACATAAAGCATGACTGAGAAATATGACAGAGAGTGAAAAGTGTGCCAACCAGCCCCGCTCTCCCCTACTATATGTTATATAGTTCAGCTTTGATTCCATCATCTCATTAAACCTTATTTAAAAACATTATTTTGTTCTGTGA
The DNA here is from genome assembly GCF_949606895.1 of Notothenia rossii. NCBI lineage: Eukaryota > Metazoa > Chordata > Actinopteri > Perciformes > Nototheniidae > Notothenia > Notothenia rossii. Next base: position 9,775,585 of record NC_136905.1, read on the forward strand.
AGGGATATATGCACTGTACTTCACTTTAATTAATAATGAATGCTGAAAAGCGTATATATTACAGCATGATTTTTTGTTGAATAGATTTGAGTGGTTCAAAATTTCGGGTCGCGATTTATTGACAAAGGAAAAAGTGGGTACCGAAGCCTGACCAGTTGAGAACCACTGCAGTAGAGGGTTTAAAAGCTGATATAAGGAACATATTCATGGTATCGGTTAAACAGTGAGGTAGCACATTTCTCTCCCCAGTTATGTGATAGCCCCCTTCCTTTTTCATAAGGGTTAGGGTTATAATGTCAAGCATTTCAATAATTTCCATTATTTAAGGGGGGGCTCATAAAATGCTTTAATTATAAAGAATAAGTGCTGAACCTACTGCTGAGATAATGGCAGTGTAATTATTGAACAGTAGGAGGCCTCAGTGAGAAATCTTCCTGTCAGTCCCACCCACTCATTACAGCTAAACATCACACCAGAAACTATTTCTACTTTCACTGAGGGCTGATTTTCAGGTATTTCTCGCTTTGATTTAGAGTCTTTATCTTGCAAAGGTGCTCTTCTGTCAGGACGACATTCTTCTCGTCATCTCTTCCAGGTCACATTTGTCTTCTCTGAGCCCCGCTCTCCGTTCCTCCCTCTCTTTGCGTCTTTGTTTCTGTTTGACTGGGCTGGAGGGTCCGAGCCACGCTGCTGCACCTACACACAAAAAGAGATTGTACTAAAATGTCTGACTCAACTCTTAAATACATTTTCATTTTAAAATAATGATATATATTAACTTCTAGCTAGCCTTTCAAACAAAGGTGTCACTCAGAGCATTACTAATTGCTGCATTGCAATAATAGCTGGAACTGTCATTTATGTGTTCTGCAATAACTTGCTGAGTGTCTGCTATGAAAGGGTCTATGAATAGGATTTATTTGGGGTAAGAAATACAAGATGTTAGCAAGGATTATACGATTCACGCCAGCAAGATTTACTTATAAGCAAAATACATTGTGGACAGACTTTTGCGAGTGAAGGAAATACTCATTTAATTTGCATGAAATAGAATGAGACACATCCATGAACAATTAAATAATTGTGTGCAACAGGGAAGACTTGACATTTATGTATTGGTCTGTGAAAGGGAACCATAGACCTATCATGACATTTTATAGTTTTTGAGACACATAATGTTTCAAGTGGAGAATAATCTCATAGTTTGTAGTTTATAAAATGCCATAACTTACTGTCGACAGCCCTCTGAGAGGAAGATGCAGACTTTGCTTATGTGAGATATTCAGCACTGCTTAAAACAGAACAATACTAATCAGAAATATATAAAAATAAACACAATGCAAATTATTACTTAAACAAAGGCATGACAACCAAAATCTCAAATGCAAAAAATCATTGCATCTGCAAACTTTGCAATGCTGATTCCCTCATAGATAATTGGACGAGATTTTCCCAGAAGCTCCTGTCACGATTCTTATGTTTTGTCACGTTTTTAGTTTTGTATGTTGGGTTTATTATTTATTATTTCATGTTTTCCTCCTTGTTTCTTGTCTGGTCCTTCTCCCTGTGTTTTCCTCCCTGTCATTAGTTTCCCTGGTGTGTCTGATTGTCTAATTGTGTTCACCTGTTGCCCTTGTGTTTCTGCCTCCCCTGCCCGGCTGTTTCTGTCGTCGGTTCATTGTTTGTTTGTCCTCCCTTCACGTCACGCTTCTTGTTTGTCTCTCCGGTCTTCCTCCATGTTGGTCACGGTCAGTTTTGTGTATTCCTGCTACCTTGTACTATCTATGTTTTTGAATCATGCCATGTTTTGGTTTTTCAGCTTTTAAATAAAGCTCGCTTTTGTTTATAACCTTTACCTTTTTGTAGTCTGCATTTGGGTCCTACCTTTTTCCGCGAATCCTTGACAGTGATTCTAACAGCTCCAGATAAAGCTACATCTAAAGATCACTATCTCAGTATCACAAGTCACCCTGTACAGTTTTGACTGCATGCCAAAATGAGTCTCCTGAAGGCTTCTTGTATACATTTAACAACAACCACATGCCCTTCCTTTTATTAAACTTCAACTTTTTGTGTCACCTGTTCTTCTTTTTCTCTTGATTGTGTCTTCTACGTGCTCCATTGCCACTTTCATCCAGCTGAAGAGAGGAAACACACAAAGATAACGCGGCCTTCAGCTACTACTGGGTATCAAGAATACATTTATTATAAAATCTTTAATGCAATTCAAATTACAGACTTAGAGGACATATTATTCTAACTTTCAGGTTCATATGTGTATGTTGTGCCTCTCCTGTGACATGTCTCCATGCTTTAATGTTCAAAAAGGTATTTATTTTTCTCATACTGTCTGTGCTGCAGCACCTCTTTTCACCCTCTGTCTGAAACCAGTGCCCAGTCTGCTCTGATTGGTTAGCTGGTCGGCTTTGTTGCAACCGCTTAGAGATGTCCCGCCCCTTAGCCTATCGCATACAATGTGTTGGAGCTCTAGTCAATAAAAGAGCGTTACATGGTGATGTAACTATGTTTTTGAAGTAAGCAAGGGAGTCCAAGTTTCAGGAGTCCCAAGTGTGTGGGAGAGACACTTCCCTCTGGAGGGAACTTTGGGATTTTATCCTTTGTAGACCATTTACATGCACACAAAGCTATATAACACACTACAGGAAAGGGAGTACACAAAAACGTATTATTTGCAGTAAGCAGAGTTACTTCCACCTCTGTTGGCGAGTGGTTTTCAATACTATGCATTAATTAACATTCATCAGAGTTTGTCTCAGAGGAAGGGAGGCATTTAACACTTCCCATCATAAAACCGTGAAACAGCAACAGCAACAATATGCAAATAGCTCGAGTGTTTGAGGGAACTTACTGAACTTGAATGGGAGTGTTTTGGGAGGGTTTCTGAGGTCCGTGGTCGGCTGGAGGGAGATGGAGAGCGTGGGGTGGTGAAGTTTTTAGGGGGCAGAGGTGGAACGCTGAGGTGGGACCGGGGAACTTGATAATCCGAACTTGAGAACTGTTGAGAGAAAAAGTTGGCAGTCGGTGAGTGAGTTAATCGTTTTATATTTCCGTGGAGAGCATTACTTTAAAGTAACAAGAGATTTTAAAGTGGGAATGAAGATGTATGTTGCAATTGTGGAACCTCAATTTTAAGAAAAAATGCTGCTAAATCACTTTCGCTTTCTTTATTTCTCTCATACTGCCTGTACTGCAGCACCTCTTTTCACCCTCTGTCTTAAACCAGAGATCAGTCTGCTCTGATTGGTTAGCTGGCCAGCTCTGTTGTGATTGGTCAACCGCTTAGAGATGTCTCGCCCCTCAGCCTATCAAGTGTGGGAGAGAAACTCCCTCTGGAGGGAACTTGGGGATGTTAGCCTTTGCAGACCATTAACATGCACACAAACCTATATAAAACACGACAGGAAACCCTAAAAGCATGAGCACCAAAGTGCCTTCACTCACGTTCTTCTGGGCAGCCATTTCCTTTCGCACCAGTTCAATGTCCTCATGGTCCTCCTCCTCCTCCTGGTCCTCCTCACCCTCCTCCCCCCATTGACCGCTGCCTGGTAGGAAGGGCTCCACAAGGATGGACTCAGTTCCTCTGATGTCGCAGCGACAGTACGGGCAGGTCTGGCCAGCTGACTTCTGCTAGATAGTCAGGTCATGGGGCAGAGTATTGGAAACACTAAATGAATGTAGAGCCTAACTTGGTACCACTTTACAATAAGACTACCTTTATAAAGGATTCATAAAGGGTTTATAATTAGGTTATGAATTAGGTTGTAAACACTTTATTAAGAACCATTTATAAACCAGTTCTAACATAGTTTTCATACGTCAACACAGGCTCACTATTTGGCAAGATGACTAAGCCTTATATTGACTACTTGGCGAGAATCAACTCAGTGAACAACAGATACCAAGGATGCTGGCCGATGAAGGAGACAAAGTAAGCTAGGTAGCCAATATAAGACTTAGCAGTACAGCAGTGGGCTCACTATTTGGCAAGCAACCGGTCACAGTTGCCCAGTTTATCCAACCAAGTCTCACATCTAAACGTGTAATAACTACGTTGGTCCACAACTTGGGACGTAGTATTTCTACAAAAACGCCTCTGAAATGGTAAGATCCCTACGTTTTTTTTCACCATTAATTTCCAATGGCTGGCATCTATGTCACGTGATCTTCAAATGTCTCCCCTTAAAATGCGTTTTGATGTCATTTGATAAGAGAAATATGAGTTGTTATTTCAGATTATGTGTGCAGTGGATGTCTTTTATCTATCTTTAGTTTGCTAGTTATTACGAAGATTACTTCAGGAAATGATGTCCATACCACGTTTTCATTGTTACCAAGTGGTTGCATCTAAAATGGTGGCATAGATACGTTATTTTCCCCTGTGCAATTCCAGTCTCACATCTCACATCACATCGTCATAAAACAAATACCGGAAACAGACGTAGGCAAGATCTTCAGCTCTGTAATTGGATGGTTTAGCCGCAATGCACGTTGGGAAATAGTGTTTATGCGATGTGAAATCCGAAAACATTTTTTAAAAATAAAATAATACTTTATTCCGAGTGTGCTGGCTTTTCTCTTTGAAAGTCATCACATAACGGCATTGCAATACACGGTTCGGCTTCATTAAATATTACATATCTGCCGTAGTTCTCTATTTATAGAGCCCTGAAGAGAAGACTTCTACAAACAGGAAGAACTGCTGCCAAAACTGAATATGTGACGTGGATCATAAATATATCAGCAATTAAACAACATCTTACATTTCTTTTCACACAATACGTCTCCTGGCAGTATCAACACTAATTCGGCTGACTTTTATATTTGATCCAATTGGTAGATAGGCTGTATTTACACCATAAAGGTGCACAGCTGATAGAAAGGGACACCTGGTGGTTAAAGCATATTATTGCATTTTATTATTTTTATTGTTAGATATTAATAGGGTCCCTATAAAGTATATTCATTACTCGTTATTCTCTACTAATAGTTAATTAAAGACTGTATATAATGACTATTTTGCACATCCCTTTCAAGATTTCAAGATTTTCTAAGGTTTATTGACATATCATATGCACAACTTCGGTGCAGTTATGCAATGAATGAAAAACTTGGGTCGCAGGTTCCTCAACAGTGCATTACAAGACATCTATCAATATTTGTGCATACCTCCAGCAATGTTAACTATGTTGAAGCACTTATTTTAACTGATATTATACTATTATACTCTTATAAGATGTATGTAGATAGAATAAGAAATGTGCAGAATATGACAGTTTAATGGTGGAGGTACACACATATTGATAGGTCTTGTAATGCACTGTTGAGGAACCTGCGACCCAAGTTTTTCATCTCCGACCTTGTCAGGTATTGAACATTCAATAAATAAAGAACACAGAATTATTAAATATAAAACACAGAATTTGTGTGATTATACTAAAGGATTTACAAATAAACACCACTGCATATTTACAACTGTTACACATGCTGATGTAACGCAAATGTTTCCAACTTGGGATCAATAAAGTATATCTTATCTTAAGATGATCGATGGCTACTGCCATATTTGCAAAATGTGCCTGTGAACCTTGACAAGTGCATGTTTCAGGCTTATCAATTAACAACAGGAGGGGTCACAGACATAAGACCAGCTGTTAAATAAAGCTCTTCTTTCCTTAGCTGTCATGTGGGTATATATTAATGCTGCCCATTATGGACACAAGCAATTTTCACCCATTTATCAATTATATGTTTTAAATTTGAGTGTTTCCTATCCCCTAAACCTCAAGGGGTGTACACAGTTTAATACTGGCAACTTCTTATGATGGGAAATACGAAAACGTCTTTTAAAACTAGAATTCCCAGTAGAGACGTGCCATAGAACATGTTGCGAAACACACAATAGCCAGCATGTGTAGTTCTGGGGACGGGGGCGACAGGGTGAACCCGTTCAAATCCAGTTCTGGACAGTCTGCCGTGGTTCCATCCCATTTCAAAGTGCTGTTCGAGGCTTGGCGTAACCCTCGGCGCACACTCAAACATCCAAATCACAGAGCTTGAGGACTATCACGGGGGTTGTCAAGCGAAGCGGAGAGAATACTTACTTCCGGGTGTAAAATTCTCCAAAGCAAATGAGCTGCTCCGACCCTCGGTCCTGACGGACTCCAACTTGTGTTTATTAGTCAAACAAATAAATAAACACAAGGATAATTATGTGTTATTGTTGAGTAAATGGAGAATTGCACAGGGGAAAATAACGTAGGCCTATCTATGCCACCATTTTAGATGCGGATTTTGTTAAACTAATATGTTTGCGCTGTGGACCAACACTATAAATTGACGGGGAAGGGGGTAGCAATAAAGATAACACCATTAAACAGTTACACAACATAACAGAAATAATATCAATAGCAGCGTCCCTAGCAACCACCTTGGTAACAATGAAAATGTTGTATGGACACAATTTCCTGAAGTAATCTTCATAATAACTAGCAAACTAAAGATCATGTACATCCACTGCACACATAATCTGAAATAACAACTCATATTTCTCGCATCAAATGACATCAAAACGCATTTTAATGGCCAAACTAACCTTAAAATAGGCATTTTCCACCGAGAATAAAACAAAGGTCGGCCATGTTTTTTTTTTCTGCAGGGAGAAATTTGAAGATCACGTGACATAGACGCCATTGGAAATTAATGGTGAAAGAAACGTAGAGATCCTACAATTTCAGAGGCGTTTTTGTAGAAATACTACGTACCAAGTTGTGGACCAACGTAGTTATTACACGTTTAGATGTGAGACTGGGTTGGTTTATCTCATGTCTTATAAAAGTTTATTAATGATGTATAAAGTATTCACAACCTAATTTATAAATGAATTACAAACTATTCGTAAACCCTTTATAAGGGTAGTCTTATTGTAAAGTGGTACCAAAAACTTTAGTACTCTTTGGGAATATTTTCATATTCAGCTGCAAGCGTTGCAGATGCCTTTTAGTGTATGCAGAATAACACTCAAACTCTTAGTATCTTCAGAATTTGACTGCCTTTGAAGGTGATGTATTGTGTTGTAAACTGTCTGTCAATAAGGAAGTTTGGTTGACCACAAACTACACTTACAACTTTTCCATTGTGGTCTGACATCCTTGAAGCATATCTAATTTTCTTGTCTTGCCTGCCGGTCTCTCTCTCTCTCCCCTTCACCCTCGTGCACACACGCTTTCTCAAAGTGAATGTGACCAACACAGTTTGAGGAGGATGTGAGCCGGTGCTAAAACAGGAAGTCCTCTGCCAAATGTCAGGACATGCTGTTCTGCACTTTTGCAAAGACTTAAACACCTCCAGAACAGATGAGAGGGTACAGCCTGGTAGACTGAAACTAATAATAGAAGAGCATGGACATCTTTAATTATAACTGGATGAGTTCAACGTCACTCTGTGATTAATAGAGGCAGTAGAAAGTCTTTAAAGGAAAGTGCACTTTTGAATTTAGAGTTTTAATTAACAGAAATCTTTGGATTTGTGTGCCATCAAATATGGTTAAATGTAATTGATTTCAATGAAACAGCACCATACGATTTTCTGTTTAGCTTTCTCTGACATTACTATAAAGTTGATCAGGCTAAAAGTGCCTGTTCATAATTTTAAAGTTCTCATTTTAAATATGAATGGCATCCAATATTGATACTAATGGTTTATTTGCACAGCTCTTTTCTTTTCCACTGTTAAACCAAGGTCTGTTCTTTATCTTTATTAAAGTGTTTGCTTATGCAATGCATTGGTTTAGGAGGCTTTTAGTGTGGAGTCCACGTCTCTATCTGTGGCCTGACAGAACTGGAGAGTTGACACATTTGTGGATGCATCTTGACCTAATTCACAAGCAACGCTGTATGGAATATTTTTTTAAATGTTGTCTTGTGTCAATAAAGCTGACAGATGCAATGTCACTTCAATGTAAAAGCTAAAGTTGGATAAAGGAGCGTTTGAACATCCTTATGTCCTTATGTGTAATAGCTCCATTGATACACAAACACGGGCTAGGCTATCCAAGGGTATTTCTGATTACTTTTTCTTGAATCGAGGAATGTTTTGCACAAATGATTGTTTCAGCAATTAAATTATGTTTTATGAAAAGATACTGAGGAATTTGTCATGGTATTGATTTGTGAGGGTTATCTTATACAACAGAGGATGTGAAAATCTTGTTTTGTCATCCCGACTGTTTCACACCACTGAACACAGACAACAGTTCCGTTAATAACCTGCCTCGCTTCAGGGCGTCTCAACGTTAGCACAGGTTTTAAATTAGCTACAGTAGGCCAGTGGTTCACAACCTTTTTGGTCTGAATTACATTCACTGCCCCTTCAGATGGACTTGTTTACCCCGTTATACAGTAGATTCCCAATGTATGTTTTCAAATGTATAACACTACTCCTTATATAAAAGTTGATATTGTTTTCTCATACAATTGAACTGGTAATAATAAGGTTGGCTTGGTCGACAATCATACCGCTAATACTACTTAGCTGAATTACTGCATTACTTAAACTTTAACCTTTTATCCATTAGATTAGGTTGGAATAGTTATATATGTCTAAATAAGACATTGCACATGGCATACATTATATATTTCATATATAAACAAACAATGCATAATAGAAATAGAAAAATATATCCTAAAGAGTATCTATGGACGACACAATATAAAACAAAGTATCAGATTGAAAACCCTGTATTAGGCTGCAGCCACACGAGGACGATAACGGTCATATCCGCTACAGTTCTCTATCAGATAGACGGTTCGGCCACACGAGGCCGAAATAGAAACGCAGAAAACGATAACGGGTCCCAAGGTGGGTAGATCTGCGAAGGAAACGCTCTTGGGGGGAAAATGGCTCCGTGTTTACGCCTGATAACGTTGAAGCAATAGCCCCGCCTCTCCCCACCTCTCCTGCTCAGAGATCAGCTGCTGGGCTCTCAGAAGAGGGGAGGAAAAGAGAGGATCCATTTTTTATTATTATATTATTATATAAAGTCGTTATCAATTCGTTTTAAAGCTAAATAAATAACAAAGAAGACCTCTGACCGGCACTCTTCTGATTTTGTCCGGAAGATTTCAACTTTAACGGACATGTTGACCGGCGGGAAAAAATCTAACGGAAACTCTGCCGCACGGTCCCCTCGTTCCTTGGAAGAGGCGGAGGTGGGTGTTTGTCATCTGCTGGTGGACTAACGGAGGGATTTACAGCAGGAGCAAACGCTTGCCTAGGGGAGGGAGAAAAAGAGCCAGAACATCCACAGCGGAGAATAAACAGAAGGGCAACCATGGCAACCATGCACCGGAAGTCTTCTTCGCTGCTTTTGTGGCAGGAGTACAGCGCCACATACAGGCCCGGCATATGTACTACAGCGTCTCCAGCGCTTTCGAGCAGTCTCGTGTGAACGGACACGTTTCTGGTGCCTATTGCGTGTGGACGGAAGACTTTTTTGATATCGATTTCGGTCCGTTTGCGTCATCGTCCTTGTGTGGCTCCAGCCTAAGATTCACCCACTACTACTAAATAAACTATAAACATAGGATAAATGCTAAATATAAAATATAATAAATAAACAAACAAAGCATACATAGCCTACTTATATCACTTGCATCTAACCATTTGGAAATTACTTATTAAATACTTATATTAAATATTGAATTCTACCATTTACTTGAGGCTGTTTAAACGACACGTCGTCATATCACATATTTTTCAATGTTAGTTGTCACTTGATATTATTGTTCAACTAACCTAATATAGTTGTGTGAAATTTGTTGACATAAAACCCTTAATTAAATTCAACATTTCAGTTTTTTCAGTGCACATGCATAACTGCAACATAAGGTGTTGACTGTTGAGGTGGTACAGCTGACTAAATCTGTGGTTTTCTTTCAATCAAATGATATCTATTTTTTCAAACTAGTTTAGCACAATTGTTCAATTGCATGTGGCCCCTGGCAACAGCAGAGGTGTTCAGGGCTGTAAATGACTCTAGTGAATGAGTAAGTGGAGGGGGGTTTCTACCTGCCAGCCTGTGAGGCAGGGTTGGCACAGGAGATGTCCACACGGCTGGATACGAGTGTCCTTATCCCTCTCTGTGCAGATCTTACACAGCTGGAAGGTGCTGCCGATGTCACAGTAAATCTCATACTGCTCCTGTCGGGCGATAGTGTACCGTTTGAGATGTGTATACATGAAATACAAGACAAAATACTAAGACAACATCTCGGGATACGATCTATGTTTTTTCTCGGTTAAAGCCTCGGGATGTTGTTGACAGTTTGATGAATGGGTAAAGAGGTATGAAGTTCTTCCACTTACTTCTGAAACTTTGACTTTGCCCCTGTGGGCCGGCTCACACAAGCTTGTCAGGTCGGGGTTCACATCTCGGCCATCTGGGTACAGGTAGCTGCAGGCACACAAACACACAGCAGTAAGGAGAAAAAAGAGACAAACAGAGACAAAAATAAACCAGAGAGCTGTGTGTGTTTTTTTCTCTAACCATCCTTCCTTGAAGCCCTGAATGAGTGCCTGGTAGAGAGGTGTATTCTGGGGGATGGTCTGGACGATGCCCCCTTCACTGGTCACATGACCAATAGCCCACTGACCCATTCTTGTGCAGCTCAGGCGGAAGATATAGCTAGGAGGGAAAGAGATTCTGTTAATCCAATGTGTTTAAACAGTATGTACACATTAAAGTTTCCAGATAAGCATTTAAACATTATTTTAAGTCTCTGGCATAAAGTAGATGCTTCAGTCTAAATGTAGGTCTTTTTTTTTTGTATTTGTGCAATCTAGGGCTGTACCCGAATATTCGACTATTCGATTATTCGTTCGCTGGCCAACTATTCGGGTTTCAATTTCATTATCCGGATATTCGTTTTTTTATTAAAAAAAAAATTATTCTAAATGTATGCTATTAATAACGACGAATTGCCATATTATTATACTATATTTATACTTTTGAATTGCACCGTTAAAATGCGGACATACAATCTCAGCCTGTGCTCCTGACATAGCGTTCACTCACAGTCACGAACGCAAACGGCACGCTTCACCTCGCTTCACCCACAAAATGCCGAAGACTTCAGCTGTGTGGGACCATTTTAAATTGGACGACGGTAAGAAGAATATGTGCAAAATATGCGATAAGAAACTGGCCTACCACGGTGGCACAACAACTCTGAAAAGTCACCTGGATGCTGTAAGTAGTAGCCTAGCTTAGTTTAGCTGTTGTCAAGTTGCCATGATGAAGCTACTTTATCCGCCGTTTAAACAGTAACGTTACACATGATAAAAACGTGCACTTACTTTGCTTGGAAAATAGTTGCAAGCAAGCAACCGAATTGTTTTTTTATATTAGTTTATTTTATTTTATCCGAATAGTGAAAATAATAGGAGTAATGTGGGAACATCTGGGGCTAAGGCAATGGCATAAAGTTGAGTAGCTCAGCCTAATAATAACTTGTGCAACGCATCCCAGCCATCAACATCCTCAACAATACAGCAGACCCTACAGTTACCCTACAGAGGACACATTTAGTTTTAATGTTTGCGAGTACTGAGACAATAAATACATATAAATCGTAATAGTATGCTCTTTCTGCGCTTCTGCTTAACAGCGTGTTGTCAGGTGTCTCGGATTCGGAGCGTGTTATGAAACCTTTTTAAAAAAAAATGTTTTTTAAAAAAATATTTTTTTGAAAAATGTTTTTATAAAAAAAAAATACAAATCTCTCCGCACCGAATATTCGAATATTTGCTGCTGATTAGTACCGAATATCCGGAGCCCGAAAAATGGTATTCGGGACAGCCCGTGCAATCAATTACATATTTTTTAAAAATCACTTTTTAAGTGCTGTGCATGGTATCGGAACTGCCTACTGACCCATAAACTGTGAAATAAGCAACAATAAACAATCCTATGTGTCCCCTTTAAAGCAGTTTTGGACACGCGTATTGTCATGGAGCTATACTTAACAACATGCTTGACTGATAGACAGAAAGCTGGACAGTTTTAGTTGGTTATGCTGAAAAACATCTGGTAAAAACTGAAGAAGAAAATAAAATACATACATTCAACAAATAATGAATAAACATTCTTTCCAAAGACTTAAATATAGAGTGCTTTGGTTCAATGTAGCTTTGGACCTTATTGCTAAAAACTGAGATGAATCCTCAGTAGTATTTAGAGTTTTGAGATATGTGTGATATAATATAGGTCCTGTAGGAAGTGCATCAGTCAGAGTGTGTTGCTGTACTGGTCCTCACCTCCCAGGTCTGTGCAGGTAGTGTTCCAGACGAGCTATAACCTGGTCATAGGTGAGGAAGGCCATGTAGCCGGGGTGAGTCACTGCTAGCTGGTTCCAGTTCCTTATGAGTGACCTCCACGGCTAAAAATGAGAGCAGACGTAGGATGTTCATTATGATTCATGTTTAAAGAAGTTCTAAACACTTTGGTAAAATATGCTTTATCGCTGTCTTGGTAAGAGTTGCTCTAGATGAGAGGATACCAATCGATTGTCGATATCCCTTTGGACAGAGTAGTTTCCCCCTCCTTCCATTCTTTATGCTAAGCTAAGCTAACCAGCTATAGCTTCAAAGTATAAATATACGAAAGGTATCCATCTTCTTATCTCACTCTTTGAAAGAAACCTACTGAGCGTATTAAGCAAAATCTCTAACTATTCCTTTTAAAGAGGGAATATTATTATAATTTCAGGTTCATATGTGTATTTTGTGCCTCTACTGTGACATGTTTTTCACACTCTGTCACACTGTGATTGGTTGGCTGGCCGGCTCTGTTGTGATTGGTCAACAGGGGGGGCAGAGTGTGTGGGAGAGGAAACTCAGAGGAATGTTAGCCTTCGCACACCATTTACATGCACTAAAACCTATATAACACATTGCAGGAAAGGGTAAACCCCAACAAGATAATAGGGCCTCTTTAATCTATCAGTTTACGACTTTTGGAAAATTCACCTTACCTGAAACAGTCTGGTGAAGATGTCGAACTCAAACACAGAGATGTAATCATTACAGGTGAGATCTATAGTTGATTTCAGAGCCATGGACTCCATCCCTTCCTCAAACGCATGCACACTCTGCAGCTGCTCTTTGAAGCTATTCCACTGCACAAAACACCTGTCAGAACACATTGTTAACTTGTAGCAACAAATAAAAACAAAATGAAAATACAGTAAAAGTTATCTTGTTAGGAACATTCCCAAAACTCACTTGTTTCCGAATGAGCGCATCCAAAACTCCTTTGCCTCTGGCTTAGTCAAACTGTAGGTGTCACCCTGATAACTGCCCCCTGGAAACATGGCCCTCAGCTCCCAGAGCATGTGACTGAACAGCAAGGACAGTTTGGTCAAGTTCCTCCTGAGAAAGAAAAACCAAACAGACTTTCAGTTGTGTAGTCAGATATAGAAATAGGCTTTGCTTGGACATCACATTTCCTTTTTCTTATGCTCTCTTATACAAACATGTAAAACCATCTTGTGAGGCAATACAGTAACTACGTCTCCTCAAACTTATAACCCTTAACTCACACACTTTCTTTGAGTATTCTTGCATCTAAAAGTGTCAAAGGCACTAGGATTAAGATTCAGAATAAGGACATATCTGCAGAAACTTTTTAATAAAGTGTCACTGCCTTAAAGGTTAGTTTCTGTGCATTTGTCTCCAGTGTAGGTGTGTAAAGTTAAAGGTGTCAGGCCAGGCAGGCTTGTTTTGCTATGGCAACTGAGGTAAACACTGGCTATATATAAATGGTGTATACATGTAAAGAAATAACATAAAATAAATTCTAACAACAGCGTTTTTCAGGGGGACACAGATCTAATTGTTAAACACTGGATACTGTACTGCTTCTTTTGAGTTAAATCAAACACTGCTGATACTTTCCGCAGATAAACGCACACCAGGTAGTCCAGCTAGCAAACAGGATGCTCTGCAGCTTGCTTGTCTGTAAATACCACAGAATGTTCCAGTGGCCAAAGTGTCACTTCTGTATAAGAATGTACTGTACACTCTTTCGAGACACTTTGAGGTTAATTTACTAAATATTTGTCGACAGTTTCTTTTTTTTTAAACACACATCTGTCAACAAATATGTCGCTTGGTGCAGTCTCTCATAAAAAACTGAATCAAACTATGTAAATGCTACATTTAATTGACATTGTATGCACTGTAACAACAGCTTACTTCCATCTTTAACACTTTTTTTATTATATAAAACATAAAGAGTTAAAAATATATCAGTTGTCTTTGAAGTATCTTGAAAGATCTTTTTCCGAACATGTTTTACGTAAGACCCGAATGCGTGTTTCAGGAGAGGATTAACAGACTCCACTATATTTATTTTACTTTTCGAATGAAAATGCAATTAAAATTGTACAATATAGGAAATATATTCTAATACCTGAATTCAGTATATTACAATGCAAGTAAATCCCATCCATTGAATTTGACCCCAACTTCTCATTTTCATCTGCACTTTCGTAATTATTTTTGAATGTTTCTTTGGAAATATTTTCTGCAGATGTGTCCAGGCAGCCAGTAATTAAAAAATGGGCATTCTCTTAAGAGGATGGTGGTTAAAAACGTTTCAACTCGATGAGAGAAACGTATAAGGTGTTGAGGAGAAGCGGAGAAGCGCGGGAGGAAATGTGTTATTAGTCACGTCTCTCGGTCAGTCTGGTATAAATGTCATGAAAAAAAGATGGTCGCTAAATGTACTGCAAACACTCCAGTGCACGTGTTATTTTTAGATTAAAGAGTAAAATATGTTGGGAAAGCAATGGCGACGCTCTATAGCTTGATTCTCGGATGGGTTGGTTTTCTGTGCTGTAATCGTTTCTCTATTTTAATATTTGAAATATCGCTTGATCACCTGCGAAGCTCAATGTTAAATGCGTTTGAAGCTTCCGATCTTTCAAATCTTATACAGAAAGAGAGAATAACTTTCAAAGATCTTTGAGGCGCGTTTACGTCGAGCTCTCTGCAGCCGATGGAAGTCTTTACAGAAGAATCTCAAGCTAAATAAAAATAGTTGTGTAAAACATTCACACATCGGTTATGGCCTATTTATCTATTTTCAGACTTGCACATGATGAGACAAATGTATTCAAAACTTCAAGACCAAGAACACAAAGCTGTGTCTGAGTGACCCTCAAATTCATGCTCACATTTTGTAATTCAAAACAAATCCTGCAACCTAATATATATCCAGAATTGTAATCAGTGATTATATTCTAACAATGGAAATGACATATTAAAAACCACACCCTAACCACGATGAGCAAGATATTCAATCCTAATGAAATATTTGTTTGTGTAAAAAGTACCCAAATATTAAGGGGCATAGCCGGTTTAATCAATGTGTATTTGTGTAAGTATACACATTGTATCATTCATAGTTAAAAAACTGGTTTATTCATTAATATACTGATAAATATTTGTGTTGTTTTTGAATATGTTGAACAGAATTTGCATATTTGCATGTGTTTCATAAATTCCAGTCAGATGATGTCAAAACCATCAGTGTATCACGCACAATAATCCACCAGCCACTCAACCCTTCAACTGTCTGTTTCTGTGGCCTCCTCCATCGGGCTGATCTCAGTTCTGTTCTAACCTTAACATACTGCCTGACGAAAAGTGGGTTGCTTTAAAAAAAGATAAAAGAATATATTGACTCAATTTGCCGTAATTCAAAAGCCACACTACACATAACACAATGTGAATTTGTCACATGACTGCTCATGCAGACCTTGCTGTGGTAATAAGCCATCTGCTGTCTTGTGAGTGCACAATGACGCAATATAAATAAAGATAGATAGATGGATAGCTCAGCATGTCTTTATCTGAGTAAAAAGTAGAAAAGAGAAGTCCTATATTTAGCAGTGACAGTAGCAGAGGATAGATGTGTTACTGAATGGAAACAAACAGAAAAGTGTGTTAAGGCCCGGCTGCCTTTCTCCCAAACTGCTCACAAACTGATGTTGCTATTGCCAAGTTTCCGTACATTAGCATCACAAAGATTCAGGTTTGGCTCTTTTTCTGCTGCCGTTATTAGTAGTCTCAACAGGAGCAGCAGATGCAACACAAACCTTAAATAAAGAAGTCACTCTTTTTAAGCTGTTCCAAAATATCCACTTTGGCCAAACCGCAAATGTACTGAAAGTGGTATTTCTTTTCTCTTTTGGCACACCACAAAGTCTATATTGTACATGTGGGAACGGGGGAGTTATTTTATTGAACTATATATTGTAGCGATGGTGTAAAGCGGCCATACGAGTTTGTTTGATTTAGTATATAAGGACGAGTCATAGCCTCTATCGTAGCCGTCAAGTATTCATTTATGAGTCCTTTAGTCGAGCAAATACAGAAGACTATTTATGGATTTTCATACTTTTTAAAGACCACGAGCACAAAGAGCCAAAGCCCTGGTCCCATGATCCCCGATAAGGATTTGATGGATGTACGAACTATTTCTGACCCCAGAGTCAGTTTATTTGTGTTAAATCTCACATCAAGATCTGGTTAGAGAGGAATACATCTAAAAAAAGATGATTTTTTTTCAGTTTGAGAACATGATTAAATTAGGGGGGGGGGGGGGAAATGGCGACCACTACACGAGGCCGTCATTAAATGGCGGGTTACCTCGAATGGTAATTGGCCGTGCTCAGTGAAATGTTTTAATTCAAAAGAAAAGTTTCCTTGTTACTCTGGATAATGGAGAGAGAGCAATACATTCCTTGATTTGCAGGGACACTGCTTGTGTTTAATATTTTTAAATCATATATGAATGCTATGATCGCTGGTTTTATCCAAAATGTATTTTGTACTACATAATGTGGCGTCCAATTTGTTGCCATTTGAATTTGCCTGACTGAACCTTGAGATACAAAAATAATACAAATGATATTCAAGTTTCGATATATCTTTCGATATCAATATATGTTTATTTGAATATGGAGATATTTTGTTAGATTCATAAAGTTATCATCTAGTATACGGCCTCTTGGTTAACTCTAGCGCATTTAAAGCAATGTCTTATAACGTGCATTGTCCCTTTTCAAATAAAAATAAATAAATAATGAAGTGTCCAGAAATAAATCAAAACTGGTCATCACAAGTCCTGGGAGCCCTAGATTATGTTTTTAGGTGTCTTGTTTCTTTTGACCAAGAGACCAAAAATCAAAGATATTCAATTGACAATTAAACAGAACACAGAAAGAAAAGCCAATTATAGCATTTAAGAAACTAGAAGCCCCACCTGTTGCCATTTTCTATAAAATAAATGACTGAAATTATTAATTAATTGTCAAAAAACTAGCTGATTATTGTTCTATCAAGCAACTTTTTCTTTGATCTGTACACCAACAGGATAACACATGTGACTGCCTCTCATAAAGTGATTGATTGATTGACTTATTTCAATCTATATTAAAAAAGACAGAGAACAAAGGACAAAGTAATGAATGAATAAATTAAGCATTTGAATAAAAGGATTCATAAAACCCTTTTTTTTTATGTATTTCATTTCAGGTAAAATAACACTTTCTCTCTTGTGTGTAGATGTCGGCCCTCTTACCTGCAGCTGGACGTGTCCTCGAACATCTTGTCCCGTCCCTCTTTGAACAGCAGCAGCGCCCGCTCCGTCTTATCCAGCAGGTTTCGGATGTGGACCCTCAGGTATTTGGCCTCGTCCCCTCGGGGTGCCTGGCCCCCCTGCCCCTTGGAGCTTCTGTTTGGCTCCCAGACCTGAGTCAGCAGTGTTCTTGTCTCAGAGACCAGCTCTGGCAGGTATGGTGGACTGTTCCTCAGGCCCAGCCGGGGGTTAGTGCACAGTTCGCCCAGTTTATGAAGTCTTTTTAGGGTCTTGTCCAGCAGCCGCCTGTCTCCACTGGTAGGAGTCTGGGAGCTAGATTTGGGGCTCAGGGAAGCTCCAGAACCTGCTGCCGCCATCTTTCCTCTGTTGTGAAGTGATGTGAATCAACCTTAAATGTCAGTCTGTCTGTAAGGAGGCGTGATGATAAATAATAATTGTCTTCCTGTTCTCTATTGAATGTGTTTAAGTGCAAAAATAGGAGCAGTTATCATCCAGACTCAAGTGTTTGAGTGTCTCTGCTGGTATTTAATGTCCTTACGGTGATTTGTGTGAGGTCCCAGCTTCTTTGGATAAGCAGACATCTTAGCCTCTTCAAACAGCATCCATCTTTGATCCATAAGATAATCCAATAGCATTACATGACCCAACGATGGCTAGCCCGCACAATTACAGCATCTCTAAAAATGCACTTCAATCTTAGCATTTCCTCCAGAAATAGCCCATTTTTAGACTCTTTGTCCTGTGTCAGATCTTCAGAAAAACACAAGAAAATACAAGTCCTGTT
This sequence comes from Notothenia rossii, assembly GCF_949606895.1. NCBI lineage: Eukaryota > Metazoa > Chordata > Actinopteri > Perciformes > Nototheniidae > Notothenia > Notothenia rossii. Next base: position 9,794,052 of record NC_136905.1, read on the forward strand.
ATTTAGAGGCTGCTTTTTAAAGGTTTTTCAGAACAGTTCAACAAAAGACAACATAAAGAAGTGAAGTGACTACAAAGGAAGGGAGTGACACTGATACTCAACCGTTCAACCAACAACTACCATCCTGACTCTCTCACCCTCTCACTTTCAGCCTTCCTCACCCACTCTATAGCACACTTACCAATATTCATGCTCACATCTCAGAAGCAGAGCACTCCCACAATGTCAGGGTCAACCGAACAGACACATCTACTCACAACACAGTGGAAAACATGTCCTCTGTCATTGGCTGAAACTTTGCTGCTTCTTCTTTGTCTCTCTTCCTTTCTTCTGTCACCCCCCCCCCCCCCCCCCCTCTCTCTTTTTCGTTCTCGCTCTTTCTGTTCTTGGTGCACCCTTTGAATGGTTTCCTGGTTGCAGCCAGCCAAACAGGTTTACTTTCTTTGCTCTATTGCTCGAGCAGGAAAGCAACAAGAGAGAGCAAGAGAGAGAGATGGGAGTGGTGAAGACCGAGAGGAGTGACCTCAAAATTCAACATGAAAGCAGTGTGCAAGACCTGAGTTAAACTTAGTATCCAGACAGGTAGCCTTCTCACTAACCGACAGGATGCCTGCAATCAAAGCAAAGGTCAAACTTAAAGGTCAACAACAACAGTTGTGTTATAAGAAGAATCCTCTTCACCTGACAACTGGCAGGGAACGATGTGTACTGTGTGATTTGAAGGATTTATTTGGCATGTCACCATATACTTTCTGCAGAAGTGGTTTATCAGTACATTGACTACTTTGGTTTAAACTCAAATATTTCAAAAACCATTCGATTCATTTCTGTGTAATTGTGCATGGACTTCCCAAGAGGAAGAACCCTAATAACTTTGCTATGGTTTTGGATGCCATTCAATTTAACAGGGAGGTGTGTGGCGCAGTGGGTTAATGCGCTGATCTTCGAATCAGAGTTGGAGTCCCACTGCAGTCTGTATGTCGTGGGGATTGCCCACAGTATTGAGTATGTAAGTTGCTTTGGATAAAAGCGTCTAACATGTAATGTAATGTTTCCCCTTCAGAATGAGTTGTTATTGTTTAAAGTCACTACTCTTCCTTTATCGCCACCATCAGGCCAAAATGTTAACTTTTACAAAATGTGCTGTTTTTGGTCATCTACCTAAAAAACCTCTGATATTCCCATCAGTCTTGACTGTAGCCTGCTTTGTGTTTGGTGCCTGTCTGTAAATGTTAGAATTCTAATACATAAACAATACCCAAACATATCCCAATCGCAATGATAGAAAACACAAAATAGAAGAAAACTGTCACATTTAAAAAGCCCTAATGAGGAAATGTGGTCGTTGTTCGGCAAAAAAAGTAAAACAATTCACAAATGATCTAAACAGTTGATTTACACATGAGATATTTTACTGAATTAGTTAGCTTGCTAAATTACCAAACTGCATTACAATGGTAACACATGTGAACATATTAGCTGTTAGCCTGCTGAGGCAAGCTTTAACAATAATAAAGCTTTATTTCTATAGCACTTTTCATACACTGGGTGCAGCTGAAGTACTCCAAAAACATGACATCACAAATCAAATTAAAACATTAGGGACAGCTGTGTCTCTATACCGTTTGTATGGTCTACGTCTACGATGTGCAGCCACAGCGCAGCTTGCATGGATGAATCATGGGCTGGATACATATATTGTTAAAACTAATTCGATTTTGTTCCATTAATCATTGGAAGTTATATTGAAGTGACTGTTATTTGGTTATTTTGTTATTTTGTATATATTGATTGTTGTGTGTTATCTTAATGTGTGCATATGTGCAAATGTGTCTGTTGAGTGTATATATATAGGATATACATATTTGTATACATATTTGTATTGTTGTATTTTTGTATTCGGGATTGTTGGAAACGTTATTTCGATCTCTCTGTCTGTACTTACAAACTAAAAGATTAACATTAAAGTTGACTTTGAGTTTGACTTTGATTCCGTGCCTGTGTGCATGAGCATAAGGGCTCAATTTCAAGAAAGTCACTTTAATAAGGAGCAAGTAAAAACTTTATTTGCTACAAATAAAGCTGAACTTGATATATAAAAGCATGTTTTAAATGCAAATATGTACTGATTCCCCTTATTTCAAATAGCATAACATCTGTACTATCAATAAGACTGACAACATCTGCTTTAACATCCACTAGAGGGAGACACTCACTCAGTTTAGTTCTTCCATGACATCATTGTGAGTTTAACATTCAAAGCCTTTCGGTTTGAGTTACCATTCACTATTTCTGAATTGATCCGACACAAGCACATCAAAATATTACACACTATCTACAACACACTTATATTGGCTCTCGAAAACAAATTTGCAAGAAGAAATCAATTGCTTTCAACTCTCAGTTTAGTGTTATCAATGAAATCAGTTTATTTTACACATTTACATTTCTGTTTCCATCTTAATGTGCCTTAACTAAGGAGCATATATATTCATATGCTTTAAAAATACTATAAATATAATGACTCAACCCTTGGATGTGGGTCTTTTTGGACCCGGTGAGGTGGTTTTCTTGAAGTATCTTTGTAATTACATTTTTTTATCATTTCATATTCCAGCTATTCCTCAAAAAACATGTTTTGGATATCATGCCATTCAAATTTTAAATTTAAATGTTATACATTTTAAGAAATTGTAGTTTTTGTATTACTACCTACCCCAAGCTTCCAAGTGGGTCAAAAATGACCCGCATGCATTTTCTATGGAATCCTATATGGGAACCTTTGATTCTTATCACCTGTTGCTGTCAGGAATACATTCACTGTAGACCACACAGACTACATCACAAGTGACACCTCTCAGGAAGATTATTTTACACAGCAAGATCTGATACCTGTCAGTATAGTAATAATAATAATGATACATTATATTTGTATAGGGCTTTTCAAGGACTCAACATCGCTTTACAATATAAGGAAAGGTTAGGGTGGGGGGTATAGGACTAAACTTGATCAACCGGCATGGATTGATATTGATGGGGGTGGGGGGGGGGGGGGGAGGCTATAGACAAGAGGAAAAGAGATGAGTTTTGAAAAGGGACTGGAATACTGTGAGGGTCTCAGAATAGCGGAGATCTTTGCATCAATATGTTAAAAACATTTTTTTTCTAAATTTATTTATTTTTTTCTAAAATTATAGATTGTGAAAAATGAAATATAAAATATTTCTAATGTGAACCAAAATATAATACAAAATATTGTACAAGTGATTTTTCTTAACCAAAATGACAAAAATTGCATAAAAACACATATTATTCTAACACAGGTCCTTTTAGACCCACTTATGGAAGAGTGTAGGGTCCAGTCACTCGTGCATCTAAGGGTTAACAGAAGATCTTGGTAGATATTCTAAACCGTTCAAATGTAGTTTCATTTCTAAATGCTGAGTTTCAGACCTAGTTGCACCTCTGCTCTCCAGCCACAAGGGGGCCTCATGTTATCTCATGGTAGGTGGCACTAAGGACTCCTCTCTGCATTCATCCTGCTGCTGAGTCTCAGCAAACTGAACCCCTAAATAATAAAGATAAACGTATTTTCTCTTTCTATGGGTGTGTGCTTGCAGAGCATTAAGCCCAGCTAATGTATCATTCATTAAGCAATACGTTCTGATAGTGTGTGTTCAGGGTGAACACTGCATGGCCGTTAAAGAGGCGGGCCTTTGTTTTTCATAAATAATACCTTTTGCAATTAGATACCATAATGGTTGAGTGCTTTGACAGCTGCAGAGCATGTTTGTGTAGTGTCAGGGTGTTTTAGGGACTTTAAACATTAAGTTTGACTTTCCGTTGCCAGTTCCACACTTCAGTGGAAAGAGGAAAGTCCCAAATTGACCCTGGTAACAAGACCCTCGTCTGAGGGTGGGGTAGGATAAGATTAAAATGAAAGAGATGAGGTGTGATGTGTGTGTTTATGTGCATGTTTGTCTACACGCACAGGCAGGGCAGCAGTTATGGCATCAATTAGTCAGTTCGAGGACATCTCCTTTGTGAATTCCCCCTCTGTTATCCTTATACCTGCTTTTGGGGATGCAGGATTCACTTATAGTCTAAATACAAGTGACATGACCAACCTGAGGCCACAAATGGCATGACTGAAGCTTGTCAAATCTGCATCTTCAAAATGAATTAAACATAAGGAAAACTTGAGACTTCGTTTGCTGTTCATTTACAAAATGTTGAGTTCACATTACTAAACTGTCAATTAGAAGAGTAAAATAATCTGTAATGTACCACAACTGAGACAATACTGTCTGCTCTATACTGCAATGACTGAAGTGTGAAAATCAACATTGTCTGGTGAATTGAGGCAATACAAAATGAACAAAAAACACATGAATATCCCTGCCATGTCATCATTACGAGTTTAACATTCAAAGCCATTCCTTTTGAGTTACTCATTCACGATTTTGGCATTAATCTGACATTAATACATCAAAAATATTCCTTAATTTCACAATGAGTGTAACATCATTCTGCAGATTCCATGTTGTTAAGGTCAGTAGGTTCCATTATCATCAACAAGGTGGAACAGCGATGTTGCAATAAAGGAAAGAAATACGGTTTATAACCAGTGAACCCTTTAAATATATATATACCTATTTCTCCATCTCCTTAAACTGTATGGTCACTGATCCTCCTTTTTGCAAAAAGAAAAGTCTGTATTTTTGACATTTTCCATTATAGCTTTTATTAACATGACTGAACAATTGACAACAAAGAAGTACATAGAAATACACAATAAGTGTACATTGTTAGCATTTAAAACTGTCAAATGCATCAAGGTGCTTGTTAACAATGACAGGGAATCAACTAAATGTAGTGAATGGAGATGCGGTTAATGCAGACACACTTCACACAGCGACTGGCCAAAGCACCTGAACCGTGAAGAGCCTCGATCCTTGAAGTTCTTGAGAAATTCAGTATAATGTTTTGAACTTGCATGCAAAACAGACAGCTGTCGAAGACGTGGCAAATGCAGAATGTATTATGATTTCAACTAAGTGTTTTCTCTTTCCCTCTGCACTCAGTATATTTTATAACAACCGCTTTGTTTCGGTTTATAAGGGAAAGCACCCTGTCGCTGTGATTACGTTCATTAGGCTTAAAGCAGATGAGCGCTTGCGGAACTGCACTGTACCTGCAGTCCTTTCTTAAGGGTAGCTGGGACACCACATATACACCACACTTCTATTGGCTCATCTTCGAAAACACATTTGCAGGAAGAAATCAATTGCTTTGAACGCGTATCAGATAAAACAGTAAGAGAGAAGGGAACGCGCATTTGATTTCATGGGGATGGGAAGACTGGCCACTCTGAATGGACTGATCCCACCAAAGTGTCACTGAACAAAGGTTTCTTCACGCCTACACACCTGAGACTTCTCCGGGACCTGAGTGCCTCGCCCCCGGTTGATGCCGAGGATCATGACCATGAACGGGGACCACCAGTCGGTCGCCACCGCGCCGCTGGATCTGCGCACCACCACCCGGGAGCGTGCAGCGGCCAGGACTCCGGACTGCAGCAGCGGCGCGAGGGACACTCGCGGGACAGGTGGCTCGCCCGCACCCCCCACAGGGACGGACAGTTTGCAGAAAAATGACACCGGTGCTCGCAAACGAAAAACGGAGAAATCCTCCTCTTCGCTTCCTTTTCGGAAACGCCGGTTTTTCGTGGAGCCGGAGCCCCAGAGTCAGTCCCCGGCTCCCCCAGAGGGAGAGGACCGCGTCCCCCCTACAGGGAACACAGAGCTCACATTACGAGAGAGTTTGACCGGACGTTTGGAGATATCTGCGGATGAGAGCAGAGTCTGTGCCACACCAGTGACTCCCAGGCGGTTCACAGAGGCAAGAGTGAGTCCAGATGGATATCCCATCTGCATTTGGCAGTATGATTACGGTAAGCGTTACCGTCAAACATTCAGTCTACTTTTCACGTATTAAAACCATTTACAGTTTACGATTAAAACGTTCTGTGTTATTGCACAAGTTATTCTTAGCCCAAGTAACCAACAAAGTATCATTTCTGGTCTATGTTACACAACGTTTTATGTAACTTCTATAAAGTTCTCATCTGATGTATATTTCAAAGGAAACCTTTATTTTGATGACTAAAATTAGATCGGTGTGTTGAATGGTGAGACTAATTTGGAGACACAAGTAAGCATCCCAAGGCAGAGAGAGAGCATGGCACAACCTGCAGGGGGGCTCTCTATGAAGATGTATTTTTTTTATAAAATGAATGAAGCTATTTTAGGTAGCAGTAGCAGCACACACTCTCCTTCTTCAATACTTGTTCGGTCACTAGTGAGTCTCAGGTGGAAAAAGAAAGATAGCAGGGTTGATACAACAGCTGATGCTGAATCAACGAGAAAATGTCCAGTCAGCTTTTTTGCTGCTGCTTTCCTGCACTGATAAAGTAGCTCACTGGGTCAACTCATAACTAAATACTATACACACACACACACACACACACACACACACACACACACACACACACACACACACACACACACACACACACACACACACACACACACACACACACACACACACACACACACACACACCTACATGCACAGCTGCACACTTCCTTATTACAAAAGAAGTGTGCCAACACTGCCCTTTGAATTCAATATTTATTTTTATCTTTTGTCTTTGCCCTCTCTGCCTCCTACCTTCTATGTCTCTCTTTCTGTCTCCTTCCTGTTCAGGTGCATACTCAATGTTCCCTTTGCCGCCTGTTCCTGAGCCCACCCACCTTCTGGCCCACCAAGCAGAACACCTACAGACTATTGCTGTGGCTACACGTCAAGATGAAGATGGAGACACGTATGTTAATGTATTTATATGGCTTTGAAGTTTGAAGTAATGTCACTATCCAAGTCTCAAACGCACACAGTAAACTTGATGAATCCTCTAAGTGGTGCATTATTTAATAATCTGCACTTTTTAATCAGGCGGCAATGTTGACAGTGCAAACATGAAACAATTCTCAAATCTGAGATCTTACAACAGTCAGAAATACTCATGGATTTTCCAGCAGATTGAGATCATTCACTGTGATTTTCTTTAGAGACCCATAGAGACCAATAGTTTAAAACCATAGTGACTTCTGTACATAAAGAGCCTGATAATGGTTTTATAAAAAACATGTTTTATATGCGCAACCTTCCTTACTTCTTCTTGGAACTGGTAACTCGTCAGTCCCAAGAGAGTGACTGAATTTGAGTCACTCTCAAATTCTTGAAATAGTCAAATGTTCCTCAGAAAGGACAATTCATGATCTAAAAAGAATGATTTTTTTTCAAGTACGTTTTTCAAGTCAATGTAAAACTGCATTCTGTCGATGCCGAATATGGTCGCAAGAATATATTTTTTGTACCTTAAAATGGCATGTGGTGGCGAATAGCAAGACATATGCAGTTAACAGATCTTAACATTTAAACTAGCAGATAATATAAAACGAAAGAGGTCAGTATTTAAGCTTTTATTTTATTATTTCACTTCACATATTCACACAAAACAGCTGATTCATGTATCTGCTTTATCTGTCTTTAGAACTGGTTTCTTATTTTTGCCTTAGCATGCACCAAAGGCCTTTTCCAAAGCAGCATTTCAACCACTGTGTTTAAAATTTGTATATCCCAGTAGGCCATCTCAGTTTGAAAGTAAGCTAGCATGCACATTTTTATGAAGCTAAATGTAATTCATGCATCATTAATTTAAATGTTTGACACATTAAGGTTTAGTATGGTGACATGTTCAAATGTCTTGCATAAGAAGTACTGTGACACTTTAGTCTGCATCACGACTCCTTACCAGCCAATAACAAACTGCAGGTCTGTGTCTTGACATCTGTACTCGAGCCATCTTCTCTCAATAGGAAGGTTTGACTAAAAGTGAAATTATGACAGTCTCGCAAAAAACAAGTCGGTTCAAGTGATTCAGTGGGCTATACCCAAACAAGGCCAGTCTCAACAAGTCTGACCTCATAAACAAAACTTTTGTCGTTGCGCAACCTGGATGTGGTTTGTGCGAAGTCTGTGATATCATCTGAGTTTATTTTTTACTCTCTCTGTGACTCACCTGGTTCTGCATATCAAACAAATACAGTCAGGACCCCCCTCCATAATCCGACCAGATTCTTTACTGTTGTTTCACTTCCTGTCAGGGAAACTTGTTTAGTGGAGGTGAAGAATGATTTGCAATGTGGCAAATAATCCAACACCCTAACAGAGAAACTATAGCACTAGAGTACTAGCTGCTTTAACACATAGACATGCATTATGTGTGTGTGTGTGTGTGTGTGTGTGTGTGTGTGTGTGTGTGTGTGTGTGTGTGTGTGTGTGTGTGTGTGTGTGTGTGTGTGTGTGTGTGTGTGTGTGTGTGTGTGTGTGTGTGTGTGTGTGTGTGTGTGTGTGTGTGTTGAACAACGTGTGGGTTGGAAATAAGTATACCGTACTCAGGACACGAGGAGATTTTAAGACCACATGAATGCAAATATGAAACTTTTAACGCATGGTTACTTTACTTTGTCTACAGTTTTCAACACCCACACACTTACTTAGATGTCACTCATTATTAGAGTCATATGACCGAAAACATAGCATGTCCAAGAATGAAATGACTTTGATGCTGCGGTTTGAATCGGGATCATTTGCATCCAACAAACTCGTGATGACCAACATGAGCCAGAAATCTCGTGACATGTCACAGCTTGTTATTGTCCCATCCTATCGTCAGAGACTCATGATAACTATGATGCATACTCTTTTAACAAATTGTGCCGTGGAATATGAGAAGAATGCCATGTATGCCGATTGTCACATCAGCAATGATAATAAGCACATTTACCTTTGCATTCTTGCCACTTAGAAGTAATCTGTTAATGTCAACTTGTTATTGTGGCATTTTAATTCTGGTACTCTATAACCTGTTTTTAATTATCACCTTCATATGTTATGCGATTACAAGGAATTGTTGACACCCCTCTCCAGAGCGTCTTACAAGTATATTATCAAAATGTGCAGGACAAACACATAACCGAAATGAACAACTGATTGTATCATAGTGATCTAATGCAGCAAAGCCTTAGCAAAGAGTCGTTTCATGACCCCTTAGTATGGAAGTTGAGACTTTAGCCGGCTTGAGAGTACCTGTGTGTTGCTTTGTGGTTGTTTCAAACCTTGTGTGAATTCTGCAGAAAGACACATTCTCAGCCCCCCTGTACTTTTCACACCGGTTGTGTGTGCGTGCGTGCATGATTTATGCATAATGTGAGTGACGCTGTGCATGAGCCTCTCTTACGTCAAAGCGCCTTTGAGCCCCTTAGTTTCGGGAAAACCAAGTGAGTGCTCAGTTTTTTAAACATGATCGCGGTTATTCTCAGGTGTCTTTCTCTCTTTTCTTCTCTGTGTTTTTCAATGAATGGGCTCAAAAAACCCAAACATCCGTTACCCACTTCCTCATTTACCGCTTTCTTTCTATCACCTTCATCTCTCTCTCTTTCTCTCTCTCTCTCTCTCTCTCTCTCTGTCTTTATGTGTCATTTGCTTATCCACACTATCATTTGTACGTGAGAAGTGCAGACGTGTTGATTGCCTTGTAGCTCCTTCAAATGAATTCCTTCCAGTAATTCAGTGCATCTGCTGCACGAGTTAACAATATATGCAGAGTTTGGCAAAACTTGATTACTGAAAATGTCACATCAAAACCTCGACTGGGTCGTTAATCTTACTTGCAGATTAGACCCAATACTTTGATCTTTTTCTTTACTATATTTCCTCACATTCCCTGAAACACGTGTCAATATTAATCTTTGTGTCACATATGAAATGGGTGAAACACACATAAAAGAATATTAAAAGTCCGAAACCACATCAATGCTTCTGTGAGGCTATACACATGCTTTGTTTCAAAACGCAAACATCAGTACTGCAACATGCTCACAATTAGAGCGCTAACATGCTGATGTTAAACAGGACATGTAACGTGTTAGCATTATAACATTTGCTAGCAAACACTAAAGGTAAAGTACAATTCAGGATTATGGAAATGCAGTTATTTGGTGTTTGGACAGATTAAAGTATTGAATTTAAAAGTGTCACAATCAAAAGTCAGAGGATTCTTAGGAGATTTTGAACGTTTTACCAAAAAAACAAATGTGTGCCTGTGAAGTCTGGACCAAGGGGCTGTATTTCTGATCACTGTGTACAAATGTTTATGTGTTAAGTCATTAATTTATTTCTTACACTACAGCAACAATGTAGAAAAAAGACTGTCTGTCTGTGGTGTGAATAAGGTCACTATATGTCATGTGACCTGGGTCCACAGCCCTTTTCCTGTGTGTGCATTGTTTTGAACTACATGTGCAAGTTTTCTGGGGATTTGCACCGATTATTATTAATCATGCAAGCATTTAGCCTCACCTCATCAAAACTAATTGCATTCAAATAAGAAGCTTGCACCTCCATTAACTGACTCGAGATTAAACTGTGTGCATTGCTATCAAATTCACTTTGGTGATTTTTGACTTTAGATTAGATGTTACCCTAATGATACATGTAGAAATGCTCTAAAGAAAAGAAAAAAAACCTCGATCCCACTTGACAAGAAACTGCTTGTTTCACCCACACAATCTGGAAGTACTCATTCTGTGTGACGGGCGCATCATTCCTGGTTAAAGAGGCCCCATTATGTTTTTCTGAGTTTTCACTTTCCTTTTGTGTGCATGTAAATGGTCTGCAAAGGCAAAAATCCCAAAGTTCCCACACACTCCCCCCCTGCCTGGAAAGCCTCGATTTGACTCCTTTGTTTACTTCTGTAACATACTGACATCACTATGTAACCCTCGCACTTCTATCGGCTAGCGGCTCAGACAGAGGGTGAAAAGAGGTGCTGCAGCACAGGCAGTATGAGAGGTATAAAGACCTTTTTGAACATTAAAGCATGGAGACATGTCACAGTAGAGACACTAAATACACATTTGAACCTGAAATTGAGCCTAATAGGGCCCCTTTAACTGGACTGTGATGCATTTTTTTTTTTTTTTTTTTAATATTCACACGAACTGAGACATCACCTCATTGCTCAGCTGGTCCACAGACCACATGTTTGGCTTCAGTCGGATCATTCAGGTTAGCTAAGTCCTCCCCCTCCCTGCCAAACAGGATACAGCACCACACCGTCTTCTCTTTTTTATAGCAGTTTCTTTTCTTCTTTGTGTTTTTCACACACATTCATACAGACACAGTTACACAGGGACTGTCACTGTTAGTGCGGCAGGCTTGGGACTCCTGTCTGCGTCAGTGGCACTGTGCCTGAGGTTAACTGGGGCTGTGGTCTGCCCCACTTCCAGGAACTAGAAACAGTACGGTTTCATCTAAAGAGAAAAGAGAGAGATAGATGCAGATAAAAGAGAATAACAAGAGACTCAGTATCACTTTAGGCCAGGGGTGTCCAAAGTTTTTTCTTCGAGGGACACATACAGGAAAATACACGAAGGTCTGGGCCTCTCACTAGAGGAGAGGTTTATTGCCTTATCAGTTAAGTCATAAGTTAGCAAAATCAATCAAATGTAGTTAAATTTAGCTTGATACTTGAACATGCTTTAAGAAACACAACAGCCTACATCACAGCTCTCTGTAGGGTTTCATTTATTTAGTTGGCAGCTCATTCCTTAAAATAGAATCTTCAGATTGCTTATAAAAACAGGAAATAGAAAGGGTATTTCAAGCTTGTTGTGTAATTAAGTTATTGGGCTTTTTTTTTATCAACTAAGATTTGTTTGAAAATGTTTCTAACTTGAATTTATTGAGTTTATTTGAAAAGTGGGCATATTAACAAATGAATACTGGGGTATATATTTTTACACATATATTGAATTAGTACAATATGTGACAAGCACAAGTTTAAAATGGGTCACGGTCCGCATTTGGCCCCCGGGCCGGAGTGTGGATACCCCCTATATGAAGGCATTTATATTTGGCCCCCGGGCCGGAGTGTGGATACCCCCTATATGAAGGCATTTATATGTACAGTGGTTTAGTTCAATGCTTAGATGAATGAGTTTATCTGTAAAGATATAGCATGATTTTTGTCTCCAATCACTGTTATATTGTGCTGGGAAGCTGCAGGGGGTTTCATAAAGCCAATGTGCTGACAGTAAATATGTTAAATAGTTCTTTGTTCATACAGATATGCTGAGCTCAGTTACAGGAACAGGGACGGGCTGAGGAAAGACCCGGCACACTCCCGATCCAACGTTCAGTTCTGCTTTTCTTACTGTTTGCTCTGATGTCAGGTTCGAATAATCAGATTTTTGCATGTATGTACAGATGCACACTTAGTTTATCCAGAGCACTTATTTTTAAGATGGTAAATTGGTTAAATCGAATATACAGATATAGTGGAGCATGCCTTTCTTCCAGTGTAACCAACACGTTATGCCCATGATGGTCCTTCTGTTCAAAAGAACACAGGCATTGTTCTGTTCATACTTTCCTGCCTCAAGTTTTCAAATAATTTAAATGTTTTCATTGCGAATACAGATCTTATCATAGCTGTTTGGTTTATATGTAGCTAGAAGACGTGATTAGAGTGGTTGCAAAATGCTGTAATAAGTAGCTAGCTAGCTCCTTGAACCACACACCTGTTTTTGATGAAATGTGAAGATAAAAGTCAAGTTGTTGCGTGCAAATGTAGAATCTATTGTTAAACTTAAATATTATAAGGAAGTCATAAATATATATATATGTCATCAATGGCAGGAAATTCTCAAACTTAGCGGCTCAATGTCTTTGGGACACATCACTTGAGAGGAAGTGTGGCAAGTGATTTTGTAATTGTGACTTTTCTTTTAACTCAAACTCTATGAAATTGTACTTTTGACTTTCCAAGAAGCATTCCTGTTTCCTGTGGCAGGATTGTACTTTTTGAGTGAATTTCATTTACCCATTGGATTAAGCTAACTTACAGAAAGCCCCAGTCAGAAACCAAATAGATGAATGGCTGAATTCACATCACACGGAGCAAGATAAAGAATGCTGCCATTGTTTGCTGATAACAGGAAGTGACATAAAACCAGTCTGCCTCTTACTGGAAGTTGCTTCTTCTGAAAGCATAAAAAGACAAATGTGAGAACCTCTACAGTATATGGCGTACTAAAGCCTGCCATCCCCTTTCCTTTCCCTGTCCTAAACTTTAGCCTACGTTTGTTCTTTTTTGCTTCACATAGAAACTACAGATAGTGGTTTCCCCTTTAGTCTTGATAAGCGTGTGATAAAGGGAGTGTGAGAAATGACTGCTGCACATCTGTCAAGCTCCTCGCTACAACTGTCAGTGGGATACTTCAGATCAAGTGATCAAGTTTATTTTCTACTACCCTTTAAGTGTATTTATTTATTTATATTATGTATACTATTTTGTATGTTCTTTCCCACTATGACTATGTATGTCATTAATCATGGTAGTCCTGTCATGCTATGTTTTTTCTTTATTATTTCTTGTCGGCTGTTCTGTTATGTTGAAAAAGGGAAGTATGATTTCCACCCCAAAGAAGTCTATACTATTGATTACACTTGTATGCTTCTTCTCAACACAAATATTTGAAACAAGTTTATTTGCTACTTCTGATGACACACATATCAACAATCCATCACATGTTAGATTTGAAGGCTTTGAAAGAATCAGTGAGTTTTCTTCTCCTATTCATTCATCAATTCATGCTTAAAGCGGAATGCTTATTAACTCCTCATGGTAGTTGGTCACAATGTCATGAAAGCCTCAGACTCAGTTAAACATCCCTTGAGATCTTTTTGCTACACTTCTCTTTTAACTCTCAGTGTAAAATTCTTTGTTTCTTTGTATTCAATACAGAGCTCTCCACATAGCGGTGGTGCATGAGGAGATGGCCATCGTCTGCAAACTGATCAAACTCCTGCAGTTGGCTCGCAGAGGCCTTGATGTTTACAACAACCTCCGTCAGGTAACACTAATCTAAATACACACACACATGCACAGTTACTTCTGTTCTTTCAATCCACTTGAAGGTTGTTTCACTGTATCAGTTTTATGAGAGGGTATCAGCGTCAGTTAGTATAAAAGGATGATAGAAAGACTTAAATGTGTTGGGGTGTTCTGCCCCCACAACTACGGCATGTACAACACATTCCCCTGCTGCCTCACCCTTCTGATAACAGTAACATGGAAAAGAAAGAGGAAGTGCCTTGGTTTCCTCCTTGCACGGCACCATGTTATCGCATGCTCTTACAGTCAGTAGGCTGATGGCAGTGGAATCCACCCTTCCTGGTTTCTTCACCTGCACTTGCCGAAAGCCAAAGACAAGCTGAGAAGGACTGAATGTGTTCTCCAATGTTTACTTTTATTTTGCTTATGGTTTTTTCTAAGTGTGAGCTTTCCCTAAAGTGAGCCATTTCTGGGGTTTAGCACGTTGCCAAAAGGATAGGACGGAGCAAAGTGTGACTCCTATGAACTCTCATGAACCTTGCACTCAAATTACAAACCTTGTCCTATCTCAGTACATACTTTCCTTGTTTTCTTGCAGATAAAGATTACACTCTTACACTCTTTGTTCAGGGAAATTCTATTTATACTTTTATATTAATACAGAGACAGACTCAATGAACTGAGGCTGTACCCTCCTTGCATAATAACCCCAACAAAATAGATAAACTACAGTGAACTGAACTGGAATGTGGACAGGGAATTATCTTTAAATGTTTCCCAATCCAGGGCTGTCCCAACCAAAGGCCTTAAGAAAACACACCCCCCCCCCCCTTACACACTTCCTCTGCCTCCTGCTCTGTATTCTGCCAGCTTTATCCTTTTCATCCTTCAGCAGAGAAAGCACCTGAGCCACGCAGAGCTTTAGTTCTCAAGGCTGGAGTTTCACACCACACACCACAGGCTGTCTTACCAGAAATAATGCTGGTGCTATCAGCAGTTGTTGTCTTTCCTCATCGCTGAGGCTTGACAGCATAGGTTTTGTGATATCCTGTCTCTACCCTTTATGTGAAATGAATGCACGCAACACACACACACACACACACACACACACACACACACACACACACACACACACACACACACACACACACACACACACACACACACACACACACACACACACACACACACACACACAAACACACACACACACACACACACACACACAACTGTCTTTTCACACATTCACACATAATATGCAATTATACCCAAAAAGGGAGATTTTCAGGCACAGGTCCCATCACACTCATTTGCCTACCAGATTGTGTGGTTACCAGGCATAAAGGCAACACTTCAAAATGGAACTTTTTACTTTATAAAACATAAAGTTTACCAGACGGACGCAATAACATTTTCTGGCATTAGCCCAACTTCCCAAAGATAAAAATAATAAAACACAGCTTTTCCAATGTTGATGACAAATCCTGAGTTCCTGTGGTTTTACATATGGAACTGTTTGACTGAGTGTTACTATCAGTACTGTAACCGAACAATATTGCAAGATATCAGAACTTGATTTGGCTTTCACTACATTATGGTGGAGACAGCTGTTTGATACTCCCACACTGCTCATGAAATCAGAATGGCTGTGCAAAAACACATGCTATAGTAGTCAACCATCCATCATCCAACAGCTGATGGTGCACTGACACGAGTGGGGTTTAGGGTCTGAATCCCCAGGGCCCACCCACACTTATACATGCACTGATGGACCTGTGCTTTAGATTTAAGACATCCACTAAAAGTGCATGTGTTACTTCTGCAGTGCAACACAAATCACCTCATTAAATGCATGCATGTAAATGGTCACATTCACTCTACTGTTGAATTGTTTAGTTCAAGTGACACTTTTTTGTTTATGTGCATGCTAGCAACATGCACTTTTGTGTGTGTGTGTGTGTGTGTGTGTGTGTGTGTGTGTGTGCACAAGCGAGACATCTGAGTGTGTTTTTGTGTGTGCTTTAGTATCCTCGTTCCGAGAAGTCACATGACACTCCCCCCTGCTTTTGCTTCGGGCTGTTTCTCAACATACCTTGGTTCAGAGGGTAGTTTACAGGGACTTTCCCTTACTGCGCGTGCCTCTCTCTCTCTCTCTCTCTCTCTCTCTCACGCGCGCTATCTCTGTCTGTAACCTTTATCCTTTTTCTGCATGCACCTAACGAGAATTTAGGGTTTGTAACCATAACTGATGAACTGACTGATGCTATCAGCACAACCGTCAACAACACTGACGTAAAAGCGTGTGATGTTTATTTGTGCAACAGGCCTTAGTTTTGCCTGGCATCTTTCTTTGTGTTTGGCACAGCCTATAGCCCGAGGCTGTTCTTCGTGCCGAGAACACTCCTGTCATCTTCTAACCTCCTTCATGTTTATCCGCTCATTTTGCAGGAATGCAAGTGTGCAAGGACAAACCCAAGGGAAAGAGAAGGGTTTTTCCCTTCTTATCCTGTCTTTCCCCCGGACTCCCCTCTGCCGCTTCCGTTTCTTCCTCATTCCTCCGTCTCTCCGCTCTTGCCCCCCTCATTCCTTTCCCCTTATCTTTGTTGGATTTTTGTTTTAGCCACTCTGAAATCCTTCACAGGAAGCCAGAACGATACTCTGCCAACTATGACAGGTGTGTTTTTAAGGCCTTATAGGTGTGTGGAATGTATTTCTTTAATTCTGGACATGATTCACAAGAACTCTTCCATACAAGTGTCATTAGTACTGTGTGAGGTCAACATATAGTATGGCTGCTTTTCACAATGTTCATACTGGATTTTAAAACAAATATTTGACAGAAGAAGATGATTTGTTTTGTGCGTGTTTCTGTTGTGTGAGTCACAGGATTCAGGGAAACAGGAGCATAATGGAGGAACACTGGCATTGACACATTTGAGGATTTCCACAAAGTCGCTTTCCCACTGCTTCACTGCTTTTTTTAACAGCCATTACTGGAACAAACCCCAACACTCACATATGTACAGTAACAGTAAAACAAAAGTGAAACTTGGAGAAACGATCTGTTCCTGATTGCAGTGTTTATTGTGTAACTTAAATGGTAGTTAAAAAGTCCAGGTTAAAATATACTTCCCTTTATGACTGAGCTATTACATTGCTTAATTTAGACAGGAGGTTTTCAGTGCCCTGGACAGAGTTAACATAATTATCAACAGGATGATACATGCTGACCTCACCCAAAGAAACATCCTAGATTGCACAAGTTGATTTATTGAGCAAGCAGTAGTGTCAGCCAGGCAAATACCTGGTGAACTCTGAGTAATTGTTTATTGTTCTGTTCTTGCAGGCTGTTTGTCTCTCACAACAGGTTCCCCCTCATTTTGATTCCTCACAAAGTCCCATGCTAAGGTTGTTGTTTCCGTTGTGTGCTTTGTGATATTCGGTGCAAAGGTCTCATCTGTCAGTCAGCTTTTTTTGGACTCTGATTTGATTGCTGACAACTATATTGCCATTGTGTGTGTGTGTGTGTGTGTGTGTGTGTGTGTGTGTGTGTGTGTGTGTGTGTGTGTGTGTGTGTGTTTGTGTGTGTGTGTGTGTGTGTGTGTGTGTGTGTGTGTGTGTGTGTGTGTGTGTGTGTGCATGTAATGGTTATGTGTGTTTGTGTATATTTGGGCATAGGTGCGTAATATACAGTGCATGTATCTCATGATCTTCTGATGTGTAATTAGAACAATCTTACCAGAAATGGTTATTTGTTTATTTACATCAGGCGTTGGCCCTTCCTTACGGGCATAGCTGCTATTGTGTCTCTGACCTTTACCCTGTAGAACAGGTTGCAGATGAAAGGAGGCCTTTACAAGAAATAATAACAGGCTTCCTCCAACCTTACAAGAAGGTGTTGTTTGTTAGGTTTTTGTATTCATTGCTGCTTTTCTGGCAGCAGAAAATCTCCAAAAGTAAAATAATAATAGTCATTTGGGTAACATGGCTAGTCAGTTTGTTGCTGAGAGTTAGAGGACATCACACCACTTGCATGTCTAAGTGGTAAATATGCAGCTATAACCTTATGCTGCTTTCGTTGAGCTTAGCATAAACATTTAAATCAGTGGGTACAGCTAGTATAGCCCGTTTAGCAGAGACAAAATATGCCTTCGACCTGCAACATATAACCCTGTAAAAGGGCAAGTTACACTTAAATGTTTTAGTACATATTAAAGATGTGTTATTTAGTGAGCTCTAGTGGAGCTGGCAGGCACATGTTGTTATTTTGAGACAGAGGCTAGGCTAGCTAGCTAGAACTGCAGCCCTCTCTTCAGTTCTATGCGCAAAGCGAAGCTAACTGTCTCCTGACTCTTTTTTCAGATTCATCCACTATATAGTCATATATTTTAGCTTTCCACCAAAGATAAATGTGTATTTCCCAAAAATGTCAAGCTTTAATTCCTTTTATGGATTTGGAATTTGGAGATTGTCAACAGAAAGGCTTTTGGGGAGGGATGACATAATTACATTTGGTGGAAAAGTGGATCTGGGATTTCCACTATTAGATGAGCCTCTTTGATCGGAACAATGACTCTAAAATAGATTCTTGTTTAGAAATAACTATACAGGGTAAGACATATTTTTATCTCATATTTTAAGAGATACTGTATGTCTTAAAGGATAGTAGGGGCATTGTGCACCATTAGTGGGAGGTTCATACTCTCTGAATGCTGTGCACTGTGCTGCTGTGTGAAAGATTAAAACTATTTTAGGCGACAGGATGGATATGAATACACTGGTTTATCTAAATTGTATTTTTTTTCCTGCCATCCCCCCATCAGACTCCTCTTCATCTGGCAGTGATCACCCAGCAGGCGGACATGGTGGATGCTCTGGTGAGGGAGGGGGCCGACCCTTCTGCCTTGGACCGCAACGGCCAAACAGCACTCCACCTCGGCTGCGAATATGACCAGCGGGACTGTCTGTCTGTCGTGCTCTCTCACCCCTCATCCTCCACATGCCTAGAGTTGAGAAACTATGAGGGTAAGTTGTCTGCAGAAGAAGCTCCAGGGTCTGCTTTGTGTTGAAGTTGTTCTTGACAAAAGTGCTATTTTAGACACTTTGATAAAGCATAATTTGCAAAACATGTCCGCAGAAACTTGCTCAAATAAGTGAACAACAACATAGACTAACTTACAATTTTTTGGGGGGGGTATGATTCACAAATGTGAACCCTTCTTCAGGATATGGCTCGTTGTTTTTGGGCGTGTGGGTGGAGAGAGCAGAGACATGTCCTTTCTCTGTGGTCTCTGTCACACTGCCGAATCTTCACAGCCTGTGATGTCAAAGCACAGGACATATGTTTAGTGAGAAAGTAACAATCTAGGTATACTGTAGGAGAAAGCCCCCAAAATAAACACAGGTTCCTCTCTGGGTTTAAGTGAAGCTGTAGAAATGGTTAGATCATAACATGAAAGACACTTCAGCTGAATAACAACATTTAGTTACTAAACATTTGATAGCATAAAATCTGAGATTACATGAACAGACATTAGATATTCAACTGTTGTGTGCTGAAGGTTTAAACACACTGCATAAAGACTTCTCAAGGAATCATTCACCCCAAAAATGATCATTTGCTTGTGAATTTCTCACTGGGGGTTACCTTGTTTCCTTGAAAAACTTGGTTTCTTTTGCATATGTCCAAAGTGAAAGTAAAAAAACAGAGAAAGTCTTGATGCATTGAAGTGAATATAGGCCATGTTTAACAAAAGTCAAACTACAGCAAAACATCCCTTTACAAACTTGTTCACAGCTAGTTCACTGTAATGTATGCTCACTACTTCCTGAACACATGCAAATGTTCTCCACAAATTCCAAGTAAAAAAAAGAAGTAACAAGGGTGAGTATTTGATATATCAATGGTAGTTTGTGGATTAAGTATTCCTTCAAAAGATTAAGAAATGTGAACATATCACACCAATTCTCTGGTCTCTCCACTGGCGTCCTGGGTGCTACATGATCGAGTTTGAGATGCCCTTGCTAGTCTACAAATCATTCAGTGAAAGAAACCTCTTGACCTCTTAGGTCACCTCGAAGCAGTTTGCTTTCCAGTCCCACTGAAACATAGAAAATCATCATTTAGTTATATCGCTTCTTCTCCTAGCTGGTAAAGCCCTTCTATGAGATGAAATGCCCAAGCATCTTGCACACTCTGTCATCTTTTGTATCGCTCTAAAATGCTACAATCCTTTTTCTAATGCTGTACTTCTACATTCTTTAATAGTCTGTGCTAATACTGCCTATGTCTCTCAGAATGTATACTGCGTGTGGAGGTATGTGCAGATCCATGCTGGAGATTGTACATGCATTCACCTTGATTTGTGTATGGTGTGTTTATCTGCATTTGCTCACATGTTCTGCTTCGTCCCTGTCCTCAGGTTTGAGCCCTCTCCATCTGGCGGTGCTGCGTGGCCATACACATTTGGCCAAAATGCTGCTGGATGCAGGCGCTGACATCAATGCGATGGTCAGTCCCTGTGCTGCCCCTACTCAGCTCTGACTAAGTTTCACAACATCACACATTTTACATTTACCGTCTGTGCATCCTCTGATTTTTCCCACTGTGCTTTTCTTTTTTTCCTCTAATCAGGACAACAAAAGTGGCCAGAGTCCTCTCATGCATGCGGTGGAGAGCAATAACGGAGACATGGTCCACTTCCTCATTGAGGTAATGAGTGTGTGTATGTGTGTGTGTGTCTTGGTATGGAAAAGGGAGGGTTTGTGACTCAGCTGTATTTGATGACTCTCTTTGTGTGGTTCTGGCTCATAAGGTGCACAATGAGTTTCTTATTCTATTCTAACTTAAAGATAAGGCCTTCAAAGAATTCGAACAACAATATTTAAAGTTTAGCTATTTCATCAGAATTTGTGCACTGCAGATGTGATGTACATCAGCAGATCATTTTTTTCCTTAATCTCCCCTTTAAAACATTTTCTATCCTTTGCCTCTCCTATCTGATCCAAGCCTATCCATGGATCTGTTTCACGATCAATGCTTAACAACGTCTCCCTCTAGCTTTCTATATGAATCACATGTGTGTCAACTTGTTCTGTTTTTCTCTTGTAGAGTGGCTGTGATGTCAACAGCCAGTCATACAGTGGGAACACAGCCCTGCACAGCGCGTGTGGCAGAGGTCAGGTGGACACGGTGCGGCTGCTTCTGAAGAGCGGAGCTGACAGCAGCCTCAAGAACTACCACAACGACACCCCTGTGATGGTGGCCAAGAACAAGAAAGTGAGCAAGAAGATGACGGAAAAAGAATGCAAAATAAAACAGATCTTGCGGGAATTCAATTCTTACTGTGGCATTCGTTTTAGCCTTTTTCATGGCTGTGATTTGCTGTTTCAGGATCATTCAAATAGTGTCAAGAAAACAATGAACCCCAAAAAAAGGTTACTTAATTGACTGTGAAGGACTTCCTTGAGATGGCCTTATTACACACTGTCAAATTATTTGTTAAATCACACCACTACTTCAGTGGACATTACAACTGCAAACAATTGAACATCTACTAGACTAAGCTCTGGATAAGATAGCAGGAAGAAAAAGATTAAGCAAGAGATGGACATCAAATGTGTGTATCCTTCCCTCTAGAGGACAGACCTGAATGGTGCAATTTGTTCTCCAACAATATTATATCCTTGTTTACTCAAGTTGTTTGTTAAGAGATCATTGTGACACGTACTTTAGGTCATTCAAACAAGTTTATTATAGAGACTATAAATATTTTTGCAGATATCAGACGTGTTACGAGGGAGAGGCTCCAACCAAATAAGAGTTCAAGATCAACACTGTGTGTCCCTCTCATCACATGGGAGCAATTTAACAGAAAATGGTAAGAAAAATGAACACAGGCTCAAACGCACAAGTACAACTTAAATCACAGTTTTTAATTTGTTATCTTTGCCTCTCTTTTAGGGTCCCCATCTTCCAACCACAGTTATGGATATTCACCTGCAACAACACCACACACCCCTAATCCTAGCACCTCCCATTCACCAAAGACTCAATCTACACTTGTGTTTCCATTTTACTAAGTTATGTCCGGTGTACCTAGCGACTACCTCCACACAACTAACCTGAAAAAGAGACTTCACTGCCCTAAGCTATACACTGAAGTCAGCAGAAGGATACTTCAGGAGATTTGACCAAAGGGATGACAGAGCAGTGACTGCATCTGAATTATAACGTCCTCACACTCCATGTTAAAGGGCAGTCAAAGTTTGCACTGTTGGGGCTTGATTCCTGGACAGGGTGCTCATCTACTCATCCAGCTGCTGTCGTGTGCACCTCCCTAATAACCAGGACAAACGTGACTGAAAAGCTGGACTTCTCCGTGTGAAGTTATTCCATGCAGCAACAGAAATGTGCAACTACATGCAATCATGGCCTAACATTGAAGACTGTTTTTAAATTGCATGGATATTTGCATAAATCACGGACATGGGGCTAAGCTTGGTGAACTCAAGGGTCAATTTAAAAAGTATTTTTGGCCTTTTTTGTTGAGTGTTGAGAGATGGCTACAAAAATGAAGGTAAAAAAAATACAGGAACGTTAAATCTTGTATCCAGGCTGCTTACAATGTAACTTGACTCGCTTACTATTGCACATTTATAGTCATTTTTAACAATGTGTGTCCACAGTACCTTTCAGATGTGTGCGTGCCTGTGCAAGTGTTCTTTTATCACTATGAAAAGTTGTATTTTTTTATATAAAATGTGTTCAACAGAAGCGACCTTTGTCTTGATTTCTGTCAGCTTGTCCCACACACAGCAACATTTGAAAGCAGCGCTCTGATTGGTCAGTGGGAGGTGCTTTGGAGCAAACAACCAGCCCAAAAACGAACGCGCGGCCATGTTGAATTGTCAATATTTCGAAAGAAGAGACAAAAGAGCGAAAACTCGATGGATTTCTTGAAACAGCAAGTATTTACCGAACTTAATTAAACCGTCGACGAAACGTTAAGCAACGACACAACAAGGAGAAACTGTGTGTGGAAGTAGCAAAGTGAAGCTAGCATCGCCTCTCAGGTTGGATAAACAGTATTTTCTCATTATCGATTAACAGAACCGTGTATGTTAACTGTGCTAAGCTAACACTAGCATGCTAACTTAATATTTTGTTTGGGATGAATAAAAACGTTGAAGTAACAGAAGCAATCAAACAAAAATAGTGCCACGGTTGTTAGGGGTTTTGGATATTGTTTATCGATTAAATGTTTAAAATAGGTCCCCTTAAATACGTAATTTGACAAGTTCGCGTTAGCATGCTAGCTTAACTGCTAAAGCCACGTTGCTATGCATAAAGTTTTTACGCTGCTTACAGTCTTGCTAACTAACTTATTTCAAGCTAACTTTTCCATCGGCATTAACGGGGTGTTAATGAAATAAATGGCACACTGAGCAATAACCGGGTGGTTGGTTTATTTTGCTTTTAGTTCAAAAGATTAAATATGTAAGAAAAAGTCCAGGAGCTAACTAGCTAACTTTGAGTTGATTTGAACTCCCAAACTGCGTTAGCTTTAGGTTAGCTTCTACTCTTAGCATCACAACAAAGACGCATTTGCACAGTCGTTATTAATGGCGGTGTTAGTGTTTGCTTTAATCCATAGTTGTAACCCTGTTAATTCTGTAAACATTACTTGGATGTAACATTGACGGTGCCTGTCAATTTGAAAGCCATTTTTTTCGGTCTAGTGTTGTTGTTGCCGAACTATTGCACATTCCTTTTATTATGCATCTTTATTGAATAAGGACCATGCATTGTACATTAATGCATGTACTTTGAATCTCAAGGACAAAACGGGCTAAATGCCAGATTATAGCTAAAAGCTAATATCCGTCTGCAGTCGACACGCATAACAATTAACAGTTTAAAACATTTCCTAGTGCCCATCACACTGACAATTAAAACCATATCAAAATACAGCTGTATACAATAGAAATACTAGGACCATTTTTATATGTAAATATCATTTTTACAATTAAACATCTCACATTACAGTAAAATTAATGTTGGAAAGACTGGTTTCCCCAAATAAGAAATGTTTTGCACATCGGGGAACAACTGAACATCTGAGCAGGTTTTAAGATCAGCAGAAAGCATATTCCAATTATTCGATATTTTCGCACACAAATTGAACAGCTTTCATTTTAAAACATACATCTTTTTTTGGTACATATTTGTATACTAATTGATCATGTTATTGATGACCACTCACCATGGCAGTAAACCTTATTGTGATTCTGACGTTTTTTTCATACTGGGTATTGTTTGGATTGCAGCTCATCAAAGATGGTTATTCCTCATGCACATATCTGAAATGTTTGGTTCTGATTTCCTGTATGGATTTTTTTTTTTATTGCCTGACAGGTAACTTGGATTTTTCTGTTGAGCTGCAATTCCCAAAGCACTTTGCAGACGATCATCTCAACATTTGCCACTGACCTAAAGAAAACCGGAACAGGATTACCACAGACATTTTGAGTGGACCGTCCCATGTTTTAGGACAACATTGCTGGAGTGACTTTTTGAGCCAGTATCGAGCCCCAGCAAAAAACATTTGAAGACTTTTGATGACAAAGAAACGAATCATAAGAATAGTCTTGAGACGTGACCAAGCAGAATATATTTTACTACTGGCCAATTTGAATGTACAGACATAGCACTTGGATTTAAAAAGCCAAGATACTCAGAAGAACACAAAAAGATAATTCTGAATTATACAGCCAGGATAAAAGTACTGAAAAACTATTTTGAAAAGAAAAGAGTTTGTTTTGGTCACATGCTTGATTTATTTATTCATATGAATGTTAATTTCTCCCTTTTTTGGAGAGTTGTCTTGTAAATAGACATAATTCATACGCAGACCTCTAATTTTCAAGAGGTCTTAACGTCAGATTGTGTACGCAATACATTCTTTAAAAATCATCAGACGAGTTATTTTTTCAGCTTTTAGTTGTTTTTTTTTACACACGGGTGGGCAAATAAAACACATTGAAGCAAAATTGCCAGTGAATGTTGATCCGTTGATGCAATGGCTACAGCAAGAACAGCAAACCCAATGATTGGATTGAACAAACCAGCAAATGGGCAGCTCAAAGGACAGATGGGACTCCTTTCGGGTGTCCAGCAGTCGTCTGCCCTCCAGAAGAAGACCAGCATTCCTCAGAGCAGCGGGGGCATCAAGTAAGCCCCCAGTTCCATATTCTCTAATTCTGCATTAAAGGAAAAGTTACTCCACAGTCATTGTTCTGCGCCGTCTGCCCCTTCCCCCATTCTTGATCATATACATGGGAAGTAAATAGTTTTAGGGCTCTATATATTTCAGAGACCTAATTTTTGTGTCATTTATTAAGCTAGAATATTGTTATTTCTTACACTTAGATTTGGTGATGACTGGAAGAAGTGCCTGGACCTGCCTCCGAAGGACTGCAGGATGAGAACTTCGGTAAACTACGGTTGGATTTTGAATGTTTTAATGCGTTTTGCCTTCTAAAGGTGTCCCATTAACTTCTGGGTCCTTTTGAACAGTAATCTCATGTTTCTGATTTGTTCTCCCAGGATGTGACATCAACTAAGGGAAATGAATTTGAAGACTACTGCCTAAAGCGCGAACTGCTTATGGGCATCTTTGAAATGGGATGGGAGAAACCGTCCCCTGTCCAGGTAAGACAATGTACAACACGGAGCCCTCATGGTTTTGAGGCGTGAGACTTATTTTAGTATATTTCTTTCTGAACCTTCCTAAAAAGTTTCCTCGGGTCTTTTCACATAAATCATAATTATACATCTGACTGCACTCAGTGAA
The DNA here is from genome assembly GCF_949606895.1 of Notothenia rossii. Taxonomy (NCBI): domain Eukaryota; kingdom Metazoa; phylum Chordata; class Actinopteri; order Perciformes; family Nototheniidae; genus Notothenia; species Notothenia rossii. Next base: position 9,819,929 of record NC_136905.1, read on the forward strand.
ACCCAGAACACTGCCCCTTTTTAGTTTCTTGTTTGTGTAGACATAACCCTCCTCTCTAACAGAGTAACTTGACCATGCCATCTGAAACCTTGTTACCTTGTATTGTGAAAGCTGAGGACGAGGGTCTTATAGGAATGTGGTCACACACACATGTAGGTCTGCCTGTCTTTACCTAAACAACATATTGCACACTTTTAGATGAAAGTATAATGGCACTCATAGATGCCTTTTTTTTCTTTGTAGTGTGTACTGTTTTTTATTTTGGTATGTTTCACCAAATATGTGTCATGTCCAATTGACCATGCCCATTGCACTGACTGGGCTTCTCTCTCCGTCAACAGGAGGAGAGTATCCCCATCGCTCTGTCAGGCAGAGATATTTTGGCTCGTGCTAAGAATGGCACAGGAAAAAGTGGAGCCTACCTCATCCCTCTGCTGGAGAGGATAGACCTGAAGAAGGATCACATTCAGGGTGAGTTTCTGCTGCCTCAACTGAAGCAGAATTTGAAGGACAGCTGTGTTGGAGCAGCAGAGATGGTGTCAGTAAAAAAAGAATAAAGTATATTTGAACCATATAGATTTTTTTTTTGTATCCACAATCTCTCCAGCACATAGACATGGCCATGACCCCTGTTATTTTCTCCCAAATTAGAATTGATTTCAGTTTCGTGGGAAATAACTGTTGATCGGAAACTATAAATACCTCTTTGTTGGGTCGATGCCACTCTATTTAATATTCTCTATGCGTCTCAACCCTGGCATTTCATCAGCCCTTCCCATTTTTGTCTCAATCCAGCCATAGTAATGGTGCCAACAAGAGAGCTGGCCCTGCAGATGAGCCAGATCAGCATCCAGCTCAGCAAGCACCTCGGTGGTGTCAAGGTGATGGCGACCACGGGTGGCACCAACCTAAGGGACGACATCATGCGTCTTGATGAGACAGGTATTGGTTGTGCCGTTAATATTCAATATAAGGAAACAAACGTTTTCAATGAAGGAGATTCAAAGGATTTATTGTCATATGCACATAAGCTACAATGTAGAAATGGCAATGACGTTCTTCTGACCTGAGCTCCTCCAGCAATGCAAAATATTGCATAAAGTCTAAATACATGTAAATAGACTTTTATGTACAAGAACCAAATATGAAATAATGTACATTAAGAAAAAATTAAATATGGTTTATTGTTTTGTTTATCTTTCCACACATTGGTCCCTTATAATCACAACAACAACAACAAAAATCCCCCTGGCTTCTGTTTTGTTGCTAATCCATTTCTGCTTCTTCCCTATAGTGCATGTAGTGATTGCTACACCAGGCAGGATCCTCGACCTGATCAAGAAGGGCGTGGCAAAAATGGACAGAGCCCAACTGATTGTGATGGATGAGGTAGGTTTGGCTCTTGAATTCATTGTTTTGCTTTTCCATATTGTTTCCTGTGTTTTTATAAACGGGTCCTCTGTATTCATTATGTCACATTTCTTTCTTCAGGCAGATAAGCTGCTGTCCCAGGACTTTGTGGTCCTGATTGAAGATATCATCAGCTTCATGCCAAAGGACCGTCAGATCTTGCTCTACTCTGCCACATTTCCCATCAGTGTGCAAAAATTCATGGTGAGGACTCGCTGAAGCAATTCCATCCTCCAAAGATGTTTCAAATAAAGTGTTTTGTTTCATAACACACTATGAATGTTGTTTACAGAGCAAGCACCTGTCGAAGCCTTATGAGATCAACCTGATGGAGGAACTGACCTTGAAGGGCATCACTCAGTACTACGCTTATGTGACTGAAAGACAAAAGGTCCACTGTCTCAACACACTCTTTTCTAGGGTGAGTATTCGGCTCGTGACATTCAATGGTCTACTTTTGTAACTCGTACTAAAAAGCAATGTTTCTCTGCCCTTTCTGGTTGAATTTCGAGACAGATTATTTTTCCAATCGTTGATGGTTTTATGGTTTATTTGACAAAACGGACACAAGCTGCCTTTTTGTTCATCCTGGAATGAACTCTAACTTAGCGAAGCCGCAGGATACCCGAGGCTGTGTGCATAAAGACATGTTTTTTTCATCCTTTAATTGAATCTTTATGTTTTTCATTACAGCTTCAGATCAATCAGTCCATCATCTTCTGTAACTCCACACAGCGGGTTGAGCTTCTGGCCAAGAAAATCACCCAGCTGGGATACTCGTGCTTCTACATCCATGCAAAGATGATGCAGGAGTACAGGAACCGTGTGTTCCACGACTTCAGGAATGGATTGTGCAGAAACCTGGTCTGCACAGGTATGTGACGAGAGTATATATTAAAGTGGAAATTGAAATGTATTGATAGTCGAAATGTTGACTAATATATGTACTTTCTTGTAGATCTGTTTACTCGGGGAATTGACATCCAGGCAGTGAACGTGGTCATCAACTTTGACTTCCCTAAAAATGCAGAGACCTACCTGCATCGCATCGGCAGATCAGGTATGACGACTAATTCATAAGTCCTCAACTTCAACTTCTTTCAAAATCCGTCCAGTTTGACACTTACTTCCATCACATAACAGCTTCTCTGTCTCTTCTCTCGCAGGGCGCTTTGGTCACCTGGGTCTGGCCATCAACCTGATAACTTCAGAGGACCGCTACAACCTAAAGAACATTGAGGATCAACTGGTCACTGACATCAAGCCCATCCCCAGCTGCATTGATAAGAGCCTGTATGTGGCCGAGTTTCACTCTGTGGACCCCGATGCCGAAGACGACGAACTTGAGATCGGGGGCCGAAACAAGGAACTGGGAGGAATCTGAGTAAAGGGTCAGTTTCCCTTTTTGCAATCCTTGATTTTAAAAACACAACTTTTTCAAAGCTGAAATGGTGTAGTGACCCCAGCTGTACCCGTCTAATCATCTGACACATCTTGAGCAGGGGATTATCTGCTGATAACACTTGGGTCATAATTCAGCTGCATATTTAAGTCTGACGCTGCTGAGTATTTAGGGCTTTGTGTGGCTGGTTTTAAGGAGCTGTAAAGCTGCCTCTAATGCGTCCAAGAAGAACAGGGTTGTTATTTACTGGACTGCCCAGCTATATATATCCTGTTCAAAGCTTGACTGCTGGCGTTAAACCCGCTTTTTTATAACATTCATCAGCCAGAAAGTGGGAATAATATGACAAAGTAAAAGAAACTGCAACTGCATTTAACTTAGTGCACAATATGTTGGTACCAGTGGAACCATCCGAGTGCTCTACCTTTTGTGAATAGCAAATAGTAGCGACCCTGCTAATTGATAGAATTCTCTGCCAACGAGATTATCTTCAGTTTCAGAGGATTTAAGGGTTAAGGGCTGTCCTCCTGGGGCTGCACAACAGCAGTCAACATAGATTTGCACAGAGCGGATAAGCGCACGCAGCCAGCTTTCTTCTCTGCACGGTTTTCTAAAGCATAAATACTAACTCTGCTTTTGTTTTTATTTCCAGGAGAATCAAGGCGACTGGCGCTCATCACACAATATTGGCTATGCATCACACAAGATTCCAAGTGATGACTTCTGTTCCCCGTTTTGCCACCAAGATGGTCTTTTTTTATTTTGATTTATTTTCACTCCAGTTCGAGTTTACAGCTATCTCCAGTTTTGTCTGTGCACACTTTAAGGTAAACTGCCACTTCAATCAGTTGAACGCTCAGCCCCGCTGACAGAGATGGACATGTGATATGGGCTGTTGTCTGTTATTGAAATCAGCCGCTCAACTATAGATGAAAGTTGTCATTAACAACTTTTTTTTGTACTTTGCTTTGAGAATGAAAATGTGAAACCAAAGGTAGACCTGGAGCCATAGAGCCTGCTCACATTCTCTCTGTGCAGATGAACTACATCCTGCGGACATGCCCTTGACCAGAGGCTTTGGGAACCCCTTTTTATTAACAATTTACACTCAGTGGCTACTTTATTTGATACACCTGACTTGATGGCAAGGAGGTTCTGGCAACATTCCTCAAGAGATTGGTTCATGTTGACATGACGGCCTCATGCTGTTGCTGCAGATTGGTCCCACTCGTGCTGTAGATTGTTTAACCTTCTCTTAAAAGTGCTCTGTTGAATTGAGATCTTGTGACTGTGGGAGGCCATTTAGCTCGGCTCTTGTTTGAAATGTCGTGGTCTGTGTTGAGGCAAGGGATCCATAAAAGAAATGGCCATTAGAAGAAGGGTAAACTGGCCATAATGAGATGGATGTGGACGACAACATTTAGAGAAGACTTTGTCATAAAGAAAGTTAGAATTACTTTCATCCGAAATGTTTGTTTCATGGGTTCGCCAAATCTGACCCTACTATCTGAGTGGCAAAGCAGCACTTTTCCAATCGGCTGCTTTGCAATGCCGGTGAACCGGTCTCGTCGAGCCACAGTTTTCTTTGTTGGCATACCTCTGTTACACATGGTTATTTGTTACTGGCGGCTTGAACCGGTCCTTCCACTCTCCTCTGACCTTTCATGAATAAGACAATTTGGCTGTCACAGAGGCCACTCGTTGATATGTGTGAAATCCCCGGAGGTTAGTACCAACAATCATTCCACATTCACTTTTCTTCTCCTATCATATTTGGTCCCGACAACTTAACTGTTTGACCGTACTTATGCATTGAGTGGCTGATTTAGATATTTACATGTAGGAGTTGGTTTACCTAATAACGTTGCCACTGAATGTTTTTCTTTTGTAACTTGTGTCGTCATTCCAGTTGGTTATTATAGCATTTTCCCCGAAAAATGTTCTGCAGTCATTTAGGGATGCAGTGGTTAAAAAAAAAAGCAGACTTTCCACATCCATAGTTTAACCAATTTTTGTTTCAAAAGGGAATCAAAGCAGGAAGAACAGACACAGATTTAAAAGTAAGAAAAGATATTGCTTCAGAAACCAAAACCACCACTCTGCTGAGTGATGTTTTAAAGAGGGCTGATATGATGCTGCAGGCGAGCACCTGTGACATTGTTGAGTGAAATGGCTACTTTTTTTATATTAAAGTGTTTACTGCCGAGAAAAGGAGGTTAAAAGATGGCGGCAGTGTAATGTCAGTGATAATGGCGCGTTTTGTAGAAGCACAGATCAAATTATGACAAGTCAGTATTTGTTTCTTTGATCCCTTTTTAAAAAATCCATAGACAGCCTTTTTCTGGTTTTGAGGTCATTGGTAATTAACAGGACGAGAGGGGCCTTAGTTAACTCGATGAAACCAGCCAACTGCTTCGGTCTTTTCAATGTCGATACTGTGTACCTTCTTCCCTCCAAAGTGCCTTAAAGGGCCAGTGAGTAGAATTTTTAAGGGGAATTGTTCGCACAAATGGAATATAATATTCATAACCTATGTTTTTTGTTTGACTAGTATCTACATAGGAAGTTGGTCCTCTTGGAACAGGAGGGGTACTCGGTCGTTGAATCTCTAACCCCGTAGCCAGATGGCGTCAAATCCTACACACTGTCCCTTTAATCAAACGTCAAACCTCTATTTTGCCCAGACTCTTGAACAAAGGTTGAATTGTAGGTAAATCGGCACCCTATTAGTTTCAGTATGTTTTTGCAGAAAGGATTTTTCAGTTTCTCCTTGCTAAAGAAATGTATTTGTCTAAAGACAGAATTGTAAATATGACCAGCTGTCTGAATATATTATATACTCCTTGACTTTAGCACAATGTCTCGAACGATGCAGTTAAGATTGAAAACGAATACTTTTTTTTATTGATTCCTTTGCTGACAATTGCATTACTGCTAAGCACCAGCAGAGAAGGCCCCATGTGTGCCCATCTCCTAAAGCTTCTGAAGTAGTACTTGGCATTAACTTGCTGCATGTCTGATTCTGCAGTTCCCTTGTTTTTGGTTCCCCATTTTTATTTTTTTTACCTCGTTGCAGGCAACTCTTCATTTCATGACCATTTTATGGGTTTGTAACCTGAAACCATTTTGTTCCAAACTGTATTCTGAGAAAATAATATCTTAATGACTTGATGACCAGACCAGCTTTAAGTGAAGAAAACAGACAACCATTTTTCTGTTAATTGTGTCGATGCCAGCGCCTCAAACAAATAAAAACTCCCAACTGACTAACTCCTGTTGTTTTTTATTTTAATTTTGTTCTGCTTGTTCAATAGTCTTGACATCTAAAAAAAAGATTTACTTTGAGCAAATATCAGATGGTAAGTGTGTTTAGATCATGTGAAACATTTCAAATAGCTATCACACTTGTATTGATCAAATATTGTGTTACTGTGTGTGTTTATCATTGTTATTGTGCTCCATGTAGTCTCTGAAATTCTGCCATTTAATCAAACCAAATGTATTGTTTAAGCACATGGGACTACCGTTTCTTCCTAAAATGACACTACATTTTGTGTGTTAGTCATGCCTTTCTCTTAGAGCAGAATGCTAGTGTGAAATCTAAAATGTGTGTCTTAAGGTTTTCACCAAAGTAGAAGTTATTGATCAAGGATACAGAACCACCGATATTGCACACAAGGTATTATTGTATTTGATGCTTTATACAATTGGTCAGTACAGTTCAGTTCACCTCTGGTAAGCCCTCATCTTATTCAATTTGAGTTGATAACTAAAGTATATCATTTGTAAATTGAATGATGAGCTACGGCCCGTAACTAATACCCTTGGAATGTCATTCAGTCGGAGATGGAATTAAATACATGTTAAGCGAATGAACACCGTGACACGTCATCCGGAGGGGGCTGTCCCTGCTTTGTTGTCAGCCAATCAGCGTTGAAATAGGATGTACATTAACCAATCGGTGGGTGAGTTACGCGAAATAGGCGGGCCCTTGTCAACCACGATCACGTACATTGTGGTGAACTTTACCGGTGTTGAACCTACCCCTGGACCCAAACCTTCAGCGTGAGTAAACCTTAACATGGCATTAGTACTTTTATGAGGGGTTAATTTGAGTGTAAACACACCACATATCTTACTCCCTATTACCATATTTTCCTTGTGAAGACTTAAAGATATTGTGCTCGAATCCACATGGCTACCTAGCCAGCTAGCTAACCAACCAACCAACCCTGCTAGCCTGCATGAAGCTCACAGGTTAAATGCTGCAAGCGGATAGTTTTACAGGCTTATCTCCAAAGGTGTCCTCTGTAGCAAACAACAAGCTCCTGTTCGATATTTCTTGTAGTTGTATTGTAACATTTTAAAGTTGTATTTTATATATTGAGAGTTTGACAACGCTGGGCCTTAGCTACAACAAACCAACCTTACGTTACTTACTGTCAGGAGGACTCTTGACAGATCACTGGAGCTTGCAAGTGAGCTAACTCTTGTGGAGCTAACTGCATTGGAAGTACTGTGTGGGGCTTATTGTGGTATAGGTTTATTGTTTGCATAACAGAACACTTGCATCTTTATGTTTAATCCTTGCAATCTAATACTGCAAATGTGACATATTATTTAACGAAGTAACCTGGGGCTGTGTTATATTTAACGACATTAATATCATTAATTATAGAATTCTACTGTATTTACTGTAATTGTGTATTTTCTACTGTTATCTTTAATATTATGATGCATGTTTCTTAATCTATATTAAGCTATCTTTGGCTCTTTATTTGCTGTTATGTACATTTCCCCTCTGTAGGACGAATACAGTTATTCTGATTCTGTATAGTCTGTCACAGTCTCAGAGTATGGGCAGTGTGTTGGCTGCCGCCTCCCCCAGTCCTGCCCCAGCTGCAGCTGGAGGTAGTCCAGGGGTCCCGGGGCTTGGATCTGTCCCTCCAGGGTTCACCATGCCCTCGATGTCTTCCGTCCCTGCTACGTCTGACCAGCAGACAGCAGATGCAGACTCCCCTCTCCCAAATCCTGGCACATATGAGGAGTGCCACCGCAAATGTAAAGGTAAGGAAAAAAAATGGTGGGATGAGCCAATAATGAAATTTGTTTCAACATTTGTTCCACTTTAGGTCTCTTATTATACTCTTTTTCATCAATATATTATAGGTCTCAGATATATACAAACATGTCTCTGAAGGGTTTGGCTCAAAATACCAAACGGATCATTCCAGCATCCCATAATCCCCTCTGTTTCAGCCCTGTTTCAAAAGTGCTGATTCTGTCTTTTACTTTAGATGAAAAATAAGGAGCGACTCCCCACGCCCCTCTGAGAGAGATTTGGTTAAAAAGAACACAATGGTTCTCTAGGGGGAGATTCAGGTGATAAGGTGGGGTGATTGGCTAATGGTTACACAAGCCAAATAAATTGTTATGACATCATAAAGTGGCCAAAATCTGATCTGCTCATTTTCAGACAGGTTTTTTTTATAAATGGATCAGGACAAAAAGTGAGGGAATCTTTTTTCCTGAAAATTTCAGAATTTCTTTACACAGAGGGGACACATGTTGATGTATAACATGACAAAGTGGATTTTGCACAATAGGTGACCTTTAAAGTATTACTCATGGTATTTAATAAGATCACTTATTAGATATAGGTATGGTCTGTAATCTTCTTCTGCCCTATCTCTGTTTCAGAGGTGTACCCTCTGCAGATGGATGGGGTGCGGTTGGTGGTCAACAAGGGTCTGAGTAACCACTTCCAGGTCTGCCATACGGTTAACCTCAGTACTCTTGCTGATTCTGGTTATCGATTTGGATCCACCTACGTAGGCAGTAAACAGACTGGACCAGCAGAGGTAATGATCATTTCTTTAATAAACTCTTAAGTCCCTTATACACCAAGCCGATTTCGGCCGTCGATAGATGTAGATAGATCTCGGGCCGTCGATGAGCGTTGTGTCGTCCTACTCAGATTGCTGTGTCACGCCCCTTTGTGCAGGGTGTCCGCAGGGTCTTAAAAAGTATTAAAAGTTGATCAATCAATTTAGCGAAAATTAAGGCTATTAAAAAGTATTAAACGCTATTTTCCAAGGTATTAAGAAGGTCCACAGCAACGACAACATGACACACCCTTTAATTTACTGAAACGACATGTCGGGAAACCCCCCAAGGCGGCCCCATGCATAGCGCGCCGTAAAATGCTGCTTATTATTTTAAGTTTCGTTGCCTTGCTCCGCTCTGTGGGGGGGGGGGGGGAACTAAACGACTACGGTAACGGGTCCCAAGGTGGGTAGACCGGCACATACGCAACGCTCTGGGGGTCCAACGGCTCCGTGTGTAAGCCCTCATTTTCTGATAAGGATGAAATAGCCCACCTCCCTCTCCCCGCGTCTCCTGCTGCTGCTGGGCTGTCAGAAGAGGGGGAGGAAAAGAGAGGCAGGCACCGTTTATTAAATATTATTCAATTATTATACAGAGAACAGAGTCATCTTTAAAGGACATGTTGACCGGCGGAAAACATTTTTTTACGGAAACTGCCGCACGGTCCCCTCGTTCCTTGGAAGAGGCGGTGAGGTGGGTGTTTTTGATCTGCTGTGGACTACCGGAGAGATATACAGCAGGAGAACACGTCGTCCACCGCGTAGAATAAACAGAAGGGCAACCATGGCAACCATGCTCCGGGGTCTTCTTCGCTGCTTTTGGTGTATTTCGGGCGGCGGCAGCGCCACTTACAGGCCTGACATATGTACTACATCGTTTCCAGCATTTCCAGCGGTCTAGTGTGAACGGACACGTTAATGAATCGAATGCGTGTGAACGGAAGACTTTTTTGCGCTTGCGTATGCGTTTTACCGTATGCGTCCTCGTGGGGCCGGGGTCTAATCCAAACTATATCCGGTCACAGAGATCTGCTATTTTAAAGTAAAGTCAACACATATCGACCCTAAATGTAGTCTATATTAAGAACGAGAAAAGTCATAACATATATATATCCTTTTTTGTAAACATATGACAAATGTGTGAGGTTGATGACGTCAGAGCATTGTCCTATGTGCCTGGGCTTAGCCCCGGACAGCCCCAGCCCAATTTAACCCCTGGGTATTTGAGATGGAGCTCCTATATGGCATTACCCCACATATTTCATAGTTCAAAGTTTTGTCAATTGGTCAAATACTGGTTTCTAATGGTTTCTGAGGAGTTTTACTGGAATGAAAGAGCACAGAGTACAGAAGCAAAAAAGCAGCATACTGCATTAAACCTGACCTTCACAGAGAGGTTGAAGTTCATGTGGAGAGGAGGCTTCAGTAGTCTGTCTGCACTCTGTTTAGTTTTGCTATCTTACAATCAATATAGTAAATGTGAGGTAAAGTGTGTTGCCAATGTAACCGGCTAGAACTCAAAGTTGCAATGAGGTCTTAAAATGTATGGAAAGGGTCTTAAAAAAGGTCTTAAAAGGTATTGAATTTGACTTCAGGATTCCTGCATATACCCTGTTGTGTCTTTTCGGCCGTGCCGACACCTTCCACTGCCAATTCGACATGTTGAATCGGTAGGCTGTCGGTAAACGTCGGCTAAAGAAATCACTCTGATTGGCTGTTCAGCTAGCGAATCAGTGCATGAGAAGCGAAACGGAAGTGAGGGACCCAAAATAACTATTAAGAAGGCAAATCTGAGATTTCATTGAACTCCAGCTCTCGACACAGGCTCGGGAAAGCCCCATGAGCTTCTTGCTGTAGAGTGAAAATGGAAAACACACGCTATTTGTTGTTTGTTTATATCACGCTGTCTGTTCTTCTTCTCTCGGTGTATGACACAGACTGTCTTCCGGTTGCCTCTTTTGAATGACGAATACACACTACCGCCGCCTGCTGGTAAGGAGAGTTATTGCCACTCACGCATTCGCAGTTCGTACGTGTAACTTGGCCGTTGGCTGAAGTCTTTGCGGTGTGTTCCAGTGCGACACATGGCCAAGACGCAGGAGACGTGAGGCGACGTTCCGTCGGCTCGCGTTCTTTGGCGTTCTTTGGTGTCAGTTTGGTGTGTAAGGACCTTTTTAAAGTGTTGTTGACATTTAGGACTTGGGCTTAGAAAGCCTTTTGTTGGTTACAGGCTAAGCTTGATCTCTTTTAATGACCTCCTTTGCATTCAACACTGAATAACAGGTTTCGATAACAACTTTAAATCAGTTTTAGTGCTTTGCCTACAAGGATCACACAAGTCATTTGTATTTGCTCAACAACATTTACAATGCTTTAGATAAAGGCAGCTTACAACGGTGTTTAATCATCAACATGTGCAATAGTCACATCACAGGACTTGTAATGTCAAGTAAAACAAAGTTGGTCTGTGTCATAACACATTTACTGCGATTTAAGTTCTGGGACACTCTGATTTTGTAACTTGTGAGTAACAGAAGGATTCTGCACACACAGGGATCCACCAATCACAATCATTTTAATCAATTTATAAAAAAACAGGAAGATATGGTTGTAAAAATAGCATGTAATATCAGGGTTATGGCAATATTTCAGCTACAGATGGGATGATATTGACCAAAAACTGGTATTTTTAGCTATTTAGAAAACATTTCCAGTATTTTTATTTTTTATCACAACATATCGCTGATTTTTTTTTTTGCATTGTCAGTTTTTTCCAAAATCTTGCAGCCCTAGTCAAGAACATATTCAGCCCCCAGCTTGGCTACGAGGTTTCACATGAATTTCAAACTAATACATGTATTTCCTCCCCTCAGTCTTTCCCAGTTATGGTTGGAGATATGGACAACACTGGTAGTCTGAATGCTCAAATCATCCACCAGCTCACGTCTGCAGTACGCTCCAAAATAGCCATCCAGGTATGTAGACTTGTCGAGGAAACCGCCTCTCCGATGTTTTGTCTTTGTTCAGCTTACTTTGTCATTTCAGTCTTTCCCCCTTTTTGTGTGTTTTAGACGCAGCAGCATAAGTTTGTGAACTGGCAGTGTGACATGGAGTGGCGCGGGGAACACTTCACCTCTGCCGTGACGCTCGGAAATCCAGATGTACTTGTTGGATCTGGTATGGTTTCTTTTTTTCTAATTCTTCAAAACAAAGTCCACAGAGGGGTTTGTTGTAGCCCATACTAATCTTTTTACAAACTACTTGATCAAAGTGCTGCAGGTCCTGGTTCAAGAGTATTCACTTTTAAGTCATGATAGGAGAAGTTGATGTCTCTCCTGTATTTGGCATGACAGGATCTGTTACAGGGAGGAAGTCAAACTTTGTTGGAGTTGTTGTGACTACAGAATAACTCGCAGTGTTACGAGCTTTTCCCCTCAAAAACAACCGTTGGCAGATTATAGACACTAGCTACAGAGAGCACTAACCAGATAACAGCTAAGTCTAATTGTGGCAGGTTGTCAAGTTTCTCTCGTTGTTTATTGAAATCTGATAAAAACCTGCCAGCGACTCCACACAGTTTGATTCAGGATGTCCGTACTACAAATACAGATGATAAGAGACCATACTGTGTACATCATGTGATGCTCTGTTCCTGTTTTCCCTCAGGCATTTTGGTGAGCCACTATCTGCAGTCCATCACACCGGCTCTGGCTATGGGTGGAGAACTGGTGTACCACAGAAGACCGGGGGAGGAAGGGGCCGTCACCTCCCTGTTGGGCAGGTACACAGGTAGATCCCTGCTCTGTCACTCTCTCAGTCTTATATTTACCTGTTCATTTCATCACTCTTCTGTCGTGTGATATGGACCAAGTGGTGCCAAATCTAATTTCATTCTTATGTTAGCTCTGTGATAGATTCTCAAATCATTTCTTTCTCCCCAGGGGACAACTTCGTAGCTACATTGACTTTGGGAGGAGGAGGAGCGCATGCTACATACTATCACAAAGCCAATGATCAGGTACCTGAAATTAGTGTGTGTGTGTGTGTGTGTGTGTGTGTGTGTGTGTGTGTGTGTGTGTGTGTGTGTGTGTGTGTGTGTGTGTGTGTGTGTGTGTGTGTGTGTGTGTGTGTGTGTGTGTGTGTGTGTGTGTGTGTGTGTGTGTGTGTGTGTGTGTGTGTGTGTGTGTGTGTGTGTGTGTGTGTGTGTGTGTGTGTGTGTGTGTGTGTGTGTGTGTGTTGCGTGCATTCATTTCACATAAAGGGTAGAGACAGGATATCACAAAACCTATGCTGTCAAGCCTCAGCGATGAGGAAAGACAACAACTGCTGATAGCACCAGCATTATTTCTGGTAAGACAGCCTGTGGTGTGAAACTCCAGCCTTGAGAACTAAAGCTCTGCGTGGCTCAGGTGCTTTCTCTGCTGAAGGATGAAAAGGATAAAGCTGGCAGAATACAGAGCAGGAGGCAGAGGAAGTGTGTGTGAGGGGGGGGGTGTGTGTTTTCTTAAGGCCTTTGGTTGGGACAGCCCTGGATTGGGAAACATTTAAAGATAATTCCCTGTCCACATTCCAGTTCAGTTCACTGTAGTTTATCTATTTTTGTGTGTGTGTGTGTGTGTGTGTGTGTGTGTGTGTGTGTGTGTGTGTGTGTGTGTGTGTGTGTGTGTGTGTGTGTGTGTGTGTGTGTGTGTGTGTGTGTGTGTGTGTGTGTGTGTGTGTGTGTGTGTGTGTGTGTGTGTGTGTGTGTGTGTGTGTGTGTGTGTGTGTGTGTGTGTGTGTGTGTGTGTGTGTGTGTGTGTGTGTGTGTCGTTCATCTCCCAAAACTTCTCAAATGCAGCATTTTGTTTCACATTCAAATTTTCACTGAAAGCATATGTTTTTCAGAAAGCCCTTTAGTCGCCCCACAGTGGGGAAATGTACGATCTTCTTTAATCAATCATTATTTGCCCACTGTAATGGTTTCTCCTGATACTGGCCATCAAATGGGTCCTTTCCTAAAGAGATTTCAATATAAGGAAAGGGGGGGGAAATCCTCAGTCTGATTTGAAGCTTAAGCAGTATGAACTAGTAAGTCTCTTCCAAAGGGAATTGTTTTGCTGTGTAACATTTCCCTATTTTGGTTACTTTTCCCCAACTGCATGTCCAAAGGATCAGTGATGGGGGAATCTGAGGCCGCTCAGAGTGCTGAAGCCTCATTATAGTTTAAACTTGAGAATGCATGTTATGCTTTAAATGAGGCCTTTGGATTTTATCCTCGTCTTCTCTTGCCCTGATGGTAGAAACCTAATTTGAATAGGCATGTGTGTATTGTTTTACGACAAACATGAAAACATTTCAATCTATTCTCTAACTTCTATCTTCTAATACAGTTGCAGATAGGAGTTGAATTTGAAGCCAACACAAGGATGCAAGAAACCACGGCGTCCTTTGGTTACCAGTTGGACGTTCCCAAAGCTAACTTGCTCTTTAAAGGTAAATAAATCCAGTATTAATACACCCATAGCCACACTAATGAAATGACTATTCATTTAGAAAAGGGCAAAAATAAATATAGATTTTCTCTTTTAAAAAATGTGCTCTTCCTCTCCTCAGGCACGGTTGATAGTAACTGGATGGTTGGGGCTACCCTGGAAAAGAAACTGCTGCCGCTGCCCCTCACTCTGGCTCTCGGTGCTTTCCTCAACCACCGCAAGAACAAGTTCCAGTGTGGCTTCGGTGTCACCATCGGCTAGCGGTGCGGCGGCGCCTGGAGCCACAGCTTGGACCAGCACAGAGACACACCGGAACCTGGACTATTGGAAATTGGATTCAGAGACTCTCTTACACAACTGTGATTTCCCGGGGCAGACAGAGAGACAAAGATAACTACCAAGGAGCCAGAACTGGCCAAGCCATGCCTACATTGTGTAGCACAAATGTCTTTCCTTCTATATGGTGTATTCCATATACCCAGAGGCTAGAGCGATGTATAACAGAGGGCATCAGTGATGCATGAGAACATGTGATGTGAAAATCAAAGTGGTTAGACATAATATATTGTGATCATGTAAGATGATTCAAATAAATGTGATTACTTTTTGTAAAAGTGGATGTTGCGTTTGCTTGTAGAAGAACTGGATGCAAAAGGTGACATGAGGCTAATTTTCAGATTCATATTCTACTTGGGGCTCAATTATAAAATGTTTTACAGGCTTTACTGTCAGCTCAAACTTTCTCAAATGGTTTCTCTTACTGTGGGGAGTATGGGATAAAAACACAATCAAACGTAAGCATCATCAGAGAAATATGTTGAAAACATCATGAAAAGTCAAACAATAAATGGGGGAAATCATAGTATGTCTAAATTATCATGACAAAACTCCTATAATGTCCAAAATGTATCAAAAAGGTCAGGGTATAGTAAAACAAAAAGTATATAAAAAAATTCACAGCACAGCATTTGGTAAAATACCAAATAAAATGTATAGTATTATAGAATATAGTATTGGAAATATCATGAAAAACGTGATAGAGTGTGTGCCATGAAAGGTTTTATTCACACAGTCATTAAAAAGTATTTTATAGCTTACATGAAAGGTCAAGTGTGTTGTTAAAAGTTAATTGTTTGCAATAAAAGTCTCAATATGTCATGCCATAAATCCCGTATTCCATTAAAAACAAAGGGCTTCACAATGGTATAATACTACTTGAGTTATTGAATTATCTCAGGGAAACAGATCATAAAAATAATTTCATGTATAGTAAGCCAAGTGAAAATCAACTCACTGAATAGTATCGGGGGGTATCTTGAGAGACTATCACAGTGCATTGAGCAAGGCATGGGCTCCCCACACTTCTCCCTGGGTTCTGTAGAGTAGCTGCCCACTAATCCTGAAAGTAGGTCATATTAAATGCAATTGAACTAGGATTCAAACTAAACCCTCCATTGCCATACAAAATGAAGTCTTTGAAATGTATTAAAATTGCGCTCCTCCCAAGTTAACCAAATGAGTGTTGATTGTGTCCAATTCATTGTTTTGCCTATTTCTGCTGCCATCAAGTGGCCAAAAGAGAGCTGTTCATTTTCTGATCTGACTGGCATCTGATAAATGTGATATGTGGACCAAGTGATAGAGAAAGAAGACGGCCTTCCACTCGGTAGACCTAATATTTGAAATTAATATTAAAACCTAATAACTTTGCATTTTCTTCATACTTCCTGTACAATCTAATCCATAATACTAATGCGCTTATTGTCTTTCATATTTGTAAAGCACTTTGAATTGCCTTGTGTTGAAAGATGCTGTAAATAAGCTTGCCTTGCCTTACCTTGCCTAATAACCGATGTCTAATAAAAATAAATAAAATGTGTTGTATGCATGTGATTACACTCTCAAAATGATATTGTTGTGAATGAAAGACTAGTGTACACAAAAATCTCTCACAGCAACTTTTCTTTTTATTAGCCAGTTATAAAATAAGAATTGTTTTATTTATTTGAGACTAAACTGCTATTAGAAATCAAAGTAACATTTCAAGATAAGCCCACAAAAGATCAAATACATTGGAAACTAACCCTGACCCCCCTATAGTGATTATGATTACAGTGATCAAACACCTTTATGGATCAAAACTTTGGCCAAACTAAACAATTGTTGTTTCAATAATTTGCTCATTTTTTGGGTTATTTTCATACAATACACTAAATGGAAAAATATATATGTATACTGTGTATATATTTAAAATGTAAGGATGATATTAGGAATTGATACCCTAACGTCTATTTTCAAGTTTGTTAAAAATGTAGTAATGCACTAAAACTATCAGCAAGTTTTAAAAAAAGTTTTTGCACTACTCATATTACTGTATTGGTAAACAGCACAATACTGTTATAGGTGTGGCACCCCTGGGATGTGTGACCACATTAATATAATTATTATTATTATTTAGAGTTAGAACATGCATTTATTTTGTACATCTGTTATTTTCATGTCATTAACGGGGTTGATAGATGCAGTGAGTAGTGAGGCGGAACGTTTGTGTTTGATTCAATGGTTCCGGGGTACCGATTAAAGCGACGGACGTTCCCGGGGTTTCCTCAGAAGTAATCTGGAAGGAAACCGAACACAACGTGTCCTCATTACTTCTGTTTCACCTGCACCATACAGGTTGGTAAACTGTGCATAAATCACAATGAATCCCCCATAAGGTTTGCAAAGATAATATGTAATGGCCCGCTAACAGTTGAAGACTTTGTAGCGCTGTTTACATGTGTAAAACTGTTATATAGTGTGTGTGTATTAGCCTAGCTTCCCCGGTACGGCGCCATTTTGGGGACAACGTGATCTGACGCAGTAAGGAAACAAGTTTGTCAGTATATCTGAAGGCTCCCACACACTGAGTATTTACATGCATGTATAGTGATTGTGAGTTTGTAATAAATATGTACTTTGTAAGGGTTATAAGTTAGTTACTGTTGATAAAAGAGTAAGGTTGTTTGTTACACTTAAATATGTTTCAGTAATGCATTTTAGTGACCTGCCATTAATGGCAGAAGGTAAATAGTCAACATGACAGGTTAGAGGGGTCATGAAATACTACTTTTAAGTGAAAGTAAAAAGAAGAGTAGTATTAAATACAGGTTAATACTGTATACAAATGTATTTAAGGTACAACAAGTGTTATTGAATGTGAAATTCAATTCGAAATATGTGTTTATCACATAAAAGAATAACATACAGACAGAGTGAAGGTATGTGAATGGTTATCAAGGAATGTAAGTCGAAACTGAAATGTATAAGATAAGTAATATGTTTATATGATTTTGTGTAATAAAACAACCGCAGAAGTAATCTGGAAGGAAACCGAACACAACGTGTCCTCATTACTTCTGTTTCACCTGCACCATACAGGTATCATCACTGTTACTGTGGTCCTCATATTGGGGACCCGTAACAGTTCTTGGGGGCTCGTCCGGGATCGGCGCCACCTACTGGTCGGGAGCCGATCCATTAATGACTTCTAGGACCAATACCAGAGCTGATGCGAGCAGAGAGCTGTAAGCTGGAGCAGACGTGGAACCGTTGCTGAACTGAGCGATCCATCGTGAGTGAATTGGAAGAGCTGCTGTCATGTCGGAGAGCCAAAGGAAAAGTCTGGTGTGGGACATCAGAAGAAGCCTACTCTCCTTGTCAGCGAAAGAACTCCTCCACATTGCCAAGGAAGTGGGTCCAGTGCCAGGCCAGGAACCGTCTGAGCTCGAGGAGGGAGACGATGAAGGCTGCTTCAACTACATCAGTTTATTTATGCACAGTAAGCACTTGCTTGAGTCAGAAGATAGTGGGATGGCTCACTTGTTGATGTTGAAAGATGCTATTGATGACATTGTGAAAGACAGAGAAGTAAGTGTACCGGGTTTGCCACATGTAGAACCACACTTAGAGATAAACACAGTTAACAACACTAAGCAGATATCTGAAGCTGAGACAGATCTCACCGCTTCTCCAGTCAGTTTTAATGCTGTAGGTGATAACACAAATACTGGGTTACTGGAAATGCTCAATAGCTATGAAGACCTGGGCAAAAGGTTAAGACAAAGCATTTTGGCACCTGCAACACAGACACTAGAACCAACCCCACTGTCACCAGCACACACTAATAAGTCTCATAACAGCCCACACTCAACAGCTCAGTCTGCTGCCCAGTCCGGCCCTGAGACAATGATCTCCTTAAGAGAGCTCTCCTACCTCCAGAGGAGGGAGTTTAAGGTGCAAGGGGGTCAGGTTGGTGATAATTCTTCGGACATAAGCTATAACAATGTCTGTAAGCAAATCGAGGAAGGGATTAGAGAAGGTGTCCATGACGGAGACATAGTTCGTGGTGTGCTCCGAATCATAAAACCTGGAACTTTCAAAGACATGCTAATAAATAAGGATGACCTGACAGTGATGGAGCTCAAAGGCTTTCTCCAGGCCCACTTAAGAGAGAAAAACAGTACGGAGTTATTCCAAGAATTAATGTGTGCTAGACAGGATGATAATGAAACACCACAACAGTTTCTCTACCGAGTGATAGGGTTAAAGCAACGTGTCCTATTCACCTCCAAACTGTCAGACGCAGGCATTAAATACAGTCCAGCTACTGTTCAAGATGTGTTTCTACATACGGTCTTGCAGGGACTTGGATATAAACACAGTGATGTACGCAGAGAACTAAAGCCTCTTCTGTCAAGTGGTGAGGTGAGTGATGAAACAATATTACGCCATGTAATGAGAATCACCAGTGAGGAGAGTGAGAGACAGAAGAGGATAGGTCCTTCTCGTCGGCAGGCAACAACTAGTGCTCATAGCGCACAACTTGAGCTTAACACAGTCCAAGAGTGTGGCAACAAACAAGAGAGCACAGCACACAAAACAAAAACAGACCCAATAAAAGAGCTTGCAGCTAAGGTAGATGAGCTAACCAGCATGGTTGAGGCTATGAGACAACAAAAGCAGCCACATCCGGCAGACATGATTAACCATAATCAATACTCTCAAAACAGAGTGAGACCCAGGAGAGAGAAACCTTTTGGTTGTTCAAAATGTGTCGAACAAAACCGGCCAGATTGTAACCACTGTTTCTATTGTGGGGATGGAGGGCACAGGGCTGTGGGCTGTTTAAAGAGACAAGAGAGTCAGGGAAACTCAAGCCGGTCACTGCAGCGGGGTTGCCAGTGATCGGATCCACAATACGACCCCAAGCTGAACATTCTGGTGAGGCAAAAGCGCAAACCAGTTGTGAGGGCAAAACAGTTGAAGTAGCTAGTGCACAGAATAGTTACCAGCAAGATGAATCCTCGACTCAGTTTTCTTTTGGTTCACCAGGGGTGAAACGTAGAACTGTTGCCAAGCTGATAGGAAAAAAATCGCTAATACAGTGTAATCTAAACGGATTGGCAGTGACTGCATTGCTTGACTCCGGTGCTCAAGTCAGTATCATAAGCCGAGCCTGGAAAGAACAATATCTGCCTAATCTTGATGTTCGACCAATATCGGAGATTATCGAGGATCTGGACGAGCTAAAGGTGTATGCAGTTAATGGCGAGCTTATTCCGTTTGATGGCTGGGTAGCCATTATGACCAACCTGCCAGGAAATGAAGAACCCAGTCTTTCCATCAGTGTTCCATTCCTAGTCACAAGCTTGACCATGGAGAGACCATTGGTTGGTTTTAATGTTTTGGAGGAAATCATTGAGGGGCAGCCAGAACGATTGATATGCACTCTGGTTAAACTGCTTCGTGATGCCATCAGTGTTCCGGTGGAGAAAGCCGAAGCAATTGTGAGCTTTATTCAGGCAGTTGAACCAAGTGTGTCGCAGGGACGCCTAAGAACAGGTGTAAATGACATCGTCATTCCGGCTGGTCAAGTCACCTGGGTGAGGTGTCGTGTTCCCCAAACCCTGAACCCCTCTGATCGTCTGGTGTTGTTTGAAGCTGATGAAGACAGTCATCAATTATCGCAGCTGGATTTAGGGACAGGTTTGTTTGAGATACAGAACCCTGCAAAGCCTTATGTCACAATTCCAGTAGGCAATAACACCAAACATGATGTCACCTTACCACGCAAGACAGCCCTGGGCGTATTGCAGCACATTGAAAGGTTTGTGGATGCTGAATCTCCTGACAAGACAACATATACTACAACAGTCAATGAGGTCTCAACTCAACCCCTTGAACCAATCCAAAAAGCTGAGCCGATTCCACCCCTGTGGCACCCCCCAGTGGACCTCAGTCACTTGGAGGAGGAACAACAAGAGATTGCCAAGAGAATGTTGTACGAAGAATCAAAGGCTTTTGCGAGGGACGGAAATGACATTGGCTGTAACCCTAGCCTACAAATGGTGATAAATCTGAAGGACGATATTCCAGTGCAAAGGACGTATACTTCCATACCAAAGCCGCTTTTGAGGGAGGTCAAAGAATATATTCAAGACCTACTGGTGAAGGGATGGATTGTTAAATCCAAGTCTTCCTATTCTGCCCCTGTTGTGTGCGTGCGGAAGAAAGATGGCTCTTTGCGCCTTTGTATAGACTATCGCCTGCTCAATCAGAAAACTGTACCAGACCGACACCCACTGCCTCGGATACGGGACCTACTGGACACCTTGGGGGGATACTCTTGGTTCAGCATCCTTGACCAGGGTAAGGCATACCACCAGGGTTTTGTGGCTGAAGGTTCATGCCATCTGACCGCCTTCATCACACCCTGGGGGCTTTATGAGTGGGTGAGAATCCCGTTTGGTCTTACGAATGCACCAGCAGCTTTTCAGAGGAGTATGGAGGAGATGTTGAGTTCTTTGAGAGATGAGTGCTGTATACCTTACCTGGACGACATCCTGTGTTACTCCCAGATCTTTGAAAATCATGTGGAGGTGGTTCGGAAAGTGCTCCAAGCGATACAGAGTCAGGGAGTGAAGCTCCGCCCTGAGAAGTGTGAGGTGTTCAGGGGAGAAGTTCGCTATGTCGGACGCCTGGTCTCTGGTGAGGGTGTTCGAGTCGACCCCAAAGATCTAGAAGCTGTACTGGCCCTGAAAGCGAAAACACCGAAGACCGTAGGTGACCTGAGAAGAGTCCTCGGCTTTCTCAGTTACTACAGGTCGTACATACAAGACTTCTCAAAGATAGCAAAGCCATTATACGAGTTGCTCCAAGTGAAAGCCTCAACACAAGCTCGACAGATCAAAGCTAAAGGCCCCCAGCTGTCATCCAGGGCGCCTATAGAGTGGACTGCTGTGCATCAGACTACACTTGAGGAACTGGTTGACATGTTAACTCATCCTCCAGTTCTCGGATACCCAGACTTTGACATGCCATTTGTCTTGCATACCGATGCATCGGAGCAAGGACTGGGAGCAGTTCTTTACCAACAGCAGGACGAAAAGCTGCGAGTCATTGGCTATGGGTCACGAACCTTGACACCGGCTGAAAGGAATTATCATTTGCACAGCGGCAAATTAGAGTTCCTTGCGCTAAAGTGGGCAGTGTGTGAGAAGTTTAGAGATTACCTCTTTTATGCTCCTCACTTCACCATCTACACTGACAACAATCCACTTACTTATGTTATGAGCACGGCCAAACTCAATGCGGTCGGTCACCGTTGGGTGGGGGAGTTGTCAGACTTCCGCTTTAACATTAAGTACAGACCTGGAAGAATGAACATTGATGCGGATACACTGTCCCGTATCCCTCTTGATATTGACCACTACATGTCAACGTGCACAGAAGAGTTGTCGCAAGATGTGGTGAGTGCAACCTGGGAAGGAGGTCAAGCAGCTCAGAGAAAAGATGTTGCCTGGGTAGCTGCCCTCTCTGCCTCCTCCCTTGATGTTATCCCACAGCCGTGCACACCTCTACAGGAAATAAGTCACAATGAGTTGGTTCAAGCCCAAAGGGAAGACCAAACGATTGGAGAGATCGTAAGGCTAAAAGAAGTTAGTGATAAACTTTCAGATGATATGAGGAGGTCAGTCAAGGGAACCGCGTGTAAGCTTCTCCACGAGTGGAACCGTCTACACCTTGAAGATGGAATCCTATATCGGCGGACACCAGAGAGAAAACAGCTTGTCCTACCTCTGAAATATCAGTCTTTTGTCTTGAAGCACCTTCATGATAACATGGGACATGTAGGCACAGAGAGAGTCATTCAACTAGCCAGAGAAAGGTTTTACTGGCCTCATATGAAAAGATTCATAGAGGATTATGTGACAAAGAAATGCTGTTGCATTAAACAGAAGAAACCAACGGTCCATGTGCGTGCACCAATGAGCAGCATGAAGTCTAACTCACCCCTGGAACTGGTCTGCATTGACTACTTGCACCTTGAGAAAAGTAAAGGAGGCTATGAATATATCTTGGTGGTAGTCGACCACTTCACAAGGTTCGCACAGGCCTATGCAACCAAAAATAAATCCGGACGGACAGCAGCAGAGCGGATTTATAATGACTTTATACCCCGTTTTGGGTTCCCCAACAAACTGCACCATGATCAAGGAAGAGAATTCGAGAATGATCTCTTTCGAACACTCGGGCAGCTAGCTGGAGTAGGTCACTCTCGAACATCTCCTTACCACCCACAAAGTAATCCAGCTGAGCGGTTCAACCGAACTCTGTTACAGATGCTGCGAACGCTGACAGACAAAGAAAAAGAGACATGGAAAGAACATCTTCCACAGGTTATACACGCATATAACTGCACACGTCACGAATCGACCAGTTATTCGCCTCACTTTCTGCTCTATGGTCGTCAACCTCGTCTCCCTGTGGATCTCCTATTCGGCCTATCAGAGGAGACAGATCCAGTAACACACAAAGGATATGCTGAGAAATGGCGCGACAGGATGACAGAAGCATATCGGATTGCTACTGATAACAGTCTGGCGTCTAGTGCAAAGGGCAAGTCCTATTATGATCAGAAGGCGAGGGGAGTGGTTCTGAAGCAAGGGGATAGAGTGTTAGTCAGGAACCTAAGTGAGCGCGGAGGGCCTGGTAAGTTGCGTTCCTATTGGGAGAAGAGGATATATGTGGTAAAGGAACAGGTTTCAGATAACCCAGTATATGTCGTCCATCCAGAAAGTGATGCAAAAGGGAAAATCAGAACCCTGCACAGAAACCTGCTTCTGCTTGTCAATGACTTGCCAGTGGAATTCCCACCACAGTTAGTCAAACCAACCCCAAAGCCATCACAGAAGCAAGGAAGCCATCCAAGGAGACAAAGGGATGTGAGAGACCAAAATGCTGAGACATCTGATTCAGAGGATGAGTCAACAGGAGGTTACTGGTTGCG
This sequence comes from Notothenia rossii, assembly GCF_949606895.1. Classification (NCBI taxonomy): domain Eukaryota; kingdom Metazoa; phylum Chordata; class Actinopteri; order Perciformes; family Nototheniidae; genus Notothenia; species Notothenia rossii. Next base: position 9,843,428 of record NC_136905.1, read on the forward strand.
GGTACCAGCAAATCGGGCTAGGCCTATCATAACAGGTACTCCAAAGAGACCAATTATGTTAAGAAGAGAGCAGAGACCAGTGTTGGAACAACAACCTTCTGAGGAGATGTTTGGAAAGACTACCAGGAACTCTGGTGTAGAGAGACAGTTAGAGTTCCAAACTTTACCTGACATGGACATTGCGCAACGGGAAACTGGAGGACAGGCTAGAGGCCTTTGTGAAGAAGAGTACTCTTCAGACAGGGGTGAACTTCAACTTGAGGATGAACCGGAAATCTCTCATCAAACTGACTTAGAGGAGGACAATGAGCAGACAACCCCCAATGTACCTCAGAACAAAGATGAGCAAGAGTTGCCTCAACGTGCATGTCCCGAGGAACGGGTACAAGACCCTGAACCTGACTCACCTGTCCCACTGAGACGGTCTACTCGGGAGAGACGACCAGGTCAGATCCTCACCTACTCATCTCTTGGCCTCCCAACATACCAGTCGGGTCCAACAGTAAATGCTATGGATACATACCTCATGCCCTACACTCACCTTTGGTATTCACAAACATGCCCACCATCATTCCACTACACACCCCTCATTCCATATCCCCATTCAAATCCCGGACGAGCCCCCAAGAACTGTTACGGGTCCCCAATATGAGGACCACAGTAACAGTGATGATACCTGTATGGTGCAGATGAAACAGAAGTAATGAGGACACGTTGTGTTCGGTTTCCTTCCAGATTACTTCTGAGGAAACCCCGGGAACGTCCGTCGCTTTAATCGGTACCCCGGAACCATTGAATCAAACACAAACGTTCCGCCTCACTACTCACTGCATCTATCAACCCCGTTAATGACATGAAAATAACAGATGTACAAAATAAATGCATGTTCTAACTCTAAATAATAATAATAATTATATTAATGTGGTCACACATCCCAGGGGTGCCACATAGGCTTAAACCTAATTCTAGTTTTAACTATAGTAAACCATCTTTTATTTATAGCATGTACTTCACTGTATTATAGTGTACATTTACACAACACAGACATTTGAAACACCTTGGAAATCGATTTCAATACATTAACTCAAATTCAGTAAATAGTGTGACTGTCTGTTGCTGTAAGTACAACTTGTCAATTAAATGGTTAATGTCATGAAAAATTAGTCAATACAATAAAAATGTGGTTTTAATAATCAATTGCATAGTGATCAGTTTAACCCTGACATATATGATCCCTATCATTTGTACTAACACATTTATGGTCACAACACCAAACATCACAGTATTACAGGTATTTCATACGTTCTTATATGCTGTTTTAAGTTGTGATACAACAACTCCCACCAGTATAATATCCACCAATAGTTTTTACTCTTTTGTGTACCCCTTTTTTGATTTGTGTTTATAACAAAAAAAGTAAATAAATATCAAATCTGCTGAATTACTCTGCATGTGGCACATTTACTGGTCCCGTCATGAGCTGAGTCCAGATGTGCTTCAAGGTATCAAAAGCATCAACGCTAGCAGGAGGGTGAGGACAGGAGAACACACCAAACCAGGAGAGAAGCCAGACATGCTGTAGCCGGAAGAAAGGAATGGATTCATTTAAATAAGAGCATTTTTCACACATGTCCCATATTGCTTGTAACATTTAGTTTAATATGAATATTCAAAATTATATTTTGTAAACCCGAGAAAGAACGAGATCGCGGGTACAAGCGGCCGAGATGGGTTTTCTCCGCAGGGTGGCTGGTGTCTCCCTTAGGGATAAGGTTAGAAGTTCGGTCATCCGGGAGGGACTCGGAGTTGAACCGCTCCTCCTTCGCGTCGAAAGGAGCCAGTTGAGGTGGTTCGGGCACCTAGTTAGGATGCCACCTGGGCGCCTCCCTAGGGAGGTGTTCCAGGCACGTCCAGCTGGGAAGAGACCAAGGGGTAGACCTAGAACCAGATGGAGGGATTATATCTCTTCTCTGGCCTGGGAGCGCCTTGGGATCCCCCAGTCAGAGCTGGTTGATGTGGCCAGGGAAAATAAAGTTTGGGGGTCTCTGCTGGAACTGCTACCTCCGCGACCCGACCACGGATAAGCGGGAGAAGATGGATGGATGGATGGATATTTTGTAAAAATTAAAGTACCCTCAACAGCATTACATTTGACTTTTAAAGTCAACTATTTTCATAGTTTACAAGTTAATGCATCGTTAGTGTGTGAGTAAATGTGAAGACCTGTCATCGGTGGTTCTTGGAGGGTCAGGGTGATCGTAAAAAACACATAGCATAATTTGATAGCAGTATAATCAGATGTTTTATTTTTCAAATGAGTATATTTTTCAGCGCTACAAAATACAATTTATTTTTTGCCTAATACGGACATTGATATGAACATGGGTATATATATATTGTTATATACATGTCGTTGATTTGCATTTGTAAAGTTTTATAGAGCTTTGCAGTAGTTTGAATAGTCTTATTGAATGTAACACTTAGAAGTTCTGCATTTACAATTAGGGCAGATATATTTTGTGGGACTCAGTTTGAGCAATAAATATAAACTTTGGCCTCATGCTATAAGTGCATTTATTGTTAGTTACTCACTGAAGCTTCATAAAGAATCAGTCAGAAACAAGTTATTTCCCTGTCCAAATAAAGGTATGTAATCTTCAAGGGTGATGTTTGTAATGAATGATTTGGCCTGATATATCTAGATAACACTTTTCCACCGTATTCACCTGGGAACGCATGCACATTGCTTGTGTGTCTTGTGTGCATGAGTGTAAAGTTAGTATTGTATTTGGACTCTGGACCTCCACGTTGGATGCCGGCAGCATCACTAGAGGTGGATAAGGCTTTGTTTTGGATGTTTACAACTATAAGACATTGCACAACTTTTTTCCACCATGGAAGAATTTTTGTTGTTTCCAAAGTAGCATTAAAATAAAATTGAATAAAATGCAGATTCACATGATTTTTAGGGCTTTTAAAAAAAATGAAATCTAATGGGATGAATCAATACCTGTGTATCTAGGCCTCTCTCACAGTACCTTGGTCATCCATGTTTTTGAAAACATTTCCCAATTGTAGTATTGAAAACAGGAAGGTGCAGTTTCATGGCAAGCATTGACAAGTATCGGAATAGGAACATAATTCTGCCTCTGGATAAAGATTGAGACGAAACTGTGACCAGAGCCAGGACATGTTAAGACATGGAAGAAATACAAGTTACCTCCTATGAAAAAAGCAGCACATGCCCCACTGTGACCACAGCAGTCCCTCTTTATGTTTATGTAACCATTTGTTTGTTTTAGAGATGTTTTGATAATTCACTGTATGATCTAAACAGCGTAAGTATAAAATATATATTTAGTGTTTTTTTTAGGATTACATTTATTGTAGATTTACATCATCTGTAATCGACTAGAAATACAAAAGTATTGTTTGCAGATGCAAGTATTTATTTTTGATAACTTAAAAGAGATTACAAAAAAGTCACAGTTTCCAACTTCAAAACACAAATATTTACAATTTCGACAAGTGCAGAGCTTTGCCACTTGTAATAAATATTAGTTTAATTTGGTTTACAGTATATTACATGCTTCCAACAGAGGTCGGCATCCTGATGAAAGATGGAGCAGGTGTGGAGGTGGACTTAGTTGCCCTTGATAAAGGACTCGTAGAGGGACGTGAGCTGGGCCTGGAGGTCCTGGGCGTACGGGTCCAACTTTTCCTTCAGGTCCTCAGCATAGGGGGCCACCATCTGTTTCACCAGGTCTGCTCTCTGCATCAGCTCCACATGGACCTTCTCGGTCACGGGGGCCACGCGCTCCTGGAAGTCCTGCAGGTGCTGGTCCACCTTCAGCTTCAGGTCGTCGGTGTAGGGCCCGAGCTGAGCCTGCAGGTCCTTCACACTCTGCTTCAGCTCCTCGCTCTTCTGCTCCAGGGTGGCTCTTAGGGCCTCGGTGTCAAGGGACTCAGCGTAGGGGGCCAGCTCCTGTTTGAGCTGCTCCACTCTCTGGTGGATCTGGACCTTCATGTCGTCGGTGTAGGGCTCCAGCTTGCCCCTGACAGTGCTCAGCTCCTTGGTCAGAACATTTCTCAGTACATCAGCCTCTGCGGTGATCTTGGTCATCAGGTCTTGGGCGGCAGGGGGGAGCTGCTCCTGCAGGGAGACGGCATACTGGCTGGCAATGTCAGTGCTGTCGGCCAGACGGGCACTGGAAGACACGCAGGGTGAAGGTTAGACAATCAGACGTTTTTGTGTAATACCATGCCAACCACACATGCCACTAATAGTCACCATGGTTCCTGTGTGTCACACTACTTACTTGACTTCCTGTCCAAACTCAGATTTCCTGATCATCTGGAGGGTGTCATCAGCTGTTTGGGTGGCCTTCCCAATGTAGTCCCAGAAAGCATCAGTCAGCACTTCAAGCTGTGGCTTAGGTGCATCAGCATAAAAGATGTTGGCATCGCAGCCTGTTGGACGGACACAGAAGCAGCTTTATAAATGCAGTTCATATTAATAGCTCTTAGTTGGGTAAACCATACAGAGTGATGTAGAAAAGACACTTGAGAAAGCAAAAAAAAACTTACCAGACAGTACAGCAATGGCGAGTACAAGGAATACCTTCATGATTGCTGAAAGACAGTTATAAGATTGTTAGTTTTCAGACTTCATTATTGTGTCATGTGATGTATTGAAATCTAGTGTAATTCTCACCTGCTTTTGGCTTGTGCGTCTCTCAGAGTTAAGCGTGTTTGTGAATGACAGACTGGTGCTTCCATGTATATATACTGAAGCACAGAACAGTTGTAGTCAAGAGCTCAAAGTCCAGGAGTCAAGTTCCATGTTGTCACAATTGTAAGGGAAACTTCCGTGTAGCAATGCAGTGGGAGTCACCGACTCATGAAGGAGCTTTGATGTCAAACACTGATGGTTTATTACAGGAGCTTCGGCCGGAGAATTCACATCACAAGTCCAAGAGCCAGAGGTTCTGACTTCACGTTAGAGTTGCCACGTCAATCCTGAAGAACTCTACCCCAGACCCATGTATTTAGCTAGTTCAGAGAGAAAAATCAACATGGTGCATAACAAGATAGAATCATAACACCTCTATCAGCTGACGCCAACAGGCAGGAACAGGGAGAAAGAACACTGAGGGCACAGCAGCTAAGGTTACAGGTGTGCTCAGTCAGGACAGTTTGAACTGATAAACTGGGTCAAAGTTATGGACCTTGGAAAACATTTCCCCAACAACAATGACTCTCCTCCTGACTCCTCTGCTTCCGCACTGCTATCACATGAGCTGCTGAGCCTCCAACGCAGGCGCACAGACACAACCTTTACAGTTTTCACAGGCAATATGGCTTTTGGAACAATAAAACCAATGTACCATGAATATCGCAATAGTTCTTGTTTGACCCCTTTTTATAAAGCATCTAGGACATAGTAACCGTCGTTGGTATTCCTTTCATTCCTCGAGAACAGTTTATCTGACCTTCTTCACACTTTACAGATGTAATGCTTCGGATTGTAAAGTGCCGAAGAGGGTCAAATAGGACATGTCCAATATTATAGAAAACAAACAAATGAACAGGACTCTGGGCCGGAGCAGGTCAGGGCTCTGAATACTGAGTTGATCATGTCATCATGTCTGCAGCAGGCTATTACCCACCCAGTTCAGTCACAATTGCTGCTGGGTATACAAAAATTACAACCCAACTTCACACGTTTGCTGTTCTAACCTATTAGACTAGGAACTTTGTTTTTTGACAAAGACATATGCCATCAACATTGATACAGGAATGTGTCTCAAATAGGTGCAGCAGACCTTGAGACGATTGACTTAAACTAAGGGCATTTCTAAAGGCAAAATATCCCAGCTAATTAAATCCTTGATTTACCTTATAACCAGTTATCTCAAAGCCAGTGTCTATCTCATTTTGGAACCCGATACATACAGACATTGAGGAATGAAAAAAAAAAACGTATCATAAGGACTCAAAAAGAAGGCAGTGTCCAGGGTTAAGTTGTTTCTACGAGTTGTTCAAGCAGCGATTCTATAGACTAAGGCCGGTTTTTCATGGGCACTATACATATTTTGAATACCAAAAGAAGTAGAAGATATATACATATCAAGTTTAGCCCACTTGTAGAAAAGTCTTAGAATACTATCATGGTAAAATGAGAATAGTCGTTTCTATAAAATGTTACATGTTCAAGTCTGAGACATTGTGAGTTGGACACTGTCTATAGAAAAAATGGAAAAACAAAACTGTTGATCTATGGTTTGCCTTGTGTGAAACTGAGGCTACTTTGTCCTCTGAAAGCTGACGGTGTTGGTGTCTGCTGACCTTTGGCCAAACTGACCCATAGGACTCATAGCATGACAGACTAGAACCACAAGCTACTGTGAAGTTGGTTGGCAACATGGCAAACTAATAGTGACAATAGATCAACCACTGTAAATCTAATCAAAGCTGGACATCAGAGACATAAGAAGAGGGATTTTGCCATTCCTGGCAAAGCGTTATCTGTGGTGATGCAGAGCTGGCATAAAAGTGATTACAGAGCTACTTTTGAAGACAGGAGGGCTTTTGAGGACAAGGTCCAACACCGAGGAAAACACATATTTAGGCCAAATCATGATAAAAAGGCAAGTAACTAAATCAATAGTGTTTGGTAGATGATAACTGACATATGAAACTGTTTATAATAAATTATTTGCTTGGTGTGTCTGTGCATTGGTACAACAATATGGGGTTGTGCATGATTGTTGCGTGGTGTCTAGCACTGGGTGTCAGTGAGGATAGCAGGGTGAGGCAAGGTGACAGCAAGACACTAGCCCCTGTACTTTGGGATCATTAGAGTCCGTATTGCTTTATAAAACCTGCAGAACCTGACCAGCTCAACACAAGCAGTGCCAAGTGGATTTGTAGATACAACAACAAACTCAGGTGAGAGGATGAAGGATTGCCTCGGAGTAGCTTCTGTATTTTTTCTTTTTAAACTAAATCTTAGTGAACATGCTTTACTAACTATCTTTGTATCTCCTTGTTTAGATATATCAGAGCCATGAAGCTCCTTGTTGTGCTCGTCCTTTCCGTTTTCACTGGTGAGTATGGTGGAAAAATATCCCTATTTGTTTTGGAGTGTGACCCTCAAGTCAAAAGACTTCAAGGAAAAATATAGAATTGCAATGAGATTTTTGGACCACTCAAATAACTTTTAAATAACACCCAGAAATTCCTTGGATGTGAAATGAACTGATCACACACACATTAATATACTGGTGTGTACTGATATGGAACCTTTTATGGGTGACCATATAAGGAGCCAGACTGTTCATCATTTAATTTCAAACCTTTATGTATGCAGGTGAATCCCATTGAGTTCATTGATCTCTTTTTCAAGGGTGACCTGCTGCAAGTAGGTTCCACATGAATACATATAAACACAAAACAACAGAAAAACAAAAAGGACATCATACAGCATATTTACAGCGACTACAATTAACATAGCTAGTGACATTTACAGGTTCCAACAGTTTCCGATTGGATAGCATCTATCCTTGCTTCAAAAACATTTAGCAGAACCAAATTGCTCAGCTTCCATTCCTTTTGCAGACTGTTCCAAGTTAGTGGAGCTGCACATCTAAAAGCTATCTTCCCTAAAACAGTCCTAGCAGTTGGCACATTTAATAAAAACCACAGCATGCAATCTCAGGCAGTAGCCACTTACAATTCGCCGTGAGATCAGGGAGCAGATGTAGGATGGAAGTTTCCCTAACATGGCTGTAGCGGCCAAAATCATATAGAAATAAAACAGATAATTAACTTAAAATAATACAGCCGCTGAGGCACTAGTTAGCGGATCTTACGCAGGGCAATGATCCAGGTCCAGACAAGATTCTCCATTTGTGCAGTTTATTCCGATAACAAAGTCGAACAGGTTTTCTATATCCCTTTTCCTTAAGCCTTTCCTTTTGCTGGCTTGAAACACCCTGGTAAAAAACCGTTTGCCTACTAGTGCTCTGGCTCCCACTTCCACCTGTCTCCAATATATACAATTACACCAGGTGCTCTAATCACCCAGTGCCCAAAACATGCCTTCAAAATACAGTTAGTGAAGGCAAACCTGCCCTTGCATACAGGGTAAAGTGATGGGTTAATGCTTTACAGTTTGTCACAAATCTCAGTGCACTGTGATACGCAGCATCTAACTTGTTTACGTAATTTGCAGGTGCATTCGTATAAATCAGATCACCATAGCACAGGTAAAAAGGTCACAGTGAGTAGCCTTTTCCTGGCCTCAAGCGAGAAGCAGGACTTGTTCCTGTAAAATAAACCTAGCCTAACCCTCAGTTTTTTATTATTTAATAAGGTGGCCTCCCCTCCTTTTATTAAAGGTAGGACATAAGCTGACATCCATATTTTTGGAATTGTATTTGTGCTGAGGGAGAGGTTAAAAAGAGTAGTAAGAGGCGGAGCAATAAAATCTGCAGCTATCTTTAAAAAGAAAGGTTCTACGTTGTCCGGGCCAGCCGGTTTCTTAGGATCTAACTTGGTTAAGGCTTCACGAACAACATCAATAGTAAAAGGAGTAAAACTGAAAGGGTTTTCCAGACCACATTGTTCAGAGTCACGGACTGTGGTGTTCACAGAAGCAGAGTTAGTGACAGAATCAAACAGAGCCACAGGACACAAAAAGGTCATTAAAACAATTTAACATAGTAGCCCTGTCCGATATTGTGCCAGATGCTGTGGTAAGGCACGGAGGTATAGCTCATTACGGATTTCACCGGTGGATATCGATTTTATGGCTTTCCAAAATTCTCCAGGATTATTCAGGTTCTTTGTGGTAACTGACAGATAATACTTCAAATTAGCACTTTTTACTTGTGATGTGAAGCTATTTCTTAACTGCCTAAAGCGTAGCCATTCTACTTCTGAGCCTGATTTCCTAGCCTTTGCCCAGGCCTTGTTTCTCTCATGAAGAAGACTAGATAATTCAGCAGAAAACCAAGGATCTTCTCGTCCCTTCACTCTAAATTTACGCAGGGGTGCATGTCTATCTATAATTTCCATAAAACCAAGATAAAAATAAGACAATCATCTAATCCAGGGCTTCTCAAACTCCGGACCAAGATCCGGACCAAACTGCAAATCAATCCGGACCGAACCCTGTGTCCCATTATAATAAAAAAAAAAAAAAAAATTCAGACTGATGTAAATTAAAGTCGACCTATTATGCTATATTGAAAAAATATATTGTAGGGCCATACCTATACAACACATGTCTGTGAAGTTTTTTGCTTAAAATACCAAACAGTTCACCCATTGTAACCATGCCTCATACTGCTCATACCCCTCTTTTGCAGCCCTGTTAGCTTGAAAAAACAAAAAGAGGAGGCGGAGCTAATGCCTGATCAGAATTCTACCGGAGATAAAGTTAAATTCTGCTGTGATAAAATGCCTTCCTGTTCTAAACCACATCAAAGACTATTTCTGAAACAGTATGGAGCTCAAATGCTTTTTCTGTTACGGGTTTATCACAAGGTGAGTTCCTTTTTTTATTTCCTGCTTTTTAAACACATGTGCTCTACACAGTACAGGTTAGCTCTGAGTGTTAGCGAGGCTTGCTAATGTAAACAAAGGCGAGATTACGTCCAAAACACGTCAGGCATTGTTTCTGATAGCAATTTTCTGTGTGTTGTAAACTGTGATCGTTATTCTCGCGCACAGGAGAGAAGCTTTAAAAATGAGACTAAATGGAGTCTCTGAGAAGATTCAATTGGATACTTTAATTAAAGCAAAAAGGCGCGGTAGTGTTACAAGCAGGTTATTGTTCAGGTGAGGAGAGATAGCTGCAGCTTCCACTCCAGTGGTCGGCCGTGAAGAAGTGCTCACAAGCCTCTGTCCTTCCCGCTTGCTGGCTGTTTGCTCCTCCTCTCTGGGAGCTGTAGTGACGTAGGGGGTTTCCCCATCGTTCTTCTGAGTCCGATATTGCGTTATACGGAGGATTCCGACATTTTACATTCATTGCTTACTTCCACATGCCTTTTCTCCTCCTTATCACTTTCATAACTTTATATGTAATACATGTTAACGGCGTCAATAGCAACTTTAATGATACTAATGGACGGTAGTCCCGGATGTCGTCATGAAGGATTTTCAGAATAAAAGCTTGGTATTGGGAACTTCCGGTTTTTTCCAGAATAAAATAGCATTTAAATGACGGTATGTTCTAACTAAATTATGCCATCAAAACCTTGATTTTAATTTCTAACAGGGTCCGCTGCCGATTTGAAGTCAGATCGGCAGCAAATCTGTATCCGTTCGTTGTACCCCTGTTTTTAAAAGATTTGGAGAGACAGCAAGCGCATTTCGAGGCATCTGCGGGCAGTGGCAAGTACTTCGTGGTATCTGTGGCAAGTATATGCCACAGATGCCACAACTTGCCGTGGGAAGTATATGCCACAACCATGCCACAACTTGCCGTGGCAAGTATATGCCACAACTTGCCGTGGCAAGTAAATGCCACAAGTTAAGAGTTAAGAGAAGGTTTACGGTAGCTGCCACTCGCCTTCCGTGGCAAATGCTGATATTTAAACCCGTATTTATCGCGCAAAATGTCGCTGTTTTGGCATGACTTTATCGGACTGATCTGTACACAAGACTGATGATCTGTTACTGATGGTCCGATCATATTTTTCAAAAAGATTAAACATTATGTTCTATAGATTTTACTTGGAGAACGTGGTTTGTTAAAATAAATAAACGTGCTATTTTTATGATAATACTCAAGATATATTATTAGTAAGTTGACATAAAGATCTAACATTGTTGACCAGAGGTGGGAAATAGGCCAACTTGTATACTCAAGCACTGTACTTGTGATTTAGAAATAGCCTACTTGTACTTTAGTTGAGTATGTAAATGGTATATTACGTAGTAGGTTACTTACCCCACTACAATTCAGAGGTAAATTGTGTAATTGTAGCCTACTCCCCTACATTTATTTAATACGCTACCTTTAGTTACTTACTACAGATTCTGATTAATGATGATACATATAATCAAGTCTTAAATCAGACTTTATAGTTTCTCCTGGAGTAAATTCACAAGATACCCTACTACAGTATACAAAGTCATTAAAACTAGCTGCACCTTTACCAGCTTTGAGAACACTTTCATGATCAATCATTATAATGAAAACATGTAATATGCACTTTAAGTATATTGTTATGCTAATCATTTTGCGCTTTTACTTGAGTAACATTTTAATGCATGACTTTTACTTGTAACAGAGTATTCCAACATTTAGGTTGGCTACTTCTACTTTTACTTCACACTAGAACCGTCAGGGGTCGCTGTATAGCCTACCTAAAACCACCAACGTGTCAAATGAACGAATGCATTGGTTTTCAAGGTACAATGTTATTTTATTTATCATAACACAATGAGTGTTGCCACTACTCGCCGTGGCATGTGCCTTGGCATTTGTGGCATCTCCCACAGAGGCCACTACTCTGTGGCATCTGTGGCAAGTATATGCCACAGATGCCACAACTTGCCGTGGCAAGTATAGGCTATGCCACAACTTGCCGTGGCAAGTAAATGCCACAACTTGCCGTGGCAAGCATATGCCACAACTTGCCGTGGCAAGTATATGCCACAACTTGCCGTGGCATTTGCGCATGCTGAATGGGAGTTGCCACAAGATGCCAGAGTTAAGAGAAGTTTTACGGTAGCTGCCACTCGCCTTCCGTGGCAAATGCTGATATTTAAACTCGTATTTATCGTGTAAAATGTCGCTGGACTATCACAGGACTGATGTGCGATCTCTATTTTTCAAAAAGATAATAAATGATCATTTATATTCAATTTTACTTGGAATAACCTACTTGGTTTGCTAAAATAAACAAACGTGCTATATCTATGATAGTAGGCTAAACATAGGCCTATATTGTAATAAAAAAAGAAATATTGGCAAGTGAGCGTTGCAACGCAAGCCCTTGGCAATTGTCGCTTCTTGAGGGGAGTTTCCACTGCTTGCTACGATAACCAGGTGTATTGTTACTAGTAAAGACAAATAATTAAAAAATAAATATCTGTATTGACACAGCAACGAGTACAATGGTGTTATTAGACTTGGCTACAGACTTAGGGCAGCTGTAACTGATTGCATTTGCCACTGCTAGTGAGATGCTAAGATTTATATTTGATAAATGAGGCAAAGGACAGTTATATTTGATTGCACACATGTATAAATGTGTTATTTTAAATCCAGGCATATGTAGGCCTACTTAATTTGTATTATTTTCGTTGTTAATAAACAGATTAAAGTCATTGTATCTGTTTTGTTGTTTAATATTTTAATTCTGGTATAACATTTTTATTTAAATGCTTCAGATTATTCTTATTAGATATTGATATCAGTGAATCTAAACAAACCATGTTATTCCGTTAAGACAATCATGACAGTATATTAAAAATCGAGACACAATGCATGCTTTTTTATCCACCCTTTTATTGCGTTTTGAAACTGGCGAACAATTTATATTGTTCGAGTTCTTGACAGAACGCTGAGTCATGCTCATCCGTCTCCCCTTGCCAGCTTTTAAGTGCTTGTAGGCTTTGCGCTTGGTTGTCCTTATCCTTATAGCACAAGTAGGCTATTTCTAAATCACAAGTACAGTAGGCTACTTGAGTATACAAGTTAGCCTATTTCCTATAGCCTATTTCCTATTTCTGTATGATTCCAATCGCTTTTTAAGGTCAAAATCAGCAAATTTGTCGAGCTCCGCTACAACTACGGGTAGCGATGAGAAGTGAGGCAGGGACGAGCTCTGCCTCTCGTAAGCCCACAGTAGCTTGCTGGAGCACGGGCACTAATTTAGCGCGGGCACTTATTTGGTGCCCGCGCTCAAGCCGGTTACTGTGGGGTGAGGTGAATGTGTCACTCCACAGAAACTTGCTGGAAAGCGGGCCCTAAGCGCATGCCTGTTACCATCTCACTGTAGGTCACCAATGTAATGTTTGTAGATCCCTTTATTAAATGTATCCTCGCCATCCATAGTCTCTAAATAACTTATTTAACGTATTAGGCTCGCTGGTCTCATCATATAACGGCAATGAAAAAAGCATCAGGAGAGGCAGCCATAACCTCTGCCGCACTGAAGGGGGCGCACGTGAGCCCACAGGTTCTTGTTGCTACTGTTATTCTACGCAGAGACGGATAGACACAAACAACAAACTATACTTTTGAAACTACAGGAAGATAAGGAGGACTTTTACAAAAAAATAATAGAGATTGTTGTCCAGAAGGAGAGTATGGACTTAATCTTCAAGTCAAGGTAAGACCACAATTGTAATGAAAATGGGATCTTACTAAGAAAGAACAATCCAATATTTGGATTTTGGGTATCCTTTTGTTGAACGGTCTGTTTAAAATGAATCGAAGCATCAGACTAAAAAAGCTTTTGAAAATAACCGAATATTTTCATTAAGGTCAAAATATAATATTTGTAAATCTGACTCTGAAAGAGTCAGTGCCTCACCAGCCATGAACCTCACCGCACGTCACTGATATGTATGTATTGAATGTGTATACAGGGGCGCCTGTTACCGACAGGCAAGTGCTTGGTCCAGAAGGTCCAGACTTTACTGGCATTGATCCGGACGACCTTGTATAAAATTCGCAAGTGGACCTTTCACAAAAAAGTTTGAGTACCCCTGATCTAATCTAATGCTCATTCACACACGCTCACATATGCATCTGGGATTTGGCAGTTCAGTATAGTGCCACTTTACCTCCTTCGGAATATTATTTCGGTTAAAATATCAGAAAACTCGGAAATATTTTGAACCTTCCAACTGTTCTTCAAAAAAAAATTCTGTCAAAGAGAAAGTCTATATGGCCTGCGCTCCCAAGATTTTATTCAGATGCTGTTTCCTACAGTGAGAACAAAACTGGGTAAAATATGCTGTCCCTACAGCTTGGAACAATGTACAGAAGGAGCTGAAACTCTCAGATTTAATCACTATGGGGGAATTCAGGTCCATCCTAAAGGACAGAGAACACAACACCATTGGTAGATGTGAGTGCTCGTATATCCTAAAATCGTTTTAAATGTTGCCAGTTTTGAATGATTTTTAATAGTTTGTTTTACTTCGCATATTGACTGGCTAATGTGCCATTTTATTTGTGTTTTACAGCTGTATTTGTCTGCCTGTCATGTCTGCGTTTTATCTGTTGTAACTTCGTACATGCTGCCCCTCTTGGCCAGGTCACTCTTGGAAAAGAGATTTGAATCTCAATGAGTCTTTTACCTGGTTAAATAAAGGATATGTATTTGTCGTTCAACAGGCTGCAATGCCAACATCTTATATGCTGATGCACCCAATACACAGATTGAATTGCTGACTGAGGCCTTCTGGGACTATTTAGCAACGGCAAAAGACACAGCTGAGGACACCCTCCAGATGATCAGCAAATCACCGTTTGTCAAGCATGTCAAGTAAGTCTAGACAAGACCATTGTTACCATTGTCGACATTCTAATGATGCAAACAAAAAAAAGTATACTGCAAACTGATATGCAATTTCTCCTCACTGAATTCTAAACGTCCCATTGTTCTCGCTCCTTTCTAGTGACCGTCTGGGAGACGGGTTCATGGCTGGCTTCTATTTTGCCTCCGCCGTGCAGGACCTTCCCCCTGCAGCTAAGGACATGATCCACAAAGTCACCAGTGAGACTGGGTTTGTGGAAAGGGAGCTGGCCGCTGCCCTGAAGCCCTACACCGACGACATGGAGGTCCAGATCCAGCAGAGAGTGGAGCTGCTCAAACAGGAGATGGCCCCCTACGCTGAGTCCCTTGACACCGAGGCCCTGAGAGCCGCCCTAGAGCAAAAGAGCGAGGAGCTGAAGCAGAGTGTGAAGGACCTGCAGGCTCAGCTTGGGCCCTACACCGATGACCTGAAGCTAAAGGTGGACAAGCACCTGCAGGACTTCCAGGAGCACGTGGCCCCTGTGGCCGAGCTGGTTCAATATCAGCTGATTCAGAAAGCCATTCAGTTTCGAGATATGGCCGCCCCATACGTTGAGGATCTGAGAGTAAATCTGAACCCCTACGTCCAGGCCCGCCTCACCTCCCTCTACGAGGCCAACGCCAAGTCCAAATAAGTCAACCTCCCCCTCACCTTAAAGGGAAAGTAACTGCATCAACAGAAACACAATAATCTGATCCCAGCACACAAAATGAACAAAACGACAACACAAGCTAACCAGTTATAGATATTTAAAAAAAATAATGATTTGGAGGTTACAAACTGTGTTAGTAAATTAATGAAAAGGGAACAAAGATTGGTAGATTCTGAAAGTGTGAAAAACAGATGTTTTTTCTGCATTGTGAAATCAGACTGGGGAAAGTGGACATGGAAAACTAAAAAGACAAATTGAAGCAGCAAACACATTATGAGCTGCACTGAAGCTCATGAGTTTACTGTGCACCACCTATAATTACTCGTGAAAGCAAGACAGGTGAAAACATTTGGTAACTAAAGTGTACTGAAGAAATGTTGTGTAATATGAAGTAAAAAACTAATGATTGTATTTATAGAAAAGAAAGTTATTTTGAAAGAAGAACATACTAAAAGAGAATGACGTGTTTTTCATAAATTAGTCACTCTGTATCTCCTGTCCACAAGTGAAACCAACACGTACTCAACACGTTGGATCGAGATTGTGTAAATAAACAAGTTGTACAAATATTAAGTTGTGTTTACTACAGAGGGCTACAAAGGGTTTTGTCTGAGACTTAATTAGCAAGGTTTAGAGGTTCTGGTAAGTATTGTTTTTTAAAGTCTTGACGGAGCCAGGATAGTTCTTATCCCTGATTTCAGACTTTGTACTGTAGCATCATTTTAAAACCCATGCATGATGAGAGTGGTATTAATCTTCTTATTTATATATATATGCAAGAGTGCTAACCAACGTACTTACCAACATACTACAGTAATGTCTCTTACATGTCTAATATGTGTAATGTATATTTATAAAGCGCTTTGAGCACCTGTAAAAGCGCTCTAATAAAAAATGTAATGCATTATTATTATTATACTTCTAAACATGTGCAGCTAATCCTTAGATTATGTCATTACAGGTAGCAATGAATATTTGTTTTGTAAAAGCACATTGTTTTATTTAAATTAAAACAATCTAGAATACAAGGAAATGACAACATGTATTAATGACAATTTCTGTGAATGTGACAGTGTAAGCCGAGCATTTGATCAAAACCAGTGATTTACAGACAGAGGATTTCAAGACACAAAGAAGACAATGACAGAAACTAAATACTGACGTTCTCAGGACAATACCTGAAGCAATGCAGAGCAACAAGAAGCAGAAAACAAAAGGACAGTGACATATTAAATAAAGAGTCAATACCACGCCACAACATTAAAACAAATAAATACAATCAACAATGTCTACTAACTTCTACATGTAGCAAGCAATGTTTAGCCACACAACACAGCTAGGCACCATGGAATAGAGCCACTTTTAGATAAAGTAGTAAGCTTTTACTGGGAATAGGGAAGTTGTAGTTCCATGTTCTTGATGATCATGTCATCATGCCTGCAGCAGGCTATTACCCACCCAGTTCAGTCACAATAGCTGCTGGATACACACATTACAACCCAACTTCACAAGTTTGCTTACATTACATTATGAACAAAATACTGTATCTCCCATGAAGTTTGAGTTTTTTGACAGAGATATTCCATCAACATTAATACGGGAATGTGTCTCAAATAGGTATAGCAGTGTTGAGACGATGGACCTAAAGTAAGGGCATTTCTAAAGGCAAAATGTTCAAGCTAATTAAATCCTTGGTTTACCTTATAACCGGTTATCTCAAAGCCAGTGTCTGTCTATTTTTGGAACCCGATACATTTAGAAATGCAAAAAGACACAATTTATCATAAGGACTCAAAGAGATGGCAGTGTCGAGGGTTAAGTTGTTTCCACGAGTTGTTTAAGCAACAATTCTATAGACTAAGGCTGGTTTTGCATGGGCACTATACATATTTTGAATACCAAAAGAAGCAGAAGATATATACATATCAAGTTTAGCCCACTTGTATAAAAGTCTTAGAATACTGTCATGGCAAAATGATAACAATCGTTTCATTTTCAACTCTAGGACCTTATCCTGTCTATAGAAAACAAGGATGAAATTAAAATGTTGCAAATATAGTATGCCCTGTGTGAAACAGTTCGGAGGCGAGAGCGGGGAATTGAGAGCAGGCCCGTATCGGACCGCAGACTCCGAGAAGGGGTGTAGGAATGGAGGAGGTCCGATAAGTACTGGGGGGCGAGGGCAGGGAGAGACTTGTAAGTGAGGAGGAGTGTTTTGTACTGAATCCGGGACTTGACTGGCAGCCAGAGAAGGTGGATTAGGCTGGGGGTGATGTGTTGCCAGGCCTTGGTGTGCGTGAGAAGCCTGGCAGCAGAGTTCTGGACGTACTGTAATCTCTCCAGGGCTTTGCTGAGAACCCCGGACTGGACTCCATTGCAATAGTCGAGGCGGGAGGTGATGAAAGCGTGCATGAGTGTTTCTGCCACGGAGTCAGAGAGTGAAGGCCGGAGTCTGGATATGTTTTTGAGGTGGTAGAAAGCAGATTTGGTGACAGATTTTATGTGAGCCTGGAAGGAGAGGGTGGTGTCCAGGATGACTCCCAGGTTGCGGACTTCAGTGGACGGAAAGATGGAGGAGACGTCAATGGAGAGGAGCAGATCTCCAACTTTCCTGAGCTGCACCTTGGGAGCCACAATCATGAGCTCTTTTATATTGCTCTTTAGTTTGAGCAGGTTTTGATGAAATCCAGTTTTCGTTTCGTCGTGTAGGCAGTTGACAAGGAAAAAAAAAAACGGTCCAACTTCATTCAATTTTCCGTTTTGTATTGAGGAATGAAGAAAAGCAGTCTGGTGGACCGGAAGTTAAAGAACACATTTCAAAATAAAAGACACAAGGATATAATGGCAATGCTGTAAAAGTTCAATCCTGGAACCCAGAAGTCTGACGAGGATACGTTTATTTCTGCCTTCACTTGCAGATATGCATTTATAGAGAATACAAGTATGCAAGCCCTTTGCATAACTTTATTTAGCTGACTTCCGGTTTGTACTGTGTCTGCAAATCCAGTGTCCAGCTTGTCTGTGTGTGACAATGTCATGTTTGTTGCATACCTGCAAGATTTACCTGTGACAACCCTTATGAAACAAAAATATATTGTAATATATTGGTAAATATAATATAATATACAGGATCATACTTTCATGGGAAAGTAGTCCTTACATTTTTAAATATATTGCAATATATGCATGGACCATGTATGGCTATATATTGATACATATACAAAAATTAATTGCAATGAAAACAAAAACTGCACTATACATTTTTATTTGTAAGTTTTATTGAAACACTCATTTATCTTTCATGAGTTACACAAGTTTACATAAAGTTGAACAGATATTCATCAACAGTTATCTCACTTCGTTTTGTATAGTTACCCACTTTATATATGAACATATGTTTGATGGTATATATTAAAAAAGAACAAATACTCCATTGAAAATAATAGACAGTTTATAAATATATAAAGTCACACACATGCATATATGCACGCATATATATATATCTATATATCTATATATCTATATATATACAGTATATGCATATATATGATTTATTTTTTCATTCTTGAATATACTATAATATACTTACTTATTATTTATATTTGTTTAATATATATGTTTATTTTGAAATTGGAAATAAACCAGCACTGAGATATTCTTGGAAATTAAATTAGAATCCATAAAACAGTTGCGTTTGGATTCTGGTTACGGCCGACCGGCTATTTGGAGTGGAATGCAGCCCATCTACGGCAGTAAATGCAGCACTGCATGATCACATGCAGCGGTGAGCGGACAAAACACACACTTCAGGTTAGAATATCACACGTAGCTATTTTAATTACCTCTCAAACTACCTAAACTAGTTATAGATATGTTTAGTTTTACTGTCGGGTCACTCATTACTGGATCCGCGAGCTGCTGGCATAATAGATTGCCCGATCGGGCAACCAGCAGGTGAGGCTTCATTGCCCGAGCTAAATACTAGATGGCCCCGGGCCATCGGGCAGCCCTTAATGTCGAGCCCTGATAATATTCAATTACTTCACTATTATACAGTATTACTACCAAACTCACTACAAACATCAATAGTCTCCTGATGCTCATACTACAGCAGAGAGTTCGGAAGAATGTGCTTTTGAATAATTTTGGGGAATATTTCTAATGTAAAATCTTCAATAAATATGGTATAATCTTCAATAACGTTACTATTATATTTCTACCAAACTCACTACACACATCAATAGTCTCCTGTTGGTCATACTACAGCAGAGAGTTTGGAAGAATATGGTTTGGAATAATTTTGGTGAATATTTATACTGTATAATAGTAACGTTATTGAAGATGATGCCCTGTTTATTGGATTTTACATTAGAAATTAGAAAAAGATATTGAAGATTATACCATATTTATTGAAGATTTTACATAACAAATATTCCCCAGAATTATTCAAAAGTACTTTCTTCCAAACTCTCTGCTGTAGTATGACCAACAGGAGACTATTGATGTGTGTAGTGAGTTTGGTAGAAATATACTATTTAAATGTGAAGTGATTGAATATTATTGTATTCTCTTTTTTCGGAGTTGCACTTTGCAGACGGTCCCTGAGCACTCGTTTCTTCTCGGGCTGCGGATAGAGACCAATGTAATGTGTCCAGTTTAGAGGACAACACGTATTGGCTTTTGTTTTTATCAAAATGTGATTGTAGTTCGTTGTCAACCTTACCACGGTACTTAGGAGGCGTACTTTGTGTCTGAACAACGTTTTGTTCATGAGTTATTGATCCGTGAAATCTGAATCTGCAAATATCGTTCCAACTTTACTCAACTCGGTGAGGAGCTGTCAAACTCGACCCTAACGGCGCTTACAGCCGGCCAACTAAAAGTTGTTTTCCGTTCACGTTGTCATTTTTAGACTCCTTCGCTTCTTTGCTTGTGAATCCAAAAGCTGCAAGGCATGGCTGTTTTCGTTTTGCCATATTTTTTATCACAAAGCCAGAGTTAAAAAAATATCAATATGAACATTTCAAATACCGCGCTGGCATCGCCACCGTAACCATAGCAACGTAAGTAGCGTAAAGAATGCAGCGCCGACACGTACAGATGACAACACCCAGAAATATTCACAAATATAAAACAAATATTCAGAAACTGTAATGAACAATAACTATTGTTTATTTCAAGAACTTTTATTTACAGAAACTCAACATTTCTAATCTGTGTGACACAAATATGCACAATTGTTTTGGGCTCCCCCTATTTATCTCAAAGTCGGCCTTCAGGGGAGCTCCCTCCCTCTTCAGGGGAGCCAAGCTCCTGGCTCCCCCCCATTTCGAACAGTGACTACAACAGCTACATTAGCTAACATTAGTTACATTAGCAATGTTAGTTCCCTTGTGTATAAGTGTATAACCGGTCCGCAGCTTTATAAACATTCAATTTAGAAGATTTTCGATGTTACAGTCAACTGAAGTCGAACCAAAACAGCCAAAAATAGCGGACCTTTAGATCGCTAGCATTTAGCATAAGTCAATGGAGTTTAACATAGCGGAAATTAGCATCGCGGCTAACGGACATTTTCTGACTGGTGAAGATGATGAGCTGGTTAAGTAATGTAACCACAGTTAGTCTATGTGTTCTGATGTTAGTAACTATGTAGGCTAACATTAGTTAGGCTATGTATTGTGGACTAATGCAGTCAAGTTAGTTCACATTTTAGTTGTTATTGCCCCTGCTGACAATTGTGTGGATAATATGTAGCCTACAGTAAATGGAATTTCACATTTTGCTCTCCAATGTATGTTATTTTAATATTGACCCATAATACTATAACTATATATTTTACAGGAGCATTGTTGAAATGTATAGTTCGAACTAAGCCTGCAGAACCACTAGTCAAGAGGACAGAGGAGCCAGATCGCAGTGGTGAGGAACGCACTGTCATTTCATTTCACTGTAATTTTTAAAGTTTTCACATATCACTTTATTCACTATTCAGCTTAGTTATTTATTCAGTTATTTTATTACTGGTACTGCTAATTGCACTATGCATATTGTTGTATATTGTATTTACGTTTGTATTTACTACTACTACTTACACAATCGAGGGTTGCAGTGGCGAGCCGTGAGTTTTATACCTAGGCCCTCTGACCCCCACCCCTTCCCTCGAGTTATTACGTCACAGCGTATACTTCAGCGGACTATCAAAACAACGGCCCGGGGTGCAAAACGCATCAATGAAAGCGACCCTCTACCACACAAAACAACACCTGTAAATAACCCTATTTGTGTTCTTTGAAATTGAAAAATATATTGCATTGTGTTTGTTACTTTCGTTGCAGTTCTATGTATTAAGTGTCATTTGGAATGCTTTTATTTTGAAGGCGAGTTAACGCTGTTGAAAGGAAGTTGTTGTTGCTATGGAAACAAGAAAAGTTTCACAGCGGGCGTCATAAAGTCCGCGAACACCCACCCATTTAGGGGGAAGATATGATTGGTCAATTGTACTGTCATTTGACATTATTCTCTCGTTCAGTTACTATAGCTGCAGTGGCGTTTTCTAGTGGAGGCCAAGGGAAGCCAGGCTTCCCCTGTTTTTTTGGATTGTAGTTATCATTTTAATAAATAAATAAAAACACTTCGTTTAGGTTGACGGTACGGGACGAATACGGATACCGTTACACCCCTAACCCCTAATATATATCCATGTTCATATCATTGTCAATATTAGGCAAACATTAAAGTGGATTTTGTAGCACTGAAAAAGATACTCATTTCAAAAATATAGCATCTAATTATACGGCTTTCAAATGATGGAATGCGTTTTTTACCATTACCCTGACCCAGGGCCGCCTTAATGCACGGGCTGACCTGGGCTGAAGCCCAGGGGCCTACGGAGATCGGGGGCCTATCATGAGCCAATTAAAAAATAAAAAAAAAAATAAAAAAATTCTTTTTTTTTTATTTCGGGTGTTTTTTTTTTTTTTTAAATAAACAAATTCTTGGCTTTCAGAATAGGAAACTTTCATTTCCAAAATCACACGATAAATACATTTTTGAATCTTGTAAAGGGAAGACGACAGCTCTCCCTCGCCACTCTGCTGTTCCACAGCGCCGCCCCCCTCCCTCCACTGACATTATTATTGTAAGATGTAGAGTAATGATAGATAACACAGCAAGGTCCGTTACAGTTTGTTTTCATCTGATTTTAAAAAAACAAAGTCTTGGCTTTCAGAATATTAAACTTGTTTCGGCAAATTCAGATGATAAATACAACTTTGAAGCTTGTGACGGCATAATTACAAGCGGAGAACGGAGTAACTTGACGTCACAGCAGGCATAACAACAGCCGATGTTTCTCGTGAGGGTTTTCCCCGGGAAACAAACACAATACACACAAACGCAAATATACACAAACACACACACACGTCAGAATGAGAATATGTTTCACATGTGACTTATTCAAATTGCGAGTGATCGAGTGAAGAAAAAGTTTGAGTGGCGCTCGGAAAAGGAAATTGTTGAGGGAAAAGGAGTTTCGAGACAAGCAGCTATTACAAAAAATGCCGACGCTTACAGGTTATTTTAAACCTGTAGGCCAGGATGAGGAGGAAGGACAGATGAGTTCTGTACCGAGCGGTAGCGGTGCCGGCCGCGGGGCCTCGGAGACAAGTAGGCCGTCTGGTTCTGATAGCGATGGAGTAGCGGGAGAGGAAAAACAGACAGGAGGGACATTATCTGTTGGAGGAGATGGAGAGGACGACGAGGACTTGCTACGTGGAGGGGAGCCAACGGCAACCGGACAAATACATGAGGGAGGCCCGATACGTCACTCATATGGAGGAGAGGACCAGGCGCGTGTAGAGCAGAGTGGAGAAGTGCGATCACAGAGCCTGCCGAGGCTATAAATGACTTTGATTTGTTGTTTAAATAGGGGGCCTACAAAAACTATCAGCCCCAGGGCCTGATGGCAGGTTAAGGCGGGCTTGCCCTGACCCTCCAAGAACCACCGATGACAGGTATTCACATTTACTCACGCTAACGATGCATCAACTTGTAAACTATGAAAATAGTGGACTTTAAAAGTAAAATGTAATGCTGTTGAGGGTTCTTTACTTTTTACAAAATATAATTTTGAATGTTCATATTAAACTAAATGTTATCAAGCAATATGGGACATGTGTGAAAAATCCTCTTATTCATATTAATCCATTATTTTCCTCCTGCTTCAGCATTTTTGGCTTCTCTACTGAGTCCAGGCCAAATTTCTTTTACCACCAATGATCCCCCGAAGACCACAGATTTCAGCTATTCCTTACACACGTCACAATTTCAGTCATTTGTGAGCAGTAAAAAAAAGTGGGCTG
Organism: Notothenia rossii; assembly: GCF_949606895.1. NCBI lineage: Eukaryota > Metazoa > Chordata > Actinopteri > Perciformes > Nototheniidae > Notothenia > Notothenia rossii. The sequence goes on from NC_136905.1 coordinate 9,866,990, forward strand.
CTTCTAAGGTTAATCATCCTCTAAAATATATATAAGTTCATGTTAGGCAAACAATTACAGTGATGCTGTCGAAGTTGAACAAAAAATAGATATGTTAACATTGAGCCAATAACATTTTATAATGCCTTTCCAATGGGGCTATGCATTTTACAGCACCACCACACCTGACCCTCCACAGACCACGGATTCCAGGTATTTACATTTACTTATACACATTACACTTAAAAAAGTGGGTTTTGAAAAGCTTAGTTTGCTGCTTTTGAGGTTAACCGACTCATTAATAACATATATTTATGAGCATAAAAGGTATCTTAAGCCATTTAGATGTGTACATGCCTTTGTATTGATGTTATGCACTTTACAGCTCCACCACGCGTGATCCTCCAAGAACCACGGATGACGGGTATTTATACTCACACACATTACACCTGCAGTAATTTGTAAACTGTGGAAACAGTGGGCCTTGAAAACCCTAATTGTATGCTGTTGAGGATAATAATATTGTTGAATACTGGTCTTTGTGTTTATATTAAGAGGGGACCTATCATGCAAAATGCACTTGTTGATGTCTTTAATACATAAATGTGTCCCCGGTGTGTCAGGGAGCTCATGCAGCGTCAGAAAATAAAACCTTCTCTCTTTTCCTCCGTACCCAAATCTCTAAAAACAGGGGTACAATGTAGCTGATCCAGATTTGCGTCAAATATGACGTAATATCGGAAATGTGGACCCACGGCACCATCAGAAAGTTGCTATCAGAAACAATGCCCGACTGTTTTGGATGTAATATGGTCGGTAGGGGTTTAACGGTTCACAAACATTTCGGTTCGGCACGTACCTCGGTTTTTACGTCACGGTTCGGTTCGGTACGTTTTCGGTACAGCAGAACAAATTATCACAAAACATAAAACATTTTTGGGGTTTTTAATTATTATTAAACTGTGAATATTCACTCAAATAAATACAAAATATAATAAAATAAATATTAAGGTGCAGCATTTCGATGAGCTGAAATGATCTGTATTTGAACTGTACTGTACTAGTACCTAAGCAGCCAGTTTGACATTATGATTTGCTTGTCATTGTATTTTCATGTTTTTTTAAAGAAAAATGCTTAAATGCTAGTGGGAGTTGGATTTGCACTTCAATCATTTTTTTTTTTTTTTAGTACCAGTGATATTCACCTTCGGGTGATGCCTTTTCAAATGAGTGTGCAAGTTTGATGTATTGCCAGCCGCGTAACCAATTTAGTTGAACAATGCCAAACAGCTTTGGTTCGGTCCACCTGTCTTTGTCCTTCATCCTTGTACGTGTAACTGTGAAACCAAAATGTTCCCAAACTGGAGAATTCAATGATGCTGGAGGATTTTCGAGCTCAACTTTATCTGCGTTTGCCATTTCGACAGTTCCTAAAATGACTGACTAAATGTGAACGCATCCCTGTGACCAGCTCTCATAGTATGCCTCTCTTCCAATGAAATGACTTGGTCGCTCTATGACGCGTTTAACCCAATGTGAGCAAATTACACTGAGATTACTTCCAAAACATTGTTCACGTTCTCAATTTTTACGTTTAACTTTATATTTGTTCGGTACACTTCGGTACACACTTGTACCGAACAGAAGAGGCCATACCGAATAATTTCGGTACGAATATGTATACCGTTACACCCCTAATATATATATATATATATATCATGATTTAAAACCCAAATACATATCTAATGAGAAGTTTTCTCATTGCTAAAAATGAACACTTGTATATATATGTTTAGCAAGTTGATTCACCTTGACAGTTTAAAATTAAGATTTTTTAAAACCCACTTATATTACAGTTTACGCATTACTTAAAATATAACCGTTGCGTGTAAATGTGAATACCTGCTCTCATCCGTGGTTCTGGGAGGCTCTAGAGTGGTGTTGCTGTAAAATGCATAGTATGATTTGAAAAGCGAATTGCTTTCTTTAAATGAAATTCATTTCTTAACTCAGGTCCAGGAGCATGGCCACGCATCAACCCCATCACTAATCAAGGCTAAGTCTATTTATATCCGGCCAATCATACAGCCATCTCCAAACCCCCTTCACCCCTCCAACCATCGACCCCTTCATCCCTTATCCCTTATCTCTCCATCCCTTATCCCTTCATCCCGACATCCCTTATCCTTTCATCCCTAAATCCTGACATCCCTTAATCCCTTATCCCTCCATCCCTTATCCCTTGATACCGACATTCCTTCATCCCTTCATCCTGACATCTCTTAGTCCTTTCATCCCACATCCCTTAATCCCTTCATCCCAACATCCCTTACCCCTTCATCCCTCCAACCATCAACGTCTTCATCCCGGCATCCCTTATCTCTCCATCCCTTATCCTTTCATCCTGACATTCAGACATCCCTTCATCCTTTAATCCCTTGTCCTTTCCCACCTACACCTAGCAAGTTAACCAAATCAGCTTAAGTGTTGATCGTGTCCAATTCATTGTTTTGCCTATTTCTGCTGCCATCAAGTGGCCAAAAGAGAGCTGTTCATTTTATGACTGGCATCTGATAAATGTGATATGTGGACCAAGTGATAGAGAAAGAAGACGGCCTTCCACTCGGTGAGTTTTTTATTTTCTACATACGCTTTCACAATCCAAAATACTAACAAGCATTGTCAAACTAACACGACCCAAACCATGTCGTTGCACACATTTATATATTCTCAGAAATGCTAATGTTGTGAACTGACAACCACTTCGCACACAAATAAAGGGTCACACTTAAACTTTCCTCAGTTATAAAAGCAGTGAATCTTATTTCTAATTTATTTGAATTGACTTCCATAAGAATTCAAAGTAGAAAAAGATAAGAACAAAACTGTGGTTACACTGATCAACTTCATGGATCAAAAAGCTTGAAACACAATAATTCCCTTACGATTCTGTTTAATTAATGTCCTAGGTCTTTCGAACATCACAACATATAAACAAAGAAGGATATATTTGAATTTTATTTTGATATTAGGGATTGATAGCCTGCAGTTTGTTTTCAGGCCTGTTAAAACATGAGTGAAGCACTAAAACTAGCGGCAGAGCTCAGTAATTCAATTATGACATACATTTGAAAATAATATTTAACTGTATTTCAAAACAATCCATAACGCCAAAATATTTTTTTTTGTGTGCAAATAATGTCAATTTAAGAGGTCATTTCCATGAGGAATGAGGAACTAGAAAAGAAAACATGGTTATAATAATCAACTCCCAATCACCAGTTTGACCCAGACAGACATGATCACAATAACAAATATATTGTCACAACATCATCAACTCTGTGCAGGCATTTCATTGACTTTCAGATAAGCTGTTGTAACATGTGATACAGTTGTAACCAATATTTGCTTTACCCTTTTGAGTTACCCATTTTTGATCTGTGTATATAACTAGAGAAAAAAACGAGAGAAAGAAAACAACAAGAGAAACAGCTGAATAACTTTGCATTACGGGTCCCGTCATGAGCTGAGGTTCAAGGTTCAAGGCTTTTATTAGTCATACGTGCATAGCTACAGTGTAGTTATGACGATGAAAATCTTAAGTCACAGGCTCACAGACGAGATGAGCTTCAAGGTATCAAAAGCATCGCCGCTATCAGGAGGGTGGGGACAGGAGAACACAGCAAACCAGGAGAGAAGCCAAACATGCTGAAGCCGGAAGAAAGGAATGGATTAATTAAGATATGAAGATTTTAGACACATACAAAAATACAAAACCGTATTTTGTAACAATTGGAAATAGTCTCAACAGCATCCAATTGCTTTCAAAGTCCACTGTTTTTATGGCTTACAAGGTTTTTCATCAATACTGTGTGAGTCAATATAAATACCTGTCATCGGGGGTTCTTGGAGGCTCACGGGTTGTGAAGCTGTAAAATGCATATAATAATTAGAAAGGTGTATGTAAATCGAATTGCTTCATTTAGAAAAAAAAGAGATATATATATATACAGTATATGGCATCATTTGAAAGACATATTAAACTCCTATGTTTTTCCCAAAAAACTACAAAGTTCTGTTTTGACAATAACAAGTGGTTTTAGTGTTGAAAAATTATAACACAATGTCCTACCGTGATGAACAAGGGTCTTCTTTCAGCTCTTTAGGAGGATATTTAATATTCACTCGTCCAACTTGAGGAATTAGCATAGCACTTCCATTGATGAGAGCAGTGATATCTAGCAAAGAAAACAACTTGGGTAATCATATGCCATTCTTCAACTTAGCCTACATTTAAAGACAAATAATCAGCTTACCTTGGAAGCTAAAGGTGAAAATGACACTTCCCCCCTTGAGGAACTCTCTGGTTTTTAATTCATTTTTATCGGAAAAAGTATATCTGCCATACATAGTTCCAGCAAAGATGGTTTCACCATTGTCATCTACGTAAGTCAATCCATCCAGGCGAGGATTGTCCCACACATAACTGCCTGTTTAAAGAGAGCAATAGATCATTTCAGTTAAACAACGAGAGACTGTTCTAAACCAGAAACTTCTTATGTAAATAAATACTGAACACTTTTATGTTCTTTTTGACTTACTATTAGAGGATGTGCTAAGGTCACTGGTGATACTAAATTGCTTGGACATCTGCAGCTGGATGTTGGCGTTCTGGTCCAGCATTTTGAAGGTCACCTGCCTTTCTGTGCAAGGCCACTCCAGCCGGTCATCATTTTCACCAGACACGAGTTGCACAAACAATCCGAAAAGTGAATTATTCAACAAAACCTCAACCCTATAAGCATAGCCCCCGCTGGAGTATTGCCGAGGGCTGTAAATAGTGGTGCCATAACTACTAGAGTTCAAAGTCTGCTCAAAGTCATCAAGCTGCATGGTTAAATGTGGACATTCAATCTCTGACAGATTGATTTCATCGATTGAGAAGCCGCCTGTGGAGCTTCCTGCTCCTTTACGAACATCAAACTCCACCTGGAAGTGCTTAGTGGCATTCAGGGAAACATGATGGAGCTTCCAGTAGTTTGTTGGCTCACCTGGAAAAAGAATTTTGCAATGTCTGAATTGCATATATATAAACACAAGATAATTAAATGCTATATTTCTAGAGGATGATTACCATCAATCTGTCCCATGAGGCGTAGGGTTCCCTTGCGGTCCAATTCATCCTGAAACTCTCTGATCCAGATGTTGAGGTGGTCTGACATGTTCCCACTGTGGAAATAGTAGAACTGGAGACACTGGACATGATGCTCCCTATTGAGACTCATCCTGTGGGTCTCCAGCCAGGCCGAGTCTCCCTCCTCACCTGATGCCGTGCTAACATGCATGAAGAAACCCGCATCTTCACCTAGAATGTGTATTGTCCCAAAAATAAGAAGTTATATATTTGTGTTTTTCATAATTTTCTGTGGGGATACTTGACAATATATTCAACAGTTCAAAGATAACATGACATAAGGGTGGGTGGCATAAGAAAGTTGGATAGGAATAGTACATATTTTAATTCATTGTCAGGGAAAGTTTTTAAGCACACAAATGCAATGTTAGATTTAAAAATCTTACCTTGTTCACCACTGCCACTGGGTAGATTGGTGTGGTCAGACACAGGACCCCCTGTAACATGTGTTACCATTTCCCAGCCAAGCCCATTCTGTGAACAGCTAGTCATTTGACACATGGTCTCATCGGGGAAGCTGCATTGCATCTGAAATGCAATGGTTGACTCTGTAGAGTAAGATATAACATTGGGTTGCGGACTCTTGGTTGAATATAGGGTATCAAATCAAAATAAGACTGATTCCGATTTGTTTTGGTGGGTAATCATTTAATACTGAATAAACCTTTCAAATACATGTTTTGATACACAAACTGCAACCAAATGGCCTTATACAGGTTCACAGGAATCATTAAGTAAGCTCTTATCTGGCTTTTTGATAAGAATGAATGAAGAATAGCTTTAGTTTGAGCTTGTGCTTTAGTCAATGACAGGTACAATTATTAAGTTCATTAAAATGCCCCTTGAAAACCTGTTGGGCTGCAAATAGCATTATTATATCTCCACCAACTTTCAAACACTTACTGCATTTGTAGAGGAGGTTCAGCTCCAGAACATCTTTGGGACTCACTTCCAGTCTTTGACCAATCACATCCTGGAACTTTGGGTCTTTGGTTATAATTGTCGACCCGTTGCCATTGCTGAAATAACCTTTACCGTAGTGCATCACTGACCAGTAGTCGTACGGGACTCCCTGGGTGGTGGTGTTTTCATTGCTGTGTTTTTCAAAATTATTCTCACGGCCTGGATAAAGACATATAAAAGCCAACCATTATTTGTTTAAACTTATTAAGATAAAGTGATGCAAATTAGTCGCTTTTCGGCGCCTCCCGCTTTTTTAACGCTGATTTGGGTGACTTGTGTAATTCGTGGAGAACCGAAGAGTTTTCGTTTTGGGGGGGGGGGGGGGGTCCTAGATCGCAAAATAATTAAACAATCGAGTGCCTGTTTTTCCTAGCCAAGGACAGGTACATTATACACAACAAGAGCGTAACGTGTCTTCACGTGGTTATGTCTCGTCTGAGTAACGGAGACGGAGAGCACCGGAACGCCGCTCCAGCTCTTCAAATATTGCAGTACCCATAAGGAGCCGTACACACACCGCAGTGTTTGGGTGGCTGTGTCTTTAGTTGTAAGCACAGTGGCGATCAGTTGTTATTAGCATCTGGTTAGCTAGCTATGCTAACGAATTTAAAGAGCTTTTCTACAACCAGCTGGAAGAGAGCTCTCTCCTGAGAGGCTCAAATAACCTCAGCTCAGTGAGGTTAAGGCACACCTTGATATGATCATTATAGTTATTAATGAGACATTAGAGAGTAAATTATTAACAGGTATAAAATACTATATGACAGTAACAAAAAAGTTGTTAAAAATAACAAGAATAGAGTTCGAAAGGGGAGTGATTTGTAAAATATCCAAAAAGAAAAATCTGCTTACAGTTCTGTTTCATATGGGTGTTGAGAGATGTATCCATAGATCTCCTGATGTTGCTCTCTAAGTGCACCAGATTGATGCTTTTAACTTCAATATTTAAAAAAAAAATCTTCCCGGGGGAGCTAGCCCTTGGACTCCCCTAGAGGAGGTTAGGTCCCCCCCACTTAAATCATGTTCACATGGATAGGATACTAAATACATTTGCACACATCTTGTGTCCATATCTTTCTATTTTGGTGGTCATGCCACAACCGTGCACGTGAATGCATGCGCGACAGCGCGAGTCATGGTGAGATAGCAGCATGAAAGAAAGGCGAAATGAATGGGCTGTGATTTTAGTTTTTTTAAGCAGAGGTTGAGTTCAATAATTTGTACGTTCCTCGGAGGATGTTGTACAAATTGAAAGGAAAAAGGTTCCCCACCCCTTCTGTAAATAATAATAAAAACCCTTGATTTATAACTTAACATCTGTCTCCTATTGATCTGAGTATATTATAAAGAATAGCCAGTTAATTTAAGCATTATAGCACAGGCCTTTGTCAGATGGTATATTACGCTGTTTTTTTCCTGCTTCGAATAGTTCTCTCTTTTTTCACCATACGTGTGTTTGCATCACTGAAGATATGAAGAAGATTGTTTGGAATAATGTTTTATTTTCAGCCGCATTTATCTTGCCACCAATCGATATATTTGAAATATTTTTGATTATACCGTCTGTATTTAGACAAAAATATTGATGATATGTTTGTGGAATAATTATTCTAATAACTTATTTATTTCCAACTCATTGTAGGTCCTTTTATATACCTTGATATAATCCTGTACATATAAAGAAGAGGCATGTTTAACAAGAGTCTTTAACAAACCTTCTATGATGTTCTCGTCAACAATGGTCACATAATCATCTCTGTCAGATCTGGACTGTTCATGGTAGAAGCCCAAAGCATGGAGGAACTCATGTTCAACCGTTGAGAGGGAATCACAGTAAGACCCGATGGAGATGTTCTGTCCGTTGGATTTTATTTTTCCAACATATGAATAACATCTAAAATGAGAGAGCATCAGCAACAGCATTTTGACTGACCTTACCAGGCATCGTTTATCAAGTTTTCATAGTGAAAGTAAAAAATATGCGTATAGGAACCGTCTGTAGAAAAAATAAAGACGTATATTTATCAAACATGCCCCTAAATCACAGCAGCTCATTTACATCCAGAAGCAAAATATGGTCAACCACATACTTATGAAATTATCTAATGTTGAGTAACTTTTTGTGGACAAAGAAGCTAACGAGAAAGGAATGGTAAAGACGGAACAAAAAAAACATACCCATTTAACTTCTTGACGTGGACGTAATACTCCTCGGAGTCCCTTGGTTTGAAGTCAATACATGACTTCAACCTGAACTGGTCAAAGGCTTTCAGGATGAGTCCTTTAGCATTCATCTCTGCCATTGTTCATGGGAATTTTTCAAATAGAAGAAGAAGAACAAATTATAATATGAATGCATAGATTAGCTGGCGTTTCTTTCCTGGGAACATTACTGGAATATGTATGCTCTGGTGGATGCCTTTAATGATTAAGATCATGCCAAAGGAGCTTTGTTCACGACAATGTGCTGCTGCTATCTGGTTCTTATATCCCAGGAACTGACTCCAATAAACTGGTTAGGTCAATGATATAACATATTTAACAAACTCCCTAACATGGCTCATAGCTTTTCTCTCTAGCAAAGACACATTTTTTGGTTAATGCAGGAACTATTATATTTACCAAGGTCTTTGTCCAAAACGTATGGGACTGGAGATGTCCACAGTTGGTCCCCATCCGTAATGGCACTCCTCTGCGTTGTTGGTGGTGCCTAAGAAGATTTATAAGAAATGTAATGGGTGACGGAAAATAATTATACAAACCAAGTTTCAATTTCTTAATTTACAACAAAAAAAACCCACCTTCAGGATATCATCATGTAAAAAATCTAAGAGAAAGCATAAACTGGTTGAGTTTTTAAACAAAGAAAGGTGCTGCAGTTAAGTATGAACGTGAACACAGCTATATTAACAAAGGTCCATTGAATGATATGAAGATGTTTGTCTTTACCCATGTTTGCCTCTTCAATGCTCTTGTCGTCACCAATGTCTAAAAACAGTTGAGAGGTTGCCATATAAAGTAACATGTATGAATGATATGATTATACTAGTTATATTTGATCAGATAAACGACTACAACTTACCCACTATCAATGTTCCCACCTATGAACAAAGACATTTGATCATATTAACAGATCTAGTAATATAATATGTTATGTACAACATGAAACACAAATAACGTTATTGTATTCTGTCTAATGATAGCTTTTTTGGGAAACAGGTACGATTAAAACTTTCGTCAAAACAATACGTAATTAATTCCTGCTATAAACTTTACGAAATGAAACACTGCAGTATGAAATACATCATGATTTGAGAGAAAATAGAACAATAAAGTAACTTACCATTTTTTGTGAGAATGATAATAAAAATATTAAGGTCACACCAAGGAAAATGTAGCCTTTCATCCTTTTGTCTTGGAACAAACCTAAACACAGAGATATATGAATAAACGTACAAGATGTCCCAATATGTATATTGTTTAAATATCATAATGAGAATATATTGCTCGACCAATTTAAACAATAGCTTTTTTTTCTTTAAATTAATCAATAAATAAATGATAAGTTTGATTAATTTGTATTTAAAGAAGACAGAAAGTGCTCATCTGCGTTTACCCTCTGCCAGCCTGATCGTCTGAATCCTAACTGAACATGAGAGGCTTTGGCTTTCACAGATTAACTTGATTGATTTCATACAAAAGAAAGAAAAACAGGTTTTAAAACTATTCAGACAATGCAGTAAACACAGAGGGTTTCATCTAAACTTGACTTCATACAGAAATGTTAAATGGGTCTGCAGAATGACTCCCTTTGTTATTCATATGTTAATGTTTCACTTGTATAAACTGCCTTAACCTGTTGAGCCCCATGCCTGTTTTTCAGGTCTCAGGCTCGAAAATGACATTACCAGAAGAAAACCTAACCTCCTCAGATTTTCCTTTTCTTTATGGATATTTTACAAATCACTCTCATATAGTATTTTATACCTTTTTTAGAAACATCTTTTTGTGTGGGGTGCATTTTATGACAGGCCTGCTTATCACAATATGCACCCCCTTGCTATCTTACAAAATACAAGTCTCACATTCACGAAACGTGCTCCATTCATTCGTACTAGTCCTACAACCATACCCTAAAAAATGCTGTCATGCTGTAAGGCCTGTCATAAAATGCACCCCAGCCAAAAATATGTTTATATTCATCCCACGCTCAAGCACTTTTTAGGGTATGGCTGTAGGACTAGTACCAATGAATGGAGCAAGTTTCATGAATGTGAGACTTTTATTTTGTAAGATAGCAAGGGGGTGCATATTGTGATAAGCAGGCCTGTTATAAAATGCACTCCAACCAAAAAGATGTTTCTCTTATTCCCACCCTCAATCATTTAAGATACGTTCATAACTAACTGTAGATATGTAGAAAATAAACGTAGAGATACGTTGATAACAAACGTAACGTGGGAGAAAATACGTTTCTAGCTAAACGTAATTGAGAATGCAGTTTAGTTCTGTGGGAACGTCAAATAAGTGACCAATGAATGAAAAATCCAGGATTCGACACCACTACCATCAAAATACGGAGCGAAAAGTTTAACCACAAGAATCAAGACTATATGAGCTACCACTAAGCGACTCACAGTCTGTAAATTAACCATTAAAAAAAAAACTTGGACGTTTAGTTTTCGTTTTAAGCATCGTTTTAAGCTCTTAACGTTTCATTTACAAATGCGCGTTCCCGTGACAAGGGGTGCATTTCATGATGGGGGTGCATAATTTGACCCAACACCGGAGCCGCGTTCTGGTGCTCTCCGTCAGAACTACACCCCTGTCAGACGAGACATATACCACGTGATGACACATTAGGCTCGTGTTGTGTTCAAGGACCCTGACCTTGGCCAGGAAAAACAGGCACTCGCTTGTTTAATTATTTTGCGGTCTAAATGTTTTTCTTTTTTGCGTGTGTTTATAAATTACCTCGAGGGCCGTTCCAAATGGTCTCGCGGTCCGTATACGGCCCAGAGGCTGGAGGTTACCTACCCCTGGTTTAGATGGATTTAGGAACTTCCCCTCGATTCTGTAATCCACCCAAATGACCCCAGAAGTGTTTTTTTTTTCTAAACCTCTCTAAAAAGGTCAAATTTAACTTGTTTTGCATCAATCTTGATACAGGGTACTTATAATATGTATAGTTTGGATTCCTAAAGCTTTCGGTCTACTATCCCATCATTCAAGGGTGGTATTCACTATAAGTAATGTTTTTCTTTTGAACATTTACATGTTTTTACGATGTTCAATTTGAATTTACTTTAAAATAAAAACATCTATATTGATTCTGACTTTTCTAAATCCAACTCAAAGGTTTATCATTGCTTTGAGAAAAAAGCGTATTAATTTACCCCTTTTAGAAGTGAAGATATAGTCAATTGTTCTGGGAATGTCATTTTGAGCCTGAAAAACAGGCTCGGGGCTTAACAGGTTAAAGAAAATGAAATGCCACTCCCCACACCCCTATGTCAAAAAACACAATGGTGCTCTAGGTGGAGATTCAGGTGATAAGGTGGGCGGGCGTTACCTTGGCTGGTGATTGGTTAATAGTTGCACAACCGAAAAAAACTCTTGTGACATAACAAATAGGCCAAATTCTGATCAGCTCATTTTCAGACAGGTTTTTATATAAATGGATCACGACAAAAACGTTTCCTAAAACTTTCAGAATCTCTTTACAGGGAACACATATTTCTGTATAAATTACATGAAAAGTGGATTTAGCATAATAGGTAACCTTTTAATTACACCGTTTTTTTGTGGAAAGTCTTGAGTTTTTATTAATAAAGTTTCCATGTCAAGTGACTGCAAATAAATGCAACTTTGTATTACTGTCCTGGAAAAGCAGGGATTGGATTTTAGTGCTTCCTCTATCATTATGAATATCTTTCATGAAGATTCAACACTTTCTTTATTCTTTATTAGTCTAATTCATTGACGATAGCTTTCATGTCATATAACCCAATGACCTCTTTGTCATTGTATTACCACATGTACGACACATTATTTTTGATAGAATTAAGGATTTCAATGAAAGAATTAACACTTTTGTAAGTATAAACTATTGGTTGCTTTGAATATCTTCCATGTTATTTGATCGAATGTGTTCTTTCACACACATTTCCATAAAAATAAAAAATGATTGAGTTTTATAACAGAAATGTATATATGAAGTCATATGACATGTAACAACATTCTCGTTATCTGCTCGGACTATAAAAAAGTGTTTCTAGCAAGTTTGCCAAGTTTGTATTACTTTGACAGAATGAAGCCCGTTTTCCTTGAAGTAAGTAATTTGTTTTTTTACTAAACAGCCAAAAATAGTTTTTTTGTTGCAAAAAACACTTCCTTTCATTCTGTGAGTTTGCATTTTCTACATAGTTCCTGTATAATCTAATCCATAATACTAATGCGCTTATTGTCTTTCATTTTTGTAAAGCACTTTGAATTGCCTTGTGTTGATAGATGCTGTAAATAAACGTGCCTTGCCTTACCTTGCCTAATAAGCGATGTCTAATGAAAACAAAACAAACCGTGTTATATGCATGTGATTACACTCTCAAAATGATATTGTTGTGAATTAAAGACTAGTGTACACACAAATATGTCAAAACAGCAAATTTTCTTTTTGTTAGCCAGTTATAAAATTAAAAAAAAAAGTATTTTTTATTCATTTGAGACAGTGCACTGCTATTCGAAATCAAAGTAACATTTCAAGATAAGCCCACAAAAGATAAAATACATTGGAAACTAACCCTCACCCCCCTATAGTGATTATGATTACAGTGATCAAACTTTGGCCACACTAAACAATTGCTGTTAAAATAATTGTGTCATTCTTTTGGTTGTTTTCATACAATACACTAAATGGAAAAATACATATTTCAATATATACTGTATATATTTTAAACGTTAAGATGATATTAGGAATTGATACCCTAACGTTTATTTTCAGGCTTGTTAAAAATGTAGTAATGCCTTAAAACCATCAGCAAGTTTTTTGAAAGTTTTTGCACTACTCATATTACTGTATTGGTAAGCAGCACAATACTGTTATAGACTTAAACCTAATTCCAGTTTTAACTATAGTAAAACCATCTCTTATTTACAGTCGGTACTTCACTGTATTGTAGTGTACATTTACACAACACAGACATTTGAAACACCTTGGAAATCGATTTCAATACATAAACTCAAATTCAGTAAATAGTGTGACTGTCTGTTGCTGTAAATGTATGTAAAACTTCGATTGAACGGTTGATGTCATGAAAAATGAGTCAATAGAATACAAATGTTTTTGTAATAATCAATTGCATAGTTATCAGTTTAACCCTGACATATATGATCCCTATCATTTGTACTAACACATTTATGGTCACAACACCAAACATCACAGTATTACAGGTATTTCATACGTTCTTATATGCTGTTTTAAATTGTGATACAACAACTCCCACCAGTATAATATCCACCAATAGTTTTTACCCTTTTGTGTACCCCTTTTTTTATTTGTGTTTATAACAAAGAAAGTTAATAAATGTAAAATCTGCTGAATTACTCTGCATGTGGCACATTTACTGGTCCCGTCATGAGTCGAGATGTGCTTCAAGGTATTAAAAGCATCAACACTAGCAGGAGGGTGAGGACAGGAGAACACACCAAACCAGGAGAGAAGCCAAAAATGCTGTAGCCGGAAGAAAGGAATGGATTAATTTAAATAAGAGCATTTTTCACATCTCTTAATCCCTTAATCCTGACATCCCTTGTGAGTATTATTTGAAAGACATGTACAAATCTACTTGCTTTTTTCAATTGTTGTTTTAAAAGAAATATAAATGTCTTGCTTAACACGAACATAGAAACACATATATATTTTTATTTGTTGATTATCCTCAAGTGCATCAAGCTATTTTACCACTTACAAAGTATTACACTTTACAAATTACTTAAAGTGTAAAAGTGAATACCTGCTTTCATCCGTGGTTCTGGGAGGCTCTAGGGTGGTAGTGCTGTAAAATGCATAGCATGATTTGAAAAGCGAATTGCTTTCTTTAAATTAAATTAATTGGTTAACTCAGGTTCAGGAGCATGGCCACGCCTCAGCCCCATCGCTAATCAAGGCTAAATCTATTTATATCTGGCCAAACATCCGACCATCGCTTGTCTCCATTCTCTCAACCCACCCTCCCGCTCCCTTCCACTCATACATTCTTATTTCCACCTCATCCTTAGCCAAACCCCCTTTGTCACTCCAACCATCGACGCCTTCATCCCGACATCCCTTATCTCTCCATCCTTTCTCCCTTCATCCTGACATTCAGACATCCCTTCATTCCTTAATCCCTTAATCCCTTATCTCTCCATCCTTTATCCCTTCATCCTGACATTCAGACATCCCTTCATTCCTTAATCCCTTATCTCTCCATCCTTTATCCCTTCTTCCTGACATTCAGACATCCCTTCATTCCTTAATCCCTTAATCCCTTATCTCTCCATCCTTTATCCCTTCATCCTGACATTCAGACATCCCTTCATTCCTTAATCCCTTATCCCTCCATCCCTTATCCTTTCATCCTGACATTCAGACATCCCTTCATTCCTTAATCCCTTATCCCTCCATCCCTTATCCTTTCATCCTGACATTTAGACATCCCTTCATCCCTTAATCCCATAATCCCTTCATCCCTCCATCCCTTATCCTTTCCTCCCTTCATCGCTTCATCCCAATATCTCTTAATCCTTTAATCCTGACATCCCTTATCCTTCCATCCCTACACCCCTTAATCCCGACATCTTATCCTTTCATCCCTACATCCCTACATCCCTTCATCCCTTCCCTTATCCCTACATTCACTCATCCTCTCCACCTGTCTCTATTCGTATTCAACTCGTGCATATTTAGTGGAAACATGCCGGGGACTGAACCCCCACTCTGAGTGTCCGTCTGCCTGGACCAAAGCACGTCATCCCAGACCAGACCAACAGACATAATTTGCCTTCATCACTTAATCCCCCCCACCATATCAATTCATTGTTAGTCCTTCATTAAACCTACAAACATTATACTGTTGTGGCGAAGTCCTTGCTAGTGAAATCTAAGATAAGATTTTCAAAGCCCACAAACGACTGCAAGTGAAATGTTTCGGAGTAATAGTGAATACCTGTGATCCGTGGTTCTAGGGGGTTTAAGGGTGGTGGTGCTGTAAAAAGCAGAGTATTATTTGAAAGACATGTACACATCTACTTGCTTTTTTCAATTGTTGTTTTAAAAGAAATATAAATGTCTTGCTTAACACAAACATAGAAACACATATATATTTTATTTGTTGATTATCCTCAAGTGCATCAAGCTATTTTACCACTTACAAAGTATTACAGTTTACAAATTACTTAAAGTGTAAAAGTGAATACCTGCTTTCATCCGTGGTTCTGGGAGGCTCTAGGGTTGTGGTGCTGTAAAATGCATCACTCCTAGGAGTCTAACCCTTTCTGTCTTGGGACGTTTACGACCAACCCTAAGTCTCGTTATCTCCTTTAAGGAATGTGCTGTTGCACTTAGTCTCAGTTTTATGACTGGTCAACGCTCGGTCAGCCTAAGAGTATCTCCAGAATGTTGGAGATATCGCCAGTGTTACCAGGGGTTTACGCTCCATCCCCCAATATGTGGATTAACTCTCTATAAACTAGTTAAAAGGGCTATCGGGAGAGGGGCTGGGCAGAATTGACATGGCAACCCACCAGGGCAGTCAGAATCTCTGGCTGTGTGACTTGTGATGTGAATTTCTCAGGCCGTATACTTGTAATAAATATCAGTGTTTGACATCAAAGCTCCAACTCTCCTCGTGTCTCTCTGAGTCCTGACTCTCCATTGCTGCAGAAGTTTCCCTTACACTATCTACATCCCTAGATCCCTTGATCCCAACATACCTTATCCCTCAATCCTTATCCCTTCATCCCTTATACCTACATCCCCTCATCTAAAGCACGTCATCCCAGACCAGACCATCATACGTCATTCGCCATCATCACTTAATCACCCCCTCCATATCAATTCATTGTTACTCCTTCATTAAACCTACAAACATTCTACTGTTGTGGCGTGGTCCTTGCTAGTGCAATTTAAAATAAGATTTCTATAGCCCACAAATGACTGCAAGTGTAACAGTTGTGTGTACATTTGAATACCTGCTCTCATCTGTGGTTCTGGGAGGCTCAAGGGTGGTGGTGCTGTAAAATGCAAGGCATGATTTGAAAAGCAGATTGCTTTCTTTAAATAAAAAAATGAATTTGTTAACTCAGGTTCAGGAGCATTAAGATAAGATTGTATGTAATGTGTGGGAGTGATAGTGAATACCTGTGATCCGTGGTTCTAGGGGGTTTAAGGGTGGTGGTGCTGTAAAAAGCAGAGTATTATTTGAAAGACATGTACACATCTACTTGCTTTTTTCAATTGTTGTTTTAAAAGAAATATAAATGTCTTGCTTAACACGAACATAGAAACACATATATATTTTATTTGTTGATTATCCTCAAGTGCATCAAGCTATTTGACCTCTTACAAACGTATTACAGTTTACAAATTGCTTAAAGTGTAAAAGTGAATATCTGCTTTCATCCGTGGTTCTGGGAGGCTCTAGGGTGGTAGTGCTGTAAAATGCATAGCATGATTTGAAAAGCGAATTGCTTTCTTTAAATTAAATTAATTGGTTAACTCAGGTTCAGGAGCATGGCCACGCCTCAGCCCCATCGCTAATCAAGGCTAAATCTATTTATATCTGGCCAAACATCCGACCATCGCTCGTCTCCATTCTCTCAACCCACCCTCCCACTCCCTTCCACTCATACATTCCTATTTCCACCTCATCCTTAGCCAAACCCCCTTTGTCACTCCAACCATCGACGCCTTCATCCCGGCATCCCTTATCTCTCCATCCTTTATCCCTTCATCCTGACATTTAGACATCCCTTCATCCCTTAATCCCATAATCCCTTCATCCCTCCATCCCTTATCCTTTCCTCGCTTCATCCCAATATCTCTTAATCCCTTAATCCTGACATCCCTACACCCCTTAATCCCGACATTTTATCCTTTCATCCTTTCATCCCTACATCCCTACATCCCTTCCCTTATCCCTACATTCACTCATCCTCTCCACCTGTCTCTATTCGTATTCAACTCGTGCATATTTAGTGGAAACATGCCGGGGACTGAACCCCCACTCTGAGTCTCCGTCTGCCTGGACCAAAGCACGTCATCCCAGACCAGACCAACAGACATCATTTGCCTTCATCACTTAATCACCCCCATCATATCAGTTCATTGTTAGTCCTTCATTAAACCTACAAACATTATAGTGTTGTGGCGAAGTCCTTGCTAGTGAAATCTAAGATAAGATTTTCAAAGCCCACAAATGACTGCAAGTGAAATGTTTCGGAGTAATAGTGAATACCTGTGATCCGTGGTTCTAGGGGGTTTAAGGGTGGTGGTGCTGTAAAAAGCAGAGTATTATTTGAAAGACATGTACACATCTACTTGCTTTTTTCAATTGTTGTTTTAAAAGAAATATAAATGTCTTGCTTAACACGAAAATAGAAACACATATATATTTTATTTGTTGATTATCCTCAAGTGCATCAAGATATTTTACCACTTACAAACGTATTACAGTTTACAAATTACTTAAAGTGTAAAAGTGAATACCTGCTTTCATCTGTGGTTCTGGGAGGCTCTAGGGTTGTGGTGCTGTAAAACGCATCACTCCTAGGAGTCTAACCTTTTCTGTCTTGGGACGTTTACGACCAACCCTAAGTCTCGTTATCTCCTTTAAGGAATGTGCTGTTGCACTTAGTCTCAGTTTTATGACTGGTCAACGCTCGGTCAGCCTAAGAGTATCTCCAGAATGTTGGAGATATCGCCAGTGTTACCAGGTGTTTACGCTCCATCCCCCAATATGTGGATGAACTCTCTGTAAACTAGTTAAAAGGGCTATCGGGAGAGGGGCTGGGCAGAATTGACATGGCAACCCACCAGGGCAGTCAGAATCTCTGGCTGTGTGACTTGTGATGTGAATTTCTCAGGCCGTATGCTTGTAATAAATATCAGTGTTTGACATCAAAGCTCCAACTCTCCTCGTGTCGGTCTGAGTCCTGACTCCATTGCTGCAGAAGTTTCCCTTACACTATCTACATCCCTAGATCCCTTGATCCCAACATACCTTATCCCTCCATCCTTATCCCTTCATCCCTTATACCTACATCCCCTCATCTAAAGCACGTCATCCCAGACCAGACCATCATACGTCATTCGCCATCATCACTTAATCACCCCCTCCATATCAATTCATTGTTACTCCTTCATTAAACCTACAAACATTCTACTGTTGTGGCGTGGTCCTTGCTAGTGCAATTTAAAATAAGATTTCTATAGCCCACAAATGACTGCAAGTGTAACAGTTGTGTGTACATTTGAATACCTGCTCTCATCTGTGGTTCTGGGAGGCTCAAGGGTGGTGGTGCTGTAAAATGCAAGGCATGATTTGAAAAGCAGATTGTTTTCTTTCAATAAAAAATGAATTTGTTAACTCAGGTTCAGGAGCATTAAGATAAGATTGTATGTAATGTGTGGGAGTGATAGTGAATACCTGTGATCTGTGGTTCTAGGGGGTCTAAGGGTGGTGGTGCTGTAAAAAGCAGAGTATTATTTGAAAGACATGTACACATCTACTTGCTTTTTTCAATTGTTGTTTTAAAAGAAATATAAATGTCTTGCTTAACACGAACATAGAAACACATATATTTTATTTGTTGATTATCCTCAAGTGCATCAAGATATTTTACCACTTACAAAGTATTACAGTTTACAAATTACTTAAAGTGTAAAATTGAATACCTGCTTTCATCCGTGGTCCTGGGAGGCTCTAGGGTGGTAGTGCTGTAAAATGCATAGCATGATTTGAAAAGCGAATTGCTTTCTTTAAATTAAATGAATTTGTTAACTCAGGTTCAGGAGCATGGCCACGCCTCAGCCCCATCGCTAATCATGGCTAAATCTATTTATATCTGGCCAAACATCCGACCATCGCTTGTCTCCATTCTCTCAACCCACCCTCCCGCTCCCTTCCACTCATACATTCCTATTTCCACCTCATCCTTAGCCAAACCCCCTTTGTCACTCCAACCATCGACGCCTTCATCCCGGCATCCCTTATCTCTCCATCCTTTATCCCTTCATCCTGACATTCAGACATCCCTTCATTCCTTAATCCCTTAATCCCTTATCCCTCCATCCCTTATCGTTTCATCCTGACATTTAGCCATCCCTTCATCCCATAATCCCTTCATCCCTCCATCCCTTATCCTTTCCTCCCTTCATCGCTTCATCCCAATATCTCTTAATCCCTTAATCCTGACATCCCTTATCCTTCCATCCCTACATCCCTTCATCCCTACATCCCTTCCCTTATCCCTACATTCACTCATCCTCTCCACCTGTCTCTATTCGTATTCAACTCGTGCATATTTAGTGGAAACATGCCGGGGACTGAACCCCCACTCTGAGTCTCCGTCTGCCTGGACCAAAGCACGTCATCCCAGACCAGACCAACAGACGTCATTTGCCTTCATCACTTAATCAACCCCACCATATCAATTCATTGTTAGTCCTTCTTTAAACCTACAAGCATTATACTGTTGTGGCGAAGTCCTTGCTAGGGAAATCTAAGATAAGATTTTCAAAGCCCACAAATGACTGCAAGTGAAATGTTTCGGAGTAATAGTGAATACCTGTGATCCGTGGTTCTAGGGGGTCTAAGGGTGGTGGTGCTGTAAAAAGCAGAGTATTATTTGAAAGACATGTACAAATCTACTTGCTTTTTTCAATTGTTGTTTTAAAAGAAATATAAATGTCTTGGTTCACACGAACATAGAAACACATATATATTTTTATTTGTTGATTATCCTCAAGTGCATCAAGCTATTTTACCACTTACAAAGTATTTCAGTTTACAAATTACTTAAAGTGTAAAAGTGAATACCTGCTTTCATCTGTGGTTCTGGGAGGCTCTAGGGTTGTGGTGCTGTAAAACGCATTACTCCTAGGAGTCTAACCTTTTCTGTCTTGGGACGTTTACGACCAATCCTAAGTCTCGTTATCTCCTTTAAGGAATGTGCTGTTGCACTTAGTCTCAGTTTTATGACTGGTCAACGCTCGGTCAGCCTAAGAGTATCTCCAGAATGTTGGAGATATCGCCAGTGTTACCAGGGGTTTACGCTCCATCCCCCAATATGTGGATTAACTCTCTGTAAACTAGTTAAAAGGGCTATCGAGAGAGGGGCTGGGCAGAATTGACATGGCAACCCACCAGGGCAGTCAGAATCTCTGGCTGTGTGACTTGTGATGTGAATTTCTCAGGCCGTATACTTGTAATAAATATCAGTGTTTGACATCAAAGCTCCAACTCTCCTCGTGTCTCTCTGAGTCCTGACTCCATTGCTGCAGAAGTTTCCCTTACACTATCTACATCCCTAGATCCCTTGATCCCAACATACCTTATCCCTCCATCCTTATCCCTTCATCCTTTATAACTACATCCCCTCATCTAAAGCACGTCATCCCAGACCAGACCATCATACGTCATTCGCCATCATCACTTAATCACCCCCTCCATATCAATTCATTGTTACTCCTTCATTAAACCTACAAACATTCTACTGTTGTGGCGTGGTCTTTGCTAGTGCAATTTAAAATAAGATTTCTATAGCCCACAAATGACTGCAAGTGTAACAGTTGTGTGTACATTTGAATACCTGCTCTCATCTGTGGTTCTGGGAGGCTCAAGGGTGGTGGTGCTGTAAAATGCAAGGCATGATTTGAAAAGCAGATTGTTTTCTTTAAATAAAAAAATTAATTTGTTAACTCAGGTTCAGGAGCATTAAGATAAGATTGTATGTAATGTGTGGGAGTGATAGTGAATACCTGTGATCCGTGGTTCTAGGGGGTTTAAGGGTGGTGGTGCTGTAAAAAGCAGAGTATTATTTGAAAGACATGTACACATCTACTTGCTTTTTTCAATTGTTGTTTTAAAAGAAATATAAATGTCTTGCTTAACACGAACATAGAAACACATATATATTTTTATTTGTTGATTATCCTCAAGTGCATCAAGCTATTTTACCACTTACAAAGTATTACAGTTTACAAATTACTTAAAGTGTAAAAGTGAATACCTGCTTTCATCCGTGGTTCTGGGAGGCTCTAGGGTTGTGGTGCTGTAAAATGCATAGCATGATTAAAAAGGGAATTGCTTTCTTTAAATTAAATACATTTGTTAACTCAGGTTCAGGAGCATGGCCACGCCTCAGCCCCATCGCTAATCAAGGATAAGTCTATTTATATCCGGCCAAACATCCGACCATCGCTTGTCTCCATTCTCCCAACCTCGCTCTCCCTTCCACTCATCCACTTCTACCTCATCCTAAACCCAAGCCCCTTAATCCCTTCAACCATCGACCCCTTCATCCCGACATCCCAACATCCCTTCATCCCGACATTCCTTATCCTTTCCTCCCTACATCCTCCTCCCTACATCCATACATCCCTATACCCCTTCATCCCGACTGCTCTTACTACTTTCATCCCTTGATCCCTTATCCCTCAATCTCATATCCCTTCATCCTGACATCCTTTCCTATCTGTTAGAGATTAATTTTGTCTTACTCCTAGGAGTCTAACCTTTTCTGTGTGGGGACGTTTACGACCAACCCTAAGTCTCGTTATCTCCTTTAAGGAATGTGCTGTTGCACTTAGTCTCAGTTTTATGACTGGTCAACGCTCGGTCAGCCTAAGAGTATCTCCAGAATGTTGGAGATATCGCCAGTGTTACCAGGTGTTTACGCTCCATCCCCCAATATGTGGATTAACTCTCTGTAAACTAGTTAAAATGGCTATCGGGAAAGGGGGCTGGGCAGAATTGACATGGCAACCCACCAGGGCAGTCAGAATCTCTGGCTGTGTGACTTGTGATTTGAATTTCTCAGGCCGTATACTTGTAATAAATATCAGTGTTTGACATCAAAGCTCCAACTCTCCTCGTGTCGGTCTGAGTCCTGACTCTCCATTGCTGCAGAAGTTTCCCTTACACTATCTACATCCCTAGATCCCTTGATCCCAACATACCTTATCCCTCCATCCCTTATACCTACATCCCCTCATCTAAAGCACGTCATCCCAGACCAGACCATCATACGTCATTCGCCATCATCACTTAATCACCCCCTCCATATCAATTCATTGTTACTCCTTCATTAAACCTACAAACATTCTACTGTTGTGGCGTAGTCTTTGCTAGTGCAATTTAAAATAAGATTTCTATAGCCCACAAATGACTGCAAGTGTAACAGTTGTGTGTACATTTGAATACCTGCTCTCATCTGTGGTTCTGGGAGGCTCAAGGGTGGTGGTGCTGTAAAATGCAAGGCATGATTTGAAAAGCAGATTGTTTTCTTTAAATAAAAAATTAATTTGTTAACTCAGGTTCAGGAGCATGAAGATAAGATTGTATGTAATGTGTGGGAGTGATAGTGAATACCTGTGATCTGTGGTTCTAGGGGGTTTAAGGGTGGTGGTGCTGTAAAATGCAGAGTATTATTTCAAAGACATGTACACATCTACTTGCTTTTTTCAATTGTTGTTTTAAAAGAAATATAAATGTCTTGCTTAACACGAACATAGAAACACATATATATTTTATTTGTTGATTATCCTCAAGTGCATCAAGCTATTTTACCTCTTACAAAGGATTACAGTTTACAAATTACTTAAAGTGTAAAAGTGAATACCTGCTTTCATCCGTGGTTCTGGGAGGCTCTAGGGTGGTAGTGCTGTAAAATGCATAGCATGATTTGAAAAGCGAATTGCTTTCTTTAAATTAAATTAATTTGTTAACTCAGGTTCAGGAGCATGGCCACGCCTCAGCCCCATCGCTAATCAAGGCTAAATCTATTTATATCTGGCCAAACATCCGACCATCGCTTGTCTCCATTCTCTCAACCCACCCTCCCGCTCCCTTCCACTCATACATTCCTATTTCCACCTCATCCTTAGCCAAACCCCCTTTGTCACTCCAACCATCGACGCCTTCATCCCGGCATCCCTTATCTCTCCATCCTTTATCCCTTCATCCTGACATTCAGACATCCCTTCATTCCTTAATCCCTTAATCCCTTATCTCTCCATCCCTTATCCTTTCATCCTGACATTCAGACATCCCTTCATTCCTTAATCCCTTAATCCCTTATCTCTGCATCCTTTATCCCTTCATCCTGACATTCAGACATCCCTTCATTCCTTAATCCCTTAATCCCTTATCTCTCCATCCCTTATCCCTTCATCCTGACATTCAGACATCCCTTCATTCCTTAATCCCTTAATCCCTTATCTCTGTATCCTTTATCCCTTCATCCTGACATTCAGACATCCCTTCATCCCTTAATCCCATAATCCCTTCATCCCTTATCCTTTCATCCTGACATTTAGACATCCCTTCATCCCTTAATCCCATAATCCCTTCATCCCTCCATCCCTTATCCTTTCCTCCCTTCATCGCTTCATCCCAATATCTCTTAATCCCTTAATCCTGACATCCCTTAATCCCGACATCCCTTAATCCCGACATCTTATCCTTTCATCCCTACATCCCTACTTCCCTTCATCCCTTCCCTTATCCCTACATTCACTCATCCTCTCCACCTGTCTCTATTCGTATTCAACTCGTAAATATTTAGTGGAAACATGCCGGGGACTGAACCCCCACTCTGAGTCTCCGTCTGCCTGGACCAAAGCACGTCATCCCAGACCAGACCAACAGACGTCATTTGCCTTCATCACTTAATCACCCCCACCATATCAATTAATTGTTAGTCCTTCTTTAAACCTACAAGCATTATACTGTTGTGGCGAAGTCCTTGCTAGTGAAATCTAAGATAAGATTTTCAAAGCCCACAAATGACTGCAAGTGAAATGTTTCGGAGTGATAGTGAATACCTGTGATCCGTGGTTCTAGGGGGTTTAAGGGTGGTGGTGCTGTAAAAAGCAAAGTATTATTTCAAAGACATGTACACATCTACTTGCTTTTTTCAATTGTTGTTTTAAAAGAAATATAAATGTCTTGCTTAACACGAACATAGAAACACATATATATTTTATTTGTTGATTATCCTCAAGTGCATCAAGCTATTTTACCTCTTACAAAGTATTACAGTTTACAAATTACTTAAAGTGTAAAAGTGAATACCTGCTTTCATCCGTGGTTCTGGGAGGCTCTAGGGTAGTGGTGCTGTAAAATGCATTACTCCTAGGAGTCTAACCTGTTCTGTCTTGGGACGTTTACGACCAACCCTAAGTCTCGTTATCTCCTTTAAGGAATGTGCTGTTGCACTTAGTCTCAGTTTTATGACTGGTCAACGCTCGGTCAGCCTAAGAGTATCTCCAGAATGTTGGAGATATCGCCAGTGTTACCAGGTGTTTACGCTCCATCCCCCAATATGTGCATTAACTCTCTGTAAACTAGTTAAAAGGGCTATCGGGAGAGGGGCTGGGCAGAATTGACATGGCAACCCACCAGGGCAGTCAGAATCTCTGGCTCTGTGACTTGTGATGTGAATTTCTCAGGCCGTATACTTGTAATAAATATCAGTGTTTGACATCAAAGCTCCAACTCTCCTCGTGTATCTCTGAGTCCTGACTCTCCATTGCTGCAGAAGTTTCCCTTACACTATCTACATCCCTAGATCCCTTGATCCCAACATACCTTATCCCTCCATCCTTATCCCTTCATCCCTTATACCTACATCCCCTCATCTAAAGCACGTCATCCCAGACCAGACCATCATACGTCATTCGCCATCATCACTTAATCACCCCCTCCATATCAATTCATTGTTACTCCTTCATTAAACCTACAAACATTCTACTGTTGTGGCGTGGTCCTTGCTAGTGCAATTTAAAATAAGATTTCCATAGCCCACAAATGACTGCAAGTGTAACAGTTGTGTGTACATTTGAATACCTGCTCTCATCTGTGGTTCTGGGAGGCTCAAGGGTGGCGGTGCTGTAAAATGCAAGGCATGATTTGAAAAGCAGATTGCTTTCTTTAAATAAAAAAATTAATTTGTTAACTCAGGTTCAGGAGCATTAAGATAAGATTGTATGTAATGTGTGGGAGTGATAGTGAATACCTGTGATCCGTGGTTCTAGGGGGTTTAAGGGTGGTGGTGCTGTAAAAAGCAGAGTATTATTTGAAAGACATGTACACATCTACTTGCTTTTTTCAATTGTTGTTTTAAAAGAAATATAAATGTCTTGCTTAACACGAACATAGAAACACATATATATTTTATTTGTTGATTATCCTCAAGTGCATCAAGCTATTTGACCTCTTACAAAGTATTACAGTTTACAAATTACTTAAAGTGTAAAAGTGAATACCTGCTCTCATCCGTGGTTCTGGGAGGCTCTAGGGTGGTAGTGCTGTAAAATGCATAGCATGATTTGAAAAGCGAATTGGTTTCTTTAAATTAAATGAATTTGTAAACTCAGGTTCAGGAGCATGGCCACGCCTCAGCCCCATCGCTAATCAAGGCTAAATCTATTTATATCTGGCCAAACATCCGACCATCGCTTGTCTCCATTCTCTCAACCCACCCTCCCGCTCCCTTCCACTCATACATTCCTATTTCCACCTCATCCTTAGCCAAACCCCCTTTGTCACTCCAACCATCGACGCCTTCATCCCGGCATCCCTTATCTCTCCATCCTTTATCCTTTCATCCTGACATTCAGACATCCCTTCATTCCTTAATCCCTTAATCCCTTATCTCTCCATCCCTTATCCTTTCATCCTGACATTTAGACATCCCTTCATTCCTTAATCCCTTATCCCTCCATCCCTTATCCTTTCATCCTGACATTCAGACATCCCTTCATTCCTTAATCCCTTATCCCTCCATCCCTTATCCTTTCATCCTGACATTTAGACATCCCTTCATCCTTTAATCCCATAATCCCTTCATCCCTCCATCCCTTATCCTTTCCTCCCTTCATCGCTTCATCCCAATATCTCTTAATCCTTTAATCCTGACATCCCTACACCCCTTAATCCCGACATCTTATCCTTTCATCCCTACATCCCTACATTCCTTCATCCCTTCCCTTATCCCTACATTCACTCATCCTCTCCACCTGTCTCTATTCGTATTCAACTCGTGCATATTTAGTGGAAACATGCCGGGGACTGAACCCCCACTCTGAGTCTCCGTCTGCCTGGACCAAAGCACGTCATCCCAGACCAGACCAACAGACGTCATTTGCCTTCATCACTTAATCACTCCCACCATATCAATTCATTGTTAGTCCTTCTTTAAACCTACAAACATTATACTGTTGTGGCGAAGTCCTTGCTAGTGAAATCTAAGATAAGATCATCAAAGCCCACAAATGACTGCAATGTGTGTGAGTAATAGTGAATACCTGTGATCCGTGGTTCTAGGGGGTTTAAGGGTGGTGGTGCTGTAAAATGTGTATTATAGTAGTAGAGTATTATTTTTAAAGACATGTACAAATCTACTTGCATTCTTCAATTGTTGTTTGAAATGAAATATACCTTTTTTGCTTAATATGAAAATAGAAACACATATATATTTTATTTGTTGATTATCCTAAAGGGTATCAATCCATTTTACAATTTACAAATTACTTCAAATGTAACATGTGGGAGTCAGTGTGAATACCTCTCATCCGTTGTTTTGGGAGTTGAATGGGTGGTGGTTGGTGAGATTCTGTAGAAAGAATTGTATGATTTGAAAGACATCTTAAAATACTATCTATTTCATTACGTTGTGTTTAAAATGAGAATTGGTTTCAGTTTTGACAATTACACTTTGTTCTCTTAGACAATGTCTTACCGTGATGAGCAGGGGCCTCCATTCAGATCTTTCGGGGGATATTTGATCTCCACTGGTCCCACTTGAGGACTTGGCAGGGAACTTCCAGTGACTAGCGGGGTGATATCTAGAAAATAATAACCATTTAGCTGTAATGTGCAGAAACTTCAATTTGAAACAAATATTCAAAAGAGTTTGTGTTAGAATTACAAGCAGAACAGTCAAGTTTAGCAGAAATACAAATATTTTCTCAGCCTGCCTTGGAAGCTGAAAACAAAAGCGACACTTCCTCCTTTGAGGAACTCTCTGGTTTTGATAAGATCCTCTTGTTTGGCAAAATACGATCTTCCAAGCCGAGTTCCAGCGAATGCGTTCTCATTATTCTCATCTACGTATGGAGTTCCAACTTCACGAGGATTGCCCCACAGATAGCTGCCTGTATATAGAAAGCATATACATCATCAAAGCTAAGTAACCACAAGAACATTACATTATTATCTCATTCCAGAGATAATATATATTTTTAAGTATAATTTGTAATGTACATTTAGACTTACCACCAGAGGCTGTGCTTAGGTCACTGGTAATACTTAATTGCTTGGACATCTGCAGCTGGATGTTGGCGTTCTGGTCCAGCATTTTGAAGGTCACCTGCCTTTGTGGGCAAGGCCACTCCAGCCGGTCATCATTTTCACCAGACAAGAGTTGCACAAATAATCCAAAATATGTTTTTTTAAGCCTAACCCCAACCCTGTAAGCATAGCCCCCGCTGGAGTATTGCCGAGGGCTGTAAATAGTGGTGCCATATTTGCTAGAGCTCAAGGTTTGCTCAAAGTCATCAAGCTGCAGGGTTACATGTGGACATTCGGTCTCTGACAGATTGATGTCATCGATTGAGAAGCCGCCTGTAGAGCTTCCTGCTCCTTTACGAACCTCAAACTCCACCTGGAAGTGCTTAGTGGCATTCAGGGACACATGATGGAGCTTCCAGTGTTTTGTTGGCTCACCTAGAGGAAGAGTGTAGCTTTCAAAGATTAGGTTCTAATAACATGTACAAAAGATGACACCACATCCATATATACTAAATTACCAGTGATCTGTCCCATGAGGCGTAGGGTTCCCTTGAGGTCCAATTTATCCTGAAACTCTCTGATCCAGATGTTGAGGTGGTCTGACATGTTCCCACTGTGGTAATGGTAGAACTGGAGACACTGGACATGATGCTCCCTATTGAGACTCATCCTGTGGGTCTCCAGCCAGGCCGAGTCTCCCTCTTCACCTGATGCCGTGTTAACATGCATGAAGAAACCCGCATCTTCACCTAGAATGTGTATTGTCCACAAATATTGTGTTATGATGGACCTTCAAACATAATATCCACATAAAAGGTACATATCATTTCAATTGATTGACGTATCAGGGAGATTCACGTTGCCCCGCATACATCTGTCTTAAGATTGTGATAACGTTTTGTGTGTTTCATTTGTACTTTGTAAAAGAATAAATGTGTGGGGGTATATGCACTTATTAGATACTTGATAGTTCAAAGGTAACAAGATATACAAACAGAGAATATTATAGTTCATGGTCGGGGCCATATTTTTAGTAGTACACAACTGAAAATGTTTGATTTATAAATCTTACCTTGTTCACCACTGCCACTGGGTAAACTGGTGTGGTCAGACACAGGACCCCCTTTAACCTTAGTTACCATTTCCCAGCCAAGCCCGCTCTGTGAATAGCTAGTCATTTGACACATGGTCTCATCAGGGAAGCTGCATTGCATCTGAAATGCAATGGTTGACTCTGTAGAGTAAAATAAAGAACACAGGATTGAAGACGTATTAAGTTATTCATTTGAATCGTTGTCAGTTAGATATGGTGCATAGGGAAACCCTAAACTTGTTTTTGATTCGATTAAATTAATAAAAGCTTTAGTTCCTGGTTGTGTTGTAATTGATGATACATCTGAAAACTGATTACTCTAGTTAAACACAATTAAAGTAACTAAGTAACACAAAATGTATATTGAAATGGTTGCTTGCCTGGTTCTGACTTTAATGACATATTATGTTCACAGTCAATTGACTGTCACTGGAACAAACACTTACTGCATTTGTAGAGGAGGTTCAGCTCCAGAACATCTTTGGGACTCACTTCCAGTCTTTGACCAATCACATCCTGGAACTTTGGGTCTTTGGTTAGAATTGTTGACCCGTTGCCATTGCTGAAACTATTTTCGCCATAGTGCATCACTGACAAGAAGTCGTACGGGACTCCCTGGGTGGTGGTGCTTGTATTGCTCTTTTTTGAAAACTACTTTCGAAACCTAGAAGACACAGCATAATGTATATTTGTATTAAATCTCGAGGGCTGAATAAATGGTTAAAGGTCGTTTATTATACTCTTTTTCATCAACATATTATAGTTCTCAGTTATATACAAAACATGTCTCTGGAGTGTTTTGCTCCAAATACCGAACAGATCATTGCAGCATCCCATAATCCCCTGTGTTTCAGCCTTGTTTCAAAAGTGATGATTCTCTTTCTGTTACTTTAGATCAGGGGTGCCCACACTTTTTTGGCTGGTGAGCTACTTTTGAAATGACCAGCTAACCGAGGTCTACCAACCAAAAATAAAAACCCAAATTGCAAGGGTTGCTGAATAACACGTTTTATTTTTACATGGGATAACTACAATAGGGCTGCAACAAACGACTAATTTGATTATCGATTAATCTATAGATTAATGAAACGATTAATCGACTATTCGGACTACTACTGTGTGCCTTGCACAATTTCTCAAACGCTCTTATTTAGCCATCAACTTTTAGATTTAGTTTGAGGTTGTTTTAGGCATGTGGAAACTAACAATGAAGACAATAAAGATGAATACTTGATTCAAAAATACATATATTATTAAATTAACTTAACAAATTGTGAACAAAATTAACATTGCTTTTTATTTGAATTAAATAAATAATATTTCACATCAAAAGAAACAACAATGTTTTAACAAATCATATTAAATAATCTGATGACAGAACTGGAAACAGAATAGCTGAAACTTTAACAAAATAAATAACTCAGTTACCTCTAATCATTAACCCATATTTGTATAATGTAGTTAACTCCGTGTGTTGCTGCTAGCATACATAACACCTGAGGTGGAAACGTTGCTCGTGGATGGGGCTACAGAGCTACTCGAAAGACAGTCGAACCCGGTGCATTCCTCCGTCTGAATGTGGTGCACTTTTGCTAAATGTTTAGACAAATTGCTCGTGTTACCGCCCTTACATGCTAAACTCTTTTGGTGACGAGCATTGTCCACCTCAAGACGGGTAACATGTAACCACACCTTGGAGCGCTTCTCTCCACCATCTCCTCCGTGTGTTGCTGCATGTAGCAGGTGCGTGTGTGTAAACTGCCCCGCCCCCTTGCAAACAGACGGGGGAGAGAGAGATCTCTTCTGGATTGGAAAGGTCGAAAATACACCGACCATAGACGCATTTGTTTGTCTTTCTGCATGTTAGAAACGAGTTGGCGACACTAAGACTAAGAGATAATGTTTGTGTAGCAATAATACATGACCTTTCTCTTTCTCAACTCGCTACTCGGAGGGAAGTCGCTGTCATATGCCTTGTGAACACTCCGATAATGCCTCTCCACGTTACCTTTCTTTGGCAGAGCGACGCTTGCTTTACAAATAAGGCAAATAACCTTTGAATGTGACATCACAAACAAAGATTCTCCCTCCCATTCTGTGTGGAAGTGGTATGTCTTTAGCTTTTTGCTCGTTCCCGCACTCATTTTGTTGTTTGTCTCTCCCAGCACTTGACTGATTTTGTATCGCTTTGCATTCTGTGTTAACAGACTGGAAAGCAATAGGTCGCTTTTTCTGTCAATCAAGTCAACTCCTGAATTAAGTGGCAGGGAGGCCAAAGGAGGAGGGATCAAAACCTGTTTTGTCTATTTTAACGGAGCTGGATTTTTTTTAATTTATGAATGACTCGCGATCTACCAGCATTGCCCCCGCGGTCGACCGGTCGACCGCGGTCGACGTACTGGGCACCTCTGCTAGATGAAAATAAGGAGCCTCTCACCAACACCCCTCTGAGAGAGATTTGGTTAAAAAGAACACCAGAGCCGCGTTCACACCGGAGTACTTTTCCCACAATAGTTCACCAGAACTACGATATATTTGCGTTCACATCAAAAAGCCCCAGGAACTAAATTAGTTCATGAGAACCTTTTTACCCCCTTTTCAGTCCCTGCTACAGAGCAGGTACTTTCGTGGGAGAAAAAGGTTCCTATGTCTGATTGGCTGGGCGGATTGCAAATAACGCCCCGTAAAAGTCCCAAAAAGTGTTGTTAAGCCGCCATTTTATTATCCTTGCATTGCATTATTAGCATTAGCCCAGCGCAGAAACGCAGAGCGACTAACTTATGGCAACACAAAATAAAACATGGGAGCGGTGGAGATGAGGAGGTGTCGGCGTTCTGGCGATTTACTCGGAAGGCTTCAGTAGAAGCTGCTGGGAGTCCCAGCAGCTTCTACTGGCAGCTTCTATTGGTTGCTGATTGGCTAATGGTTACACAAGCCACAAAAAATATTATGACATCATAAAGTGACCAAAATCTGATCAGCTTATTTTCATATAATTGGATCGGGAAAAAAAGTGAGGGGGTCTTTCTTCCTGAAACTTTCAGAATCTCTTTACACAGAGGGGACACATGTTTGTGTATAAAAGACAATAATAATAATAATAATAGATTACCTTTAAAGCACAACTAACATATTATTGATCTAGACAGCTAAATATTTTCTTAACCAAACAATTAAAAACGGTCACAAGTGTCACATTTTGATATTGATCTCTTTAGTCTTAAATGATAAATGATGAAAATGTACAATTAAAAAAGTTCTTAAACACATATAAAATATTACAATGAAAATCTTAAACAAACCTTCTCGGATGTTCTCGTTAACAATGGTCACATAATCATCTCTGTCATATCTGGACTGTTCATGGTAGAAGCCCAAAGCATGGAGGAACTCATGTTCAACCGTTGAGATGGAATCACAGTTAGGTCCGATAGAGAGGTCCTGTCCGTTGGATCTTACTTTCCCAATATATGAATAACATCTAAAATGAGAAAAAGCAGTCATCAGCTCATCAATTTATGAAAAGCACATATAGAGAAATTTGAAAAATGTGCAAAGGAACTGTAGATACAAACAACAAAATGTATATTTATCAAAGGTACACAAAGAACAATAAATATCACAAGCAAATTTACAAACAATAGCAAAAAATGATCAAAAAGGTGCTTTTTGTGGATAAATGTCGCGAGCAAGAAATAAATAGATATTTTTTCGAATGATTTTTTAAATATTTTGAAAGCTTACCCGCTTAACTTTTTGACGTTGATGTAATACTCCTCAGAGTCCCTTGGTTTGAAGTCAATACATGACTTCAACCTGAACTGGTCAAAGGCTTTCAGGATGACTCCTTTACCATTCATCTCTTCCAATGTGCATGGGCATTTTTCAAAAAGGAAGAACAAAGAAATGGCATTGTAAATGACAAGAGCAGTGAGGTATTCTCGCTTGTATACATTGTTGGTATGAATTTCCCAAATTTGATGCATATTGAACTTCTGTCTGTTCAATGATGTAACTAACTCCTTAACATGTTGCATAGGCCTCCCTAACTAAAACAAATATTCTGGTTAATGCAGGAAAACTAATATTCACCAAGGTCTTCATTGAAAACATATGGGACTGGGGATGTCCACAGTCTTTTCTCCTTAGTAGTGGCACTCCTTTCTTTGTTTGGTGGGTCCTGAGAAGATTTATAAGAAACTGTATCATGTGACACACACACACACACACATATTTATAATTTGAATATTTGCCTAAAAATGCTAAACCCACCTTCAGGATATCGTCCTGAAAAGAATCTAAGATAACACATAAAAGGGGATGGTTTTTTAACAGAATATCAATAACGACACATTGAAGCCACAATAAAGTTACTTGGTTATAAATTAACTTAACAGAACAATATTACCACAAGGTCCATTTAATGGTTTGAAAATGTTTAACTTTACCTTTGTTTGCCTCTTGAATGCTCTTGCTTGCACCAATGTCTACAAAACAGATAAGAGGTTGCCTTATGAAGTAACATTGAGAATTACATTATTATATATTTTATGAAATAAAATATGAAATACCACAACTTACCCACTATCTCCATTCTGACCTGTGAACAATTACATTTGCGGAGATGAATAAGAGTAAAACTATAATATATAACATACAACAGAATATACAAATAACATGTTCGCATTCCATCTATTTTTAGTTTTTTTCGGATGCAGTTAAATATGCTTGAGTCTCAACTTTTATTTTAAAAAAGTACTTTATTAATTTCTGTATAAAACGTTAGGAAATCGACAGCAACAAATATATTATAAATTAAGGAAAGGTACAAAAATAAAGTAACTCTTACTGTTCTTTTGGAGAATGATGATGAAACGGTCAAAATCACAACAAGGAAAATGTAGCCTTTCATCCTTGTGTCTTGAAATAAACTGGAAATATAAACAAGATCAATATTAATAAGCATGATCAATTCAAAAATATGGTAATATATTTGTATAATATGAACAAATATAATCGTAAACCTCTCAAAACATGATAAAGTTACTATACATTATTGTGTCCTCTTCACTTATCTGAAAATGAAGTATTTAAAGAAGACAGAAAATGCTCATCTGCGTTTACCTTCTGCCAGCTCGACTGTCTGTTCTAAACATGAAGGTTTTGGCTATACAGTATGAGTTTATATATGTGTGTAAATCATCATGTCCATCTGCGAAAACAAAGTAGAACAGGTTTTAACTTCAGACAATTCTTTTACATTCTTTCCGAATACTTAACAATTGATGCTGTGGTTGCAATGATGTGAAGAGAGACAAAAAAGTACAGACAAAGGACCTTGAGAATTCCATTCGAGAGCAAAGCAAACTCTTAAACTGTTGCATTGTGTCTCAGCTGTCAATCTATTAATTGAGGATCCGGAGTGGAGCATTATCTTTTGCACTTTAGTTTAATACTGCAGCATCACTTAAACCGATATCAGATATTACAACTGTGCAAAACAAACAACAAAATGTACATTTATTCTGATTTAATTCTCGAGCTTTTTCAATTTTATATGAATATTTTAGGGAAATTCAGCGTATAGAAAACTCTCATTTCATTCCAATAGCTCCAATGATATGATATATATTACTACACTACACAGAGAAGACCCGGCTATTTTTACTGTTTTTAGTGCTTGTTCTATGATCTATGAGTGTTTATTGATTATTCCAATAGCTTCACTGTCATGTAATCCAGGGATTCAAAATCAAGCATTGTATAACTGCACTGGACGAATAATACACACCTTTATGGTTTGGATTCTGGGCTTTCTTCTAATATATATGAACAATGTTATGAACATGCATGATTATTTAGTTTGATCCATTCATCCACCCATCCTCCTCCCACGTGACTGAAGCACTTCTCCCCCTGCTCCGATTCTCTGGCTCATCTCATGCTCCATTGTCACCTCACACAAGATCAAGACTCCCAGATATACCTAAACTCCTTAACTTGGGGTAAGGACTCGTTCCCTACTCTGAGTTAACCGACCATCGTTTTTTCTGCTGAGAACCATTGCATTACATTTAGAGTTGTTGATCCTTATCCCCGCCGCTTCACTACAAAGACTCATGAAGCTCAGCGCAAGTTCAGGCAGGAAGACCTATCACTTCGTATTGCGCGTCATGGCAATACTCGCACCCTTCACTAAATGATAGGGAGCGCCACTCCTCAGCTAACCTATCACTTCCCTCCGTTCACAAGCCTAATCATCGCACCTGTTAATCCCTCTATATATGCTCTCCCCTTTTCCATCAGCTGTCTTCCAGGTGTCAACGCGCAACCCTCCTCCACCCCTTCGCCTCCTGCTTCCAACTCAGGGCCAAGCCCAAGCTTCTCCCTTCCAACCGGACCTAACCACTTATCACCACCACCAGTGTCTAGACCCGGGGGGGTTCATCGGAAACGGTTCTTCCCTTCCCGAATGACATCCTACAAAACCTGGGCCTAATCGCCAAACACCATTTCATTCACTTGTTATAAACTGTCATCATTATGTTTCATTTATATAATGTGACCCGATAATAAACATGTATTCCATACATCACGTCTCTCCTGATTGAATTGCCAATTATATTCGTCTAATATCTAGTCAACATATCGAATATGTCTTTACACTTGCTGTAAGACATAATAACTTCAGGAGTAACACTGCAACGACATATCGGGTCTTGCTTTTAGACAATGCATCCTCCTTGTTAAGTCAAATAATCTTATTTTGAGTTGTATCTCAGATGAAAGACATTTATTTTTCATATTAATTGAAAAATAACCAACTAGCATCAGAAAAACAGGACACTTTTGAGCATTTGCGGCTTATATTGTAAAAACATTTCCTGATTCAGGTAAAATATAGTTCAAAATAAGTTTTCCCGGCCAATTACAAGATCTGATTTATCTAAATACCCCTTCTTATTTCAAGGAATCAAGTAATAACACCTTTTTTTTAATTATTGTCGAACTTGTTTTTGGAGCAGCATTTTTTCCAGTGTTCACACTCGGCTGCGAACAGATCCAATTAGTGCTGAAGGTCGCTAATGGATAATGCCATCAGAACTACTTCCTCGGCAAAAATCAGCAATGAAATCCTATAAAAAAACACATGTAATTATCTAGTAAACAAAAGGTTACAAAATCCAGAATATGATTTGTATTTTAGATTCTTCAAAATAGCCCCCTTGCCTTGATGACAGCTTTGCACACTCTTGGCTTCTCTATATATAGATATACATTTATAAATATATAATATATATTAAATAATGTATTATATTACATTATTGGCTCTGCATTGGATTATTATCAGTTCTGTTAGTAACTTGATGAATAACTACGTCTGAAAGAAGAAGTCTAGGGCAAATAATTGAAAGCAAATATTCAACAATTACACCAATTGTATTGTATGTTATATTCTTTGCAAGCTCTTAAAAATGAGGTCACGGGCAGGATATGGCCCACGGGCCTTGAGTTTGACACCCCTGACTTAGATAATGTCATTAAGTATCACACTGATAAAACAATGAACACATAAACCCCTTTAGCCACATTTACCCGAGTAGGCTTTTCCGTGCTGCTGTAAGGACAACACAGAGAAGGACTGAAACAATCAAATATAAGTTACAAAGAATATAGTTATCCATGTCAGATTCAGCTCTTGGGGATCATTCTTTGTAAATACTAGTTCATTTTTCTTCAGTATGTTAGACAAAATCAAATTTGGAAATGCAAATTACTGGAAGGGTATGGAAATGTGTGTGCAAAGTGGAAATTACAATATTTAACGGTAGAGAGGCATTAAGTTTTATGAAATACAACTTCAGTTTTGTACTTTTAGAAATGACATGTTTGCATTGTAGACATGTTGTCTGACAGGAACGTGATGATTGAGGGATCTTTTTTTTTACAGTTTTCTATTCTGTCAGAAGAGGTAAGGGGCATTTTGTCATACGGGCTTTTCCAAATGCTTTGTCATACGGTCTTATGTCACTCAGTAAATCTTTCAACATGTTCTTTTTTTACTTTGTGCTTTTCATCTAAATGTCCATCTGTCAGCTGCATCTCTTACAGTTGGTTTAGGCATGGTTATCTGTCTGCATGTAATTGATTAGGTCAGACACATTACAGCCTTGGTCAGGTGACTCAGTTAAAGACTTGAGACATCTAGAAATAAGTATCAATTAAATTCATTATTTAAATTTGACTGCCTTAGTTAATGAAGTCATACATCTGTCATGCACAATCTATTCACATTTTGTCATTTTCTACTGAGATGTGAGGAAACAGATAATGATTCATTCAGTAGTAGTAGTAGTAGTAGTAGTAGTAGTAGTAGTAGACTTGAGTTAGGTACTATTTGTGTTTAAGACAGGAAGTCTGACATGCACGTAGTAATTGAAGAATGGTGGTTTGTAGTTTTCCAGACTGTCAGAAGAGTGAGGGTTTGTTTTGTAAATCAGACAGTTCCACATTCTTTGACATGCAGTCGCAGATGGACACAGTATCTCTAAAACATATTCTTTTGTGTCTGTTTTTTCCTCTCATTACATGTCAGCTGCATCACTTACAGTTGGTTTAAGAGAAGTTATCTTATCACCTTTCATTATCAGAGTCACATGGCTGATGTTTGGCAACACCTGATGCAGGTCTCAGCCATTCAGAGGGAGATTTGATTAATCTATTTATAAAAATATTAATATGTGTGTTGAATTTGAATGTTAGAATAAGTAATAGTTTTAAGGATTATGTCAGGAAGAATGAAACATTGAAATAAAATGTTATCTGTGAAGATTATATCACATACACATGAATTTGAAAGCTAAGTTTTAGGGACTTAAACACAGGCATTTTTTTGTTCATTTGATATAATACTACAGTCCTAAAAACACCATGGGTTAGAATACAAGCAGAAACATCAAATATCCAGTGTATCTACAGTTTGATTGTAGACCACTTAAATAAAGTCTTAGTAAATCCAAATAAACTTATCACAGATATCCTGCATAGAAGCCAATTGGGAACTAATGTATACTTTTCTTTTGCTGACAACTTTGAACGTGCTGTCTTTAAACAACTCTCCTGTTATCTCCATCAGAACAACCTTCTGGATCCGCACCAGTCTGGTTTCAAGGCAGGTCACTCAACAGAAACTGCTCTCCTTGCTGTCTCTGAGGAACTACACATGGCTAAAGCAGCATCCCTCTCCTCTGTCATCATCCTTCTGGACCTGTCAGCTGCATTCGACACGGTGAACCATCAGATCCTCCTTCGCACTCTCCAAGAACTTGGAGTTTCAGGCACTGCACTTTCCCTCCTCACATCATACCTCAAAGACCGCACCTACAGGGTAACTTGGAGAGGGTCCGAGTCCGAGCCTTGTCAATTAACTACAGGGGTCCCTCAGGGCTCTGTTCTTGGTCCCCTCCTCTTCTCCTTGTACACAAACTCGCTCGGATCTGTCATTAGCCCGCATGGTTTTTCATACCACTGCTACGCTGACGACACCCAATTCATTCTGTCCTTTCCCCGCTCAGAGACCCAGGTCGTCGCACGCATCTCTGCTTGTCTAGCTGACATCTCGCAGTGGATGTCTGCTCATCACCTCAAGCTCAACCTTGACAAGACTGAACTGCTTTTCCTTCCGGGAAAAGATTGTCCCACTCTTGACCTAACAATCAACATCGGCACCTCTGTTGTTTCCCCGACTCAGACTGCAAGGAATCTGGGTGTGATCCTAGATAAAAAACTGTCCTTCACTGCAAACTTCGCTGCTACAACCCGCTGCTGCAGATACACGCTTTACAACATCAGGAGGATACGTCCCCAGCTGACCCAGAAAGCGACGCAGGTTCTGGTCCAGGCTCTCGTCATCTCACGCCTAGACTACTGCAACTCCCTCCTGGCTGGTCTACCTGCATGTGCCATCCGACCTCTGCAGCTCATCCAGAATGCAGCGGCTCGTCTGGTCCTCAACCTTCCTACATTCTCCCACACCACGCCGCTCCTCCGCTCCCTTCACTGGCTTCCGGTAACTGCTAGAATCCACTTCAAGACACTGGTACTTGCGTACCATGCTGCGAATGGATCTGGCCCTTCCTACATCCAGGACATGGTTAAACCGTACACCCCAGCACGTGCACTCCGCTCTGCATCGGCCAAACAGCTCGCTGCACTCGCACTGCGAGGGGGACCCAAGTTCCCATCAGCAAAAACACGTGGGTTTGCTATCCTGGCTCCAAAATGGTGGAATGAGCTCCCCATTGACATCAGGACAGCAGAAAGCTTACACATCTTCCGGCGCAGATTGAAAACTCATCTCTTTCGACTCCACTTTGAGCGATAGAATTACTAACAAAGAACTGCTAACAGAGCACTTATATACTAATAAAGGACTGGCTTATCTATATGAGAAGCACTTGAAATGTTTGGCTCTATGAAACCTGATGTACTTATATGATTCTGTTTTTTCAAGATTGTATCTTCCTGGTAGAATGTACTTATTGTAAGTCGCTTTGGATAAAAGCGTCAGCTAAATGCAATGTAATGTAATGTCATGTAACTAAAACAAGTCATATATCAGGTTTTTAAGTAACTACAATACACTTCGATCAGGGGTGTCAAACTAAATGTCATCGCGGGCCACATTAGTGTTATGGTTACACTCAAAGGGCCGGTTGTAACTATATACATATACAGTACCAGTCAATCGTTGGACACACCTTCTCATTCAAAGGTTTTTATTTATTTTAATAATGTTCTACATTGCAGATTAATACTGAAGGGATCAAAACTATAACAAAAACATATGTAATTATCTAGTAAACAACAAAGTGTTGCGAAATCCAGAATATGATTTATATTTTAGTTTCTTCAAATGATTCCCCTTTTGCCTTGATGACAGCTTTGCACACTCTTGGCTTCTCTATATAGATATACATATATAAATATATAATATATATTAAATAATGTATTATATATTGCATTATTGGCTCTGCATTGGATTATTATCAGTTCTGGTAATAACTTCATGAATAACTACGTCTGAAAGAAGAAGTCTAGGGCAAATAATTGAAAGCAAATATTCAGCAATTACACCAATTGTATTGTATGTTATATTCTTTGCAAGCTCTTAAAAATGAGGTCGCGGATATGGTCCGAAAACCCCTTTAGCCACATTTACCCGAGTAGGCTTTTCTGTGCTGCTGTAAGGACAACACAGAGAAGGACTGAAACAATCAAATATAAGTTACAAAGAAAATAGTTATCCATGTCAGATTCAGCTCTTGGGGATCATTCTTTGTAAATACTAGTTCATTTTTCTTCCGTATGTTTGACAAAATTAAATTTGGAAATGCAAATTACTGGCAGGGTATGGAAATGTGTGTGCAAAGTGGAAATTACAATATTTAACGGTAGAGAGCTATTAAGTTTTATGAAATACAACTTCAGTTTTGTACTTTTAGAAATGAAATGTTTGCGTTGTAAACATGTTGTCTGACAGGAACGTGATAATTGAGGGATTTTTTTTTATTTGTTACTGTTTTCTATTCTGTCAGAAGAGGTAAGGGGCATTTTGTCATACGGGCTTTTCCAAATGCTTTGTCATACGGTCTTATGTCACTCAGTAAATCTTTCAACATGTTCTTTTTTTACTTTGTGCTTTTCATCTAAATGTCCATCTGTCAGCTGCATCTCTTACAGTTGGTTTAGGCATGGTTATCTTGCAATTAAATACATTATTTAAATTCGACACTCAACGTGTTAGACATATGTTATCACACACGTATTTTGTTAATTTAATGTTATTTCCGCCTTTGAGACTATTTTTTTGTCTTTTGCAAACTGTTGCATGCACTTATACACAGCATGCATCATGTAAGCATGTGGAAACAGACAATAATGTACACACACGTGTTTACAAACATGTCACAACACACACACACACACACACACACACACACACACACACACACACACACACACACACACACACACACACACACACACACACACACACACACACACACACACACACACACACACACACACACAGACACAGGTTTAGATATACAGGGAATAAGCTTTGGTGTATAATGGTGCATTCACTAATACAGTAAGATACATCAAAATGAGAGAGCAAATATTATAAAAAGTTATATATCATTAAAACCTTCATACATTTCTATGTAAATGTTGTTGTAATTTTGGGCACAAATATGCACAATGATTGGAGAAATGTGCAAAGTTTCAAAGTAAAACATGACAAATCTCATAAAGATGTTCTATGACAAGATAAAAACAGTAAAACATTTGAAATTATGATGACATATATTTGAATGTTTCTTTTCTAAATCAAAGGTATGCAATAAGTGAGCTGAATACATAATTAAATATGCTATTCTTTATATTTGATCGCACTAGTTTAAGGCTCATTTACCAATTTTCCTTGGTATCAAGGTAAAAGTGAAATATTAAAATATTTTTGACAAATATATTATGATTCCATAGTTATCTTTTGGGATGTTTCTTCAGTAAAATATCAATAAAGTACCATAACATAATTTCAACAAGGTGGCCAAGTGGCTAGTGAGCTTGAATAGTCAAAATACAGAACATTTTGTTGCACAAACTATCACGTGACTTTGAAGTTGAAGTGGACGAACAGTTAAACTGAGCCTTTACCCACTCGATGTGTCTACAGTTCCCAGAATCCCTCACACACACATTAGGCTCAGTTTCACCACTTGGTGGTAGTGTAGACTTTTCTATTGGCAAAAAAGTGACTATGACACCCCTGAGTTGCATGATGCATCACTGAGTGGTGGTGGTTAAAAAAGAAGAAGTCACAATTAAACTAGTGAAAGCTTACGATAAAAATACTAAAAGTACTGAATTAAAATTAAAATTAACTTAAAATTCAGCAAAAAGCATTCCGTACTAAAAATGATATTAAAAACGAATCATTGGTCAGAAGGGCCCGTCACTATTTCATCATTATATCATTGATGCATTAGTATGCAAAAAGTGCTTTAATGTCATATGCTTTAAATACTTTGAAACAGTTAAGTCTATAACACAACATCCTCTTCACTATATTGTTGACTGTGAAGAGAATCTAAAGTAACATAAAATAAAACTAACTATTTTATTGGCAACCATTCATCAAAGGCTTATATCTCTAGGTCTACAACCAATTCCTTTACTTTAAAAAGTAAAATTAGAAACAGCTTTGCTAATATTACTCGCAAAACCATTTACCTAAGTTGTAAAATTGGAAGTATTTACTACACATTATTATAAATATTAACAACGCATTTTTCATATTTGTGTTATAAAGGGATTATTCATATTCATTAACATTTAAACACTTTTAAAATATACTTGGTCAGGGTGAAGCACATGTTCACTGATTCCTAATAATAGCTATTTAAAAACATTTAACATATGTTATAGCCTGATCATTAAGTCTTAATATAAAAGAAAGAATAGTCGTTAATAAAATGTAGCGATGTTAATGCTACTCCCTCTCAAATGTGGTGGAGTAGAAGTACAAATGTTCATGTTACTTTGATACAGTACTTGACTAAACATAAATAGTAATTTTCCAATTAAAAGATGAAGTGAGTTCACTAAAGCTATTTTTGATATGAAATGCATTCTTACTTTTCACCTGAAAAACAGATACATTTGGCCTTATTTCTTGTGCAGTCAAATACATATGCTCTTAAAGTAATATTAAATTTGTAAACTTACAGAAGTCAATCTCAAGCTTTTGATTAAATGTATACACTTTTGAGGAAATCAGTGTAAAGAAAGAGACTAACTTCACACAGTTTAAACAGAAGCTTCTCATATTTCTTACAGCATCATTGGATTGGATTATATTCAAGTTGTTAAGTCCCCTAAGACTCCTCAAGACCATCCTGCTCTAAAACCAGACCAGCTGATAGTGGACAACAAGCTGGATTAAACAACAAAGCCTGCTCTGATAGCGTTTACAATGACCAAACGACAAGAGACAGCCATCTTCTCATCTCCACAGGCACTTATCTGCTTATCAAACCAGCAGCAAGAGTCTAGTAACAACCTCCTATCTACATCAAAACAACTGTGAACCTCTGTTTGTAACCACGGTCGTAAAGGCAAGATGTGTCTTGTTCAAAGAAACTTGTGTGCGTCAAACAACACCTCCCTCCTCCTCTCAATGGGCTGCATCGTAGAGTGGAGTGAGACAGACAGACAGACTTCGTAGCTTAGGAAGTAGCCATTAGGATCAAGACCTTAATGGTGCCTTTTGGCTGTTTTGACTGATAATGGAGTGTGAATGGCTCTTCTTGGTGCCAGCACAAATGCTAATCAGGTGTAAAAACAGGCTGGAGCATGAACATCAGATTTGCATTTGTAAAGTTTTATAGAGCTTTGCAGTAGTTTGAATAGTCTTATTGAATGTAACACTTAGAAGTTCTGCATTTACAATTAGGGCAGATATATTTTGTGGGACTCACAGTTTGAGCAATAAATATAAACTTTGGCCTCATGCTATAAGTGCATTTATTGTTAGTTACTCACTGAAGCTTCATAAAGAATCAGTCAGAAACAAGTTCTTTCCCTGTCCAAATAAAGGTATGTAATCTTCAAGGGTGATGTTTGTAATGAATGATTTGGCCTGATATATCTAGATAACACTTTTCCACCGTATTCACCTGGGAACGCATGCACATTGCTTGTGTGTCTTGTGTGCATGAGTGTAAAGTTAGTATTGTATTTGGACTCTGGACCTCCAGTTGGATGCCGGCAGCGTCACTAGAGGTGGATAAGGCTTTGTTTTGGATGTTTACAACTATAAGACATTGCACAACTTTTTTCCACCA
This sequence comes from Notothenia rossii, assembly GCF_949606895.1. NCBI lineage: Eukaryota > Metazoa > Chordata > Actinopteri > Perciformes > Nototheniidae > Notothenia > Notothenia rossii. The sequence goes on from NC_136905.1 coordinate 9,910,685, forward strand.
TGGAAGTATTTTTGTTGTTTCCAAAGTAGCATTAAAATAAAATTGAATAAAATGCAGATTCACATGATTTTTAGGGCTTTTAAAAAAATTAAAATCTAATGGGATGAATCAATACCTGTGTATCTAGGCCTCTCTCACAGTACCTTGGTCATCCATGTTTTTGAAAACATTTCCCAATTGTAGTATTGAAAACAGGAAGGTGCAGTTTCATGGCAAGCATTGACAAGTATCTGAATAGGAACATAATTCTGCCTCTGGATAAAGATTGAGACGAAACTGTGACCAGAGCCAGGACATGTTAAGACATGGAAGAAATACAAGTTACCTCCTATGAAAAAAGCAGCACATGCCCCACTGTGACCACAGCAGTCCCTCTTTATGTTTATGTAACCATTTGTTTGTTTTAGAGATGTTTTGATAATTCACTGTATGCTCTAAACAGCGTAAGTATAAAATATATATTTAATGTTTTTTTTAGGATTACATCTATTGTAGATTTACATCATCTGTAATCGACCAGAAATACAAAAGTATTGTTTGTAGATACAAGTATTTATTTTTGATAACTTAAAAGAGATTACAAAAAAGTCACAGTTTCCAACTTCAAAACACAAATATTTACAATTTCGACAAGTGCAGAGCTTTGCAACTTGTAATAAATATTAGTTTAATTTGGTTTACAGTATATTACATGCTTCCAACAGAGGTCGGCATCCTGATGAACGATGGAGCAGGTGTGGAGGTGGACTTAGTTGCCCTTGATAAAGGACTCGTAGAGGGACGTGAGCTGGGCCTGGAGGTCCTTGGCGTACGGGTCCAACTTTTCCTTCAGGTCCTCAGCATAGGGGGCCACCATCTGTTTCACCAGGTCTGCTCTCTGCATCAGCTCCACATGGACCTTCTCGGTCACGGGGGCCACGCGCTCCTGGAAGTCCTGCAGGTGCTGGTCCACCTTCAGCTTCAGGTCGTCGGTGTAGGGCCCGAGCTGAGCCTGCAGGTCCTTCACACTCTGCTTCAGCTCCTCGCTCTTCTGCTCCAGGGCGGCTCTCAGGGCCTCGGTGTCAAGGGACTCAGCGTAGGGGGCCAGCTCCTGTTTGAGCTGCTCCACTCTCTGCTGGATCTGGACCTTCATGTCGTCGGTGTAGGGCTCCAGCTTGCCCCTGACAGTGCTCAGCTCCTTGGTCAGAACATTTCTCAGTACATCAGCCTCTGCGGTGATCTTGGTCATCAGGTCTTGGGCGGCAGGGGGGAGCTGCTCCTGCAGGGAGACGGCATACTGGCTGGCAATGTCAGTGCTGTCGGCCAGGCGAGCACTGGAAGACACGCAGGGTGAAGGTTAGACAATCAGACGTTTTTGTGTAATACCATGCCAACCACACATGCCACTAATAGTCACCATGGTTCCTGTGTGTCACACTACTTACTTGACTTCCTGTCCAAACTCTGATTTCCTGATCATCTGGAGGGTGTCATCAGCTGTTTGGGTGGCCTTCCCAATGTAGTCCCAGAAAGCATCAGTCAGCACTTCAAGCTGTGGCTTAGGTGCATCAGCATAAAAGATGTTGGCATTGCAGCCTGTTGGACGGACACAGAAGCAGCTTTATAAATGCAGTTCATATTAATAGCTCTTAGTTGGGTAAACCATACAGAGTGATGTAGAAAAGACACTTGAGAAAGCAAAAAAAAACTTACCAGACAGTACAGCAATGGCGAGTACAAGGAATACCTTCATGATTGCTGAAAGACAGTTATAAGATTGTTAGTTTTCAGACTTCATTATTGTGTCATGTGATGTATTGAAATCTAGTGTAATTCTCACCTGCTTTTGGCTTGTGCGTCTCTCAGAGTTAAGCGTGTTTGTGAATGACAGACTGGTGCTTCCATGTATATATACTGAAGCACAGAACAGTTGTAGTCAAGAGCTCAAAGTCCAGGAGTCAAGTTCCATGTTGTCACAATGACTCTCCTCCTGACTCCTCTGCTTCCGCACTGCTATCACATGAGTTGCTGAGCCTCCAACGCAGGCGCACTGACACAACCTTTACAGTTTTCACAGGCAATATGGCTTTTGGAACAATAAAACCAATGTGCCCGACCATGAATATTGCAGTAGTTCTTGTTTGACCCCTTTTTAGAAAGCATTTAGGACATAGTAACCGTCCACGTTGTCCAGTGGTAAAAGTGTCCTAAGATAACTCCAGATAACCTCGATATGCTTGGACTGGTGGACTTTGTGTTAGGGGCAAGCAACGTGAGTAAAATATGCGTAGTGAGAAGCCAAAATATCCAAAGTCTTGGTATCAATTTTCCTTGGTAATGCGGTTGAGGTGATTTAAGTAAGCTTTCAATCAAATTGTGGCCTTTTAAAAAATGCTTTAAACTGACCGAGGGGAATAATTGGAATAAGTAGTTTGTAATAAATGTACCAAACTGCCTCTTAAAATGCGTTGTAAATATAAAGCAAGGGATCTGTATGTTGGTATTCCTTTCATTCCTGGAGAACAGTTTATCTGACCTTCTTCACACTTTACAGATGTAATGCTTCGGATTGTAAAGTGCCGAAGAGGGTCAAATAGGACATGTCCAATATTATAGAAAACAAACAAATGAACAGGACTCTGGGCCGGAGCAGGTCAGGAGTTCAGGGCTCTGAATACTGAGTTGATCATGTCATCATGTCTGCAGCAGGCTATTACCCACCCAGTTCAGTCACAATTGCTGCTGGGTATACAAACATTACAACCCAACTTCACACGTTTGCTCTTCTAACCTAGGAACTTTGTTTTTTGACAAAGAAATATGCCATCAACATTGATACAGGAATGTGTCTCAAATAGGTGCAGCAGACCTTGAGACGATTGACTTAAACTAAGGGCATTTCTAAAGGCGAAATGTTCAAGCTAATTAAATCCTTGATTTACTTATAACCAGTTATCTCAAAGCCAGTGTCTATCTCATTTTGGAACCTGATACATACATACATTGAGAAATGCAAAAAGCCACAACTTATCATAAGGACTCAAAAAAAAGGCAGTGTCGAGGGTTAAGTTGTTTCTACGAGTTGTTCAAGCAGCGATTCTATAGACTATGGCCGGTTTTTCATGGGCACTATACATATTTTGAATACCAAAAGAAGTAGAAGATATATACATATCAAGTTTAGCCCACTTGTACAAAAGTCTTATCTATCATCGTAAAATGAGAATAATCGTTTCTATAAAATGTTACACGTTCAAGTCTAAGACATTGTGAGTTGGACACTGTCTATAGAAAAAATGGAAAAACAAAAATGTTGATCTATGGTTTGCCCTGTGTGAAACTGAGGTTACTTTGTCCTCCGAAAGCTGACGGTGTTGGTGTCTGCTGACCTTTGGCCAAACTGACCTATAGGACTCATAGCATGACACAGACTAGAACCACAAGCTACGGTGAAGTTGGTTGGCAACATGGCAAACTAATAGTGACAATAAATCAACCAATGTAAATCTAATCAAAGCTGGACATCAGAGACATAAGAAGAGGGATTTTTGCCATTCCTGGCAAAGCGTTATCTCTGGTGATGCAGAGCTGGCATAAAAGTGATTACAGACCTACTTTTGAAGACAGGAGGGCTTTTGAGGACAAGGTCCATTTAAGGTTACACTTGAGGATTTAGTAACACTCTAACACCGAGGAAAACACATATTTAGGCCAAATCATGTTAAAAGGCACATAACTAAATCAATACTGCTTGGTTGATTATAACTGACATATGAAACTGTTTAAAATAAATTATTTGCTTGGTGTGTCTGTGCATTGATGCAACAATATGGGGTTGTGCATGATTGTTGCGTGGTGTCTGGCACTGGGTGTCAGTGAGGATAGCAGGGTGAGGCAAGGTGACAGCAAGACACTAGCCCCTGGACTTTGGGATCATTCCCAGTCCGGATTGCTTTATAAGCTGCAAAACCTCACCAGCTCAACACAAGCAGTGCCAAGTGGATTTGCAGATACAACAGCAAACTCAGGTGAGAGGATGAAGGATTGCCTTGGAGTAGCTTCTGAATTTTTTCTTTTTACACTAAATCTTAGTGAACGTGCTTTACTAACTATCTTTGTATCTGCTTGTTTAGATATATCAGAGCCATGAAGGTCCTTGTTGTGCTCGTCCTTGCCGTTTTCACTGGTGAGTACTGTGGAAAAATGTCCCTATTTGTTTTTGGAGCATGACGCTCAAGTCAAAATACTTCAAGGACAAATATAGAATTTGAATGAGATTTTTGGACTACTCAAATCACTTTTAAATAACACCCAGAAATTGTTTGGATGTGAAATTAACCGATTCACACATACATTAATACATGTGTACTGATATGGAACCTTTTATGGGTGACCATATAAGGAGCCAGACTGCTCATCATCCAACATAATGCTCATTCCCACGCACTTACACATGCCTCTGGAATTTGGAAGTTCAGTATAGTGCCACTTTACCTCCTTCTGAATATTTTTTGGGTTAAAAAACCTGAAAACACTCCAACTGAACCTTCCAACTGTTCTTCAAAGTGTTTTTTCTGTCTGTTCAACAGGCTGCAATGCCAACCTCTTCTATGCTGATGCACCCAAGCCCCAGCTGGAGTTGATGACTGAGGCCTTCTGGGACTACGTCGCCAAGGCAACAGAGACAGCTGATGACACCCTCGAGGTGATCAAGAAATCACCATTTGGCCAGGGTGTCAAGTAAGTCTAGACAAGACCATTGTTAACATTGTCAACAAAAAAAAGTATATTGCAAACTGATATGCAATTTCTCCTCTCTGAATTCGAATTAAAGGTAACATCCCATTGTTCTCCTTTCTAGTGCCCGTCTGGAAGAAACTATGTTTGTGGCTAGCCATTATTCCGTCGCCGTGCAGGAGCAGCTTCCCCCTGCAGCTAAGGACATGATCAGAAAAGTCACCACAGAGACCGAAGAGCTGATGGCGCGTGTGGAAAGGGAGCTGGCCGCTGCCCAGGACGTCCTGAAGCCCTACACCGACGACATGAAGGTCCAGATCCAGCAGAGAGTGGAGCAGCTCAAACTGGAGCTGGCCCCCTACGCTGAGTCCCTTGACACCGAGACCGTGAGAGCCACCCTAGAGCAGAAGAGCGAGGAGCTGAAGCAGAGTGTGAAGGACCTGCAGGCTCAGCTCGGACCCTACACCGATGACCTGAAGCTGAAGGTGGACAAGCACCTGCAGGACTTCCAGGAGCGCGTGGCCCCCGTGACCGAGAAGGCCCAGGTGGAGCTGATCCAGAGAGCCAATCAGGTTCAAGCAATGGCCGCCCCATACGTTGAGGATCTGAGAGTAAGGCTGAACCCCTACGCTGAAGACCTCCAGGCCCGCCTTACCTCCCTCTACGAGGCCTACGCCAAATCAAAATAAGGCAACTTCCCCATCACCTTAAAGGGAAAGTAACTGCATCAACAGAAACATAATAATCTGACCCCGGGACACAAAATGAACAAAACGACAACACAAGCTAACCAGGTATAAATGTTTTAAGAAAATAAAGATTTGGGGGTAACGAACTGTGTTAGTGAATTAATGAAAAGGGAACATAGATTGGTAGATTCTGAAAATCAGATGTTTTTTCTGCATTGTGAAATCAGACTGGGGAAAGTGGACATGAAAAACTAAAAAGACAAATTGAAGCATCAAACACATCATGAGCTGCACTGAAGCTCATGAGTTTACTGTGCACCACCTATAATTACTCGTGAAAGCAAGACAGGTGAAAACATTTGGTAACTAAAGTGTACTGAATAAATGTTGTGTAATATGAAGTAAGAAACTAATGATTGTATTTATAAATAAAAGAATCTACAGTTATATATTTGTCACACATTATTCTGAATAATTTATGAATGGATGAGAAGAAAGTTATTTTTGAAAGAAGAACATATTAAAGGAGACTGGCATGTTTTTTCATAAATTAGTCACTCTGTATATCCTGTCCACAAGTGAAACCAACACGTACTCAACACGTTGGATCGAGATTGTGTAAATAAACAAGTTGTACAAATATTAAGTTGTGTTTACTAAAGAGGGCTACAAAGGGTTGTTTCTGACACTTAATGAGCAAGGTTTAGAGGTTCTGGTAGGTATTGTTTTTTAA